>NW_024539575.1:0-307507 GCF_016647785.1 Suillus fuscotomentosus
ATTATCGATCCCTAAAACCCTTCTTACGCGGGTTCGGAGGGCTATGCACGCCACTCTCGCACCCCGGGCATTTCTTCAATGAATGATCAGTAGGTATGCGGATAACCTTAGCCGTGTTTGGGTCCATAAGGGTAATATCTTGTTCCCCACTTGGCAGATCCTCTGTCTTGCAACTGGTCAACATAAAGAACGCCGTCCTAAAAGAATTTCGAAGTTAGCATGCAGGACCACCTGTACCAGGAATAGCATCTCGCCCATGCCAAAGTCTAGCAGTATATTCTCAATAACGCTAAATGTTTTATCACGCAAGATATTCACAGATTTCATTACCAGTTTATGATCAGGCCAGAGCAGGATTCCGCCAAGTGATTTCCAAACCGACCGCGGCATCACAATGCATTCCGCGCCTTGGTCAAGCACACAGGTAAGAACCCAGCTTTGGTGGGTTACCGCCTTCATGCAATGTAGCGATTCGAAGTGTTCTGCACTATGCGACTGTCGTCACTCCTTCGCAGACATCCGTTGTAACACCGCAGAATGTCCTTGGCCTCCAGTGTACTTGACAATTTATTGACTGAGAGCATGCCAATGGTGATGTGCTTTGTTGTTGTCATGTCTTTGAACACCTTCCAGATGTCAGTGGACACAGCGAAGAGATCGTGCATTGGTATGCTGATATTTGAATCAAGCATGTGATCTACCACACACTTATCTGCATCCTTGTCTTCCAACGGGAAGGAATACCAGTATTGGGTCGAAGAGGGGTTGGCGGGCTGGGATGCTGACGAAGTTGCAGTTGCCAAAGATGAGGATGAGGTACTAGGCACACTTACTGCAGCCGTGGGTTTTGATATTGTAGGTGGGTTGGCTGCCTTGGATCCAGAAGCCTTTACCTGTGGGGAAATTACTTCTTCGACCATATCAGTCGTCTTAGATGAAGGCCCTGGTTTAGCGTGCATGGGTAGTTCTACTCCATCAAACCATACATTTTTACCTTTGTCTGCTTGGCGGGTTGCTCGATCTGCCTTGAATGCAACAAATGCTTCCCACACCTTGACTACTTCCTGTTCTAAGTGCTTGAGTTCTTCATCTTCCGTGTCTTTTCTCTTCTCCGTGGCTCGCGCAGGTATGCATAAACACGGGTGAGTTGGTACCCAGCGCAGATTCCACTGATGGCAGAGCATGGACAAACATACTACCTAAAACTGTTGCATTGGCACCCAAAGTGGGTCCTTCGCATCTGAAATGATCTATGCATTGTTGAAAGTTACCATCCTCCCTTCTGTATGAAATACTGTGGCCGTCGGGCATTACAAGCTTTCCTTCTTTGTTCCGCTTTACCTTTCCTTCAAGTATGTAGTCTTTGCGGGTTTGGCATTCACGGGCAAAATGGTCTCCGCTGCAGAAGTAACAGCCATTGTTCTGTCGCAGGTTGTACTCTTGTTTGACCACCACACCTTGACTAGGTTGTTGAACTGGTGCGCTCTGCATAGTTCACAGCAGGTAGGCGAGAGACGAAGTCGTTGCGTGCGGTGTCGAGGTTGGTAGCGGAACCATGGTTGAAGTGATGCTAGGTAGTAGAAAGATATCGGCCACATACACATCTGAAAGTGCATAGGGGTCCTCCGGATGGTGTGAGGTTAGCTGGATCTCTAGTCTTCACTTGATAGACATATTGGCTGTAGCATGTATTCCTTCTAAAAACAGGTTGTTGTGTTTGAGGTCCGCTAACCATTTGTTGATTATGAGGTGCTGTGAGATCTTGAAAAACTCTCAGTAGTACTGTCCGAGTTCTTCATGCGAACACATAGGTATGCACGCATTCTTGCTGGAAAGGTTTTCTAGGTCAGCACGTGAAAAGCGGTGGTCGCTTTTGCATCCTGGGTACATCACTTTTACTTCATTTACAAACTTGTCCCAATCTTGCCTGGCCGCTGAAGATAGTAGTACCCATATCTCTGATTCACTGGTGGGCGCATATCTGAGTGTGGCTTTGATGGTTTGAGTAGCATCAAGGGATGTGTATCCGGCCAAAATTTCGATTTCCTCAAAATAAGGAACTAAGCGCACTGGCATGCCATCGAACTTGGGCGTGGATTCTGCTCTCCTGAGTGGCATCATGAAAACTGAAGACATCTTTGAGGTTAGTGCGGGTTGACAGTTGGTAATAGGAAGAGGTGCGGAAGGACACGGAACAACTATGGTAGGTAAGGTAACAAGCGCAGGATTCAGAACTGTAAGCAGAAGATTGACTATGTGTTTGTGCGGTGAAGGGATGGTGTAGGTATAAAAGGCATGGGGGCGAAAGGGATTGTCTTTCTGGAGAAGGCTTGCGGGACAGGGTTTAGCAAGGCTCCGTAGAAAGAGTGTCTACAGTAACAAAAATGCGAGGTAGGGAAATGTCAAATGCTCCAGGAAATGGGGAGTCCTTTTCTTCTGCTTCCTGGTCTGCTAACGATGAATGTGCGGAATCAGGAGAGTCGGATGTGAGATTCTGCAGTATGGATCATTCGGAGGATGCTCGAGAGCGCAGGTTGGATGGACCAGCTTCGGGTTCTTCCTGGATATCGGGTAGTATCGGGTAGAATAGATCTTCTTGCATCAAATCCAATGCACGGAGATCACAGGTTTCCATGGATCTAAGTGGTGTTCTTGGTTCCAGCTTCAAATAACCCCCTCACGGTGGGCTCCAATTATGAGAAAGTAATAGTGACTGGCTAGCAAGTAAGCTAGAGCACTAATAAAATCCAACTAAGTGCGGGTGTGCTATATTGACCCAAGAGGATTGCTATGAAGCACTTCCTTCAAATAAAATGCAAAGGGAGTAGATGTGGAATGCAGGAGAACAAGTGCGATTAAGGAAAGCGAAGCTGACAGTGAGAGCGAAGGCGAGAACGCGAACCCGATGAAGGTGCAATGAGAAATGAGCAAGAGTGAGAGGTTTCTAGGTAAAGTGCGGTTCTGTGGGTAGCGGCTAGGTATGGACAAGATTTATGGCTGAGGTATAACTAGGTGTAGAATGCTAAGTCTGAACCCGAGTACGGATTGGATTCGCACAGAGCCTAGGTAGGGAACTTACTAGATACACACTCTTGGAGCGGTCGAGAATGCACGGGTTCAAGTAAGTGAGAATCAAAACTTGTCAATTGATCAAAGATACTAGGAATGTCTAAGTGACTCCGCAAAACAAAGGATAGCGTCCGAGGGAAGGGAAGTACTGTACTGTATGTAACGTGTGAGATTATATCCTACTGTGTGGGCATTCGGAACCCATAGGCAAGAACTGTAGCAATAAAAACAAGGTAGATAAGTAATATGTAATCCGAATGTGCCCGGAGCGAAACACGCGGATACATGTAATAAGCCATACTACCTATTAGTCAACCCGAAAATAGAAATGAACATGCACCAGCGGAACTCGGTGGACACGAAAGGACATGGATGGACGGTACGGAGAATCGGACCTGACAACAGTTGACCATCAGATAAGATACAACCAAGGAGGACTTCGTTGCTAGAGGCATTAAGAATGATATGGAACTTGTAACTTCCTATATGTCTTGACACCAGTATCAAAAGACACTTGTTCCTGCCCAACATGGGTCCGAGCGTCACATTGGTGCTTGAAATGCAAACTATCCCTGCCAGCCATTGGGAAGGGTGGAGAGGAAGTGTCCTGTAGGCTTCTGTGACATCTCTCATTGCGAGTTCTGAACCTGGTGGTAGTCTCGAAATTAGTAGGTATATGACCGAGAATTTGCCCCAAGTAGTGGGAAAATGATTAGCGTCGATGTGAGAATTATTGATGGATTTGGGTATGCAGGATTCATAATATGTGGGAAAGAGAAGTTTTGGACCAATCTGAATTTTCCTGGTTTTCCTGGTTTAGGTATTATGGGCAGGGGAGAAGATTGAAAGGGACCTATGATACGTTCAAGTTCTGTAGGCATAAAAGGGCCTATGTATCTTCCATTTAAAATTCTTTCTCAATGATGGAATCAAATTCTTTGTGATACTCATTAACTGAGTCTCTATTCGGTTGGCTTTGTATGTGTGTACTAATTAAAGGGAAGTTTAATTTAAAACCAGATCTGAAACCTTTTAGAACTTTTGCAAAACATTTGATTGTGTTAGCATTACGGAGCACTTGCTCCCAAGTGTCTGCAATGTATGGGGTAAGAGGATTAATTCTTCTGTGCTCAAGGGCAGCATTGGGCCTAGGGATCCACACGGGTAAACCCGCGGGTGTCTTGAGGCCAACCCATACCCATACCCACGGGTATGTACCTGTAGACACGGGTATGGGTATGGGTGCAGGTGGATACCCGTGGCAGATGTACCTGCCCCCACCTGATCCCAGCAGCCACCAGTGCTTAGCGCACACACACGGCGCACGTCAGTGAATGCTGATGTGACTTGGACGTATGCGGAGGACACTGGAGAGTGCCAGAAGAGTGGAAGGAGGGATGAGACAGGAAGAACGAGATGGAGGGTAGGATGCAGTGTATGGCGCGAGTGGTGGTAGTAGCACACTGTACAGTTAAAGATATTAGTAAATGAGAAAAAAAAAATGTGCACCTGGAACAAGCAGCGAACAACTGAGAACAATGAGCAAAAGATTAGCAAGCGAGAGAGTGAGAGCAGCAAGAAACGCACCTTTGGCGCATCTTTGTAAAGTGCGATAGTCTGATCTAAGTCTTCATCATTGCCTTGATGGTCAAAGCGGGAGGAGAGTTGAGTTGCGAGGATATTGTGCTTCACAGGGAAGTTCCGGCTTTGCTCCCAGTAGGTCACACATATATGTTCTTGTTATTGCTGCTAACTTTGCTCCCAGCTGGTCACACATGTTGGTCTGTGTCATCATCATATATATACCCTTAAAAACTTTGGCTCTGTATGCACTTATAGCTGAATGGTATTGATGTATGTAAGTCTTTGTAGTAATTCTTGCAGTTCGAAACCTGCCAAGTGTTATTTTGTGTCCCAATGGCCTAAGACTTGTGCACAATGCACACGTGCTACGTGGTCACATGATCACGTGAAACTTATATTCTATATAATATCTTTTCGGCAGTTGGCGGTGATTATACCTGTGATGGGTAATACCGGCGGAGTTTGATTTCAAAAGCCATTCAGTATATAAACCCTTCCCGATTCAAACCTTTCTTCTTTTCCACTTTTGACATTCGCATCCATGTATCTTTACTTGCACCGTACTATTAGATTAATAGGTTGATTGTAGTAGTCATAGTCATAATGTAGTAGAAGTAGGGATTGCTTGCGAGCACATAGCCGCAATTCATCCATTCGTCGTTCGTCATGTGTGACAACGTAAAAAGCATGCTCTGATGACCGACGTGCATCGGCGTATGGTAAAGTTCTTCTCTGCTTCCCGTTACATTGACAAAACTGACTCGTCTTAAGTCTTAAAGAACGTTCTGACCGACGTGCGTCGGCGTATTGGAGTATGATGCTGGCCGCCCGAGCACGTAAAAAAAAGCATGCTCTGATGACCGACGTGCATCGGCGTATGGTAAAGTTCTTCTCTGCTTCCCGTTACATTGACAAAACTGACTCGTCTTAAGTCTTAAAGAACGTTCTCACGATGTGCGTCGGCGTATGGGAGTATGATGCTGGCCGCCTGAGCACAACAAAAGTCGCGAGCAGCGTATCTGGCCTTCGACCGAATTCAAGTCGCATCACGCGTTCATCTTGTCGGGGTATGTATTTCAAACGTCTAACTCATTAAAAGCTTTATACTGAAGCTGTGTCTGTAGCAGTGTCGGTGCTGGTCACGCTACCCTCAATCATATGAGGGAAGCATGCAGGCCAGGGCTTTATCTTTGAAGATATCAGCCCGGATATGCGCGCGCCGCTGTGAACACATACCTCGGCGAGGGTAATACATCCCTGGTACGCAAGCTCGGCCAAAATATTTATTGACATTAACTAAATGACAGGTCAGTCGCGGCTCAATTTCGTTTGAGCCCTTGGTACTGACCCATGTACCCGCAAGTGCTGTTCGCACATTCGGCCACATATAACCCTCGCCATGGCCCTCGACTTCTTCGAACAAGAGATACCTCGACATATCTGCCTTCCCCTTCCGCAAAGGCAACACGGGTATCGAAATCGATGCGCTTCTCAATAAGCTTCGAATCTCGAAGGGTGGATTTTGTTGTCCGGGTCCGGGTGGTGGGGCCTACATGTACGTGTATGTTAGTGAATTGTCAGTGTTGACATTTCAAAAAACTGACCACTGAAACGTTGCCAGTTCTGCTGTTTGGCCGTGATAATGCAGAATACCATGGCGTGCGATCAAGATTCTCACTAGCATTTGTACACTCAGGGGGTTAGGCACGAATTCTTCATGCTCAAAACTCGAGCATGCAGAGGAGAAGATCTCCTGACATTGTAGGACACGTACAGAAGGTACCTACCACCAGATATACTCTAGGACTATATAATTAGTTTCCTTGTCAGTTTTTTTGATCGCCATCGCGTCTCCTGCCATATATGCGGAAATGAAATTAAAATGAGAGACTGGCTCTGCGCCATCACATGAGTGACGTCAGATATGTGTTATCTCAGGTGAATGTCACTTCCTTGCAGTGGCAGCGCCATCAATTTACTAAGCGTGAAATTTTCCAGCTGCGACATCGTGCCATCGCTTCATAAGATACCAAATTCTTGAAAACACACTTCGACAATATCCCCTGGCCATGCCCGAATACATATGTGTTTGCAAGCGCACATTCACTGCGCAGAACTATCTCAGCATACACCAGCACTCGTGTGCTCAAACCAAAAAACGTTTATCGGGGGCAATATCCACCTTCAAGGACTTCGTAACTCGCAGGAAAAAGCCGCGCGTCTCAAATGACTTGCACGACGCTACATCTATGGTTCCGCCGCGCCATGTTATACCTACATCTCCTACCACTAGACCAAACCCTGCACCTGTGTTTCACTCTCCCGAAGTAGCGGCATCAGCATGCCTTTCAGCTTCTGACGAAGTTCCTCCTGCGGAAGAACAAATCGTTAATGACGGGCCAGACATATGTCTGGCACAGCGCAGATCCAGGCGTGAGAATCGGAAAATGCCAAAGAGATATAGGGATATACTCCCTCAGCCCCCACCGACTGTACCTGTAGAAGTACGGGATCAAATCCCGGAACCTCCTGCATCTGTCGTCAGCGCAGACGCACGCCCCTCTTCAGTAGAGCGCACAGTGTTTCGCACCCTCAAAAATACCTTTGGCCTGGTGCGGCAATATTTCACCTCTACACCGCCATCCCACGATCCAGAGGAGTTCGTGACCATAGCAGACTTATCATATATATCAGGAACTCCTCAAGTAAAATCACTTCCCGAACCTTCTGGATCCGATAGCGCTCAATATCACCCCTATCCTAATCGTGCCTCCTTCCAGCTTGGAGATTGGTACTGGAATCAGGGGGTGCAGAAGTCCCAAGGGGACTACCTGAAGTTGGTAGACATCGTTGGTGGAACTTCATTCCAAGCTGCTGACGTCTCTTCCACCCATTGGAAGAACATCAACACTCAGTTGGGTGCGAACGACTACGATGATGGAGACTTAGAAGAATGGGAGGATGAAGATGCTGGATGGAGACGAACTCCAATTTCAATCCAGGTGCCATTTTCTCGCAGTAGCACTACTCCAGGCCCTCGTGTATACCATGCGTCGGATTTGTACCATCGACCCCTAGTGTCTGTTATACGGGAGAAGATCTCGAATACCCGAGACGCTAAGCTGTTCCATTATGAGCCCTATCAATTGCGTTGGGCTCCTCCACACCTCGACACCGAGGTGTCCATTCACGGTGACCTTTATACCTCCTCCGTTTTCCATGAAGCCCATCAAGACGTGCAGAATATACCGAGGGAACCTGGGTGTGACTTACCGCGGGTGGTAGCAGGTCTAATGTTCTGGTCTGATGCAACTCAGCTCACGTCGTTTGGCAATGCCAAGCTGTGGCCGACCTACATGTACTTCGGCAACGAGTCGAAGTACCGCTGTTGCAAGCCATCGTGTCACTTGAGCAACCATGTAGCATACTTTGAGATGGTATGTTTTCTTAGTGAATCAATTGCGTGACATATCTAACGTCGATTTCGCTAGCTTCCCGATTCTTTCAAAGATTTTGTAGGCAAAAAAGGTATCAACGTTGACTGCGCGACACACTGTCATAGGGAGTTTTTCCACGAGCAGTGGAAGGTCCTGTTGGACGACGAATTCGTGCAGGCCTATGAACATGGTATAGTCATTCGTTGCTACGACGGCATTACACGTCGGTTCTACCCTAGAATATTCACCTATTCGGCTGATTATCCTGAAAAGTCCGTCTCTGCACATTTCGCACTCAACTCTTACTAATCTCCTATTTGAATAGGGTATTGATAGCAACGGTCAGAAACCTGGGTTGTTGCCCATGCCCTCGCTGCCTCATACCTAAAGACCGAATCCAGAACATGGGACGGGCCATGGATAGACGACAACGCGAGACCTTAGCTCGCAATGATGCGAGCAGGGCTACAATGGTGAAAACCGCGCGCCAGTTAATTTATAAGCAGGATCGTGCAGTTGGCAGTGTGGCAGTCGAACGTATACTGAAAGAACAGTCTTGGGTACCAACATTAGTAAGTCTACAATGTCCGTTTCCCATCAAAACCCCAATAACTTTGCCTCAGAACTCCTTCTCAGACCGCCTTGGTCCGTTGGGCTTCAATATCTTCTCTGCGTTGGTCGTGGATTTGTTGCACGAGTTTGAGATTGGTGTATGGAAGTCGTTGTTCATTCACCTGTTGCGCATAATTGTGGCGCACGACAAAAGTCTTGTTCATGTCTTAGACAAACAGTACGTTGTGTCATCGCTGACTATCACTTCGAACCTAACGTCTGTCCCTAGATACAGGGACACTCCGACGTTCGGCCAAGCGACCATCCGCAAGTTTGCAGCCAACTCTTCGGAGATGAAGAGAATGGCGGCTCGCAATTTCGAAGATCTCCTCCAGGTATAACCTCCTTGATGACATCAGACAATTACTAACTGAAGTAATGAAGTGTTCTATCCCTGTCTTCGATGGGCTCCTCCCCGAACCCCACAACACGACCATTCTCACGCTGTTATTTAACATGGCGCATTGGCACGGACTAGCCAAGCTCCGTATGCATTCAGATCTAACTTTAGAAATCATGGACCAAGTCACTATGGCAGTCGGCCATCAATTCCGCGAATTCGATGCACGTGTTTGTCCTGGATACGATACCCGCGAACTGCGTCAGGAAGTCGAAGCCCGTACTCGACGTGCAGCTGCGACGCAAAAGGGTAAGCAGGCCGCTCATAACCACCCTGCTAAGCCTTCGCACCACCTGAAGGTGTTTAATTTTCGGACATACAAGTTCCACGCCTTGGGGGACTATGTCAACACAATCCGCCGCTATGGGACATGTGACTCCTATAGTACTGAACCGGTCAGTCCTGTGACATATGACTTCCAGGTGGCACTGACTAGCTTCCTAGGGTGAACTTGAACATCGTTTGCCGAAGGCTCGATACTGTCGTACGGATCGCAAACTATTTGTCAAACAGCTCACTCGGATTGAGCGCCGTCAAGCCCGAATTCGCCGAATTGGTGACAGAGTGACTGAACGCCCTCACATTGAAATTACAGAATTAGCCACAAGTCCGTGTATCCATCACCATATTGGATTATCACAGAAGGCCCCTGTACATATTGGCTCATATCTATGTCTCCATCAAGGAGACCCAGCTATCACGGTATGTGTCGTGTCGGTATATTTGATATCTTACACACCACCTCTATAGAACTTCGTCCCAAAACTCAAGACACACTTGTTACATCGGATCAACACGACTCTTCGTCACGGGCTGGGAGAAGAAACAGATATTAATACGGTCATATTGAAGGACGACCGCATGTATCATCACAACATTGCGAGGTTTAACTACACTTCGTACGACGTCCGAAGAGCTCAAGATGTTATAAATCCACGGACCTCACACTGCAATGTGATGGTTCTCCGGACTGAGTACGAGGTGCCTGTGGAATATCACGGTCACCAATTCATATATGGTAAGGTTATTGGAATATATCACGTCAATGTAATCTACATTGGAGCCGGCTTCGTGGATTACACTCCAATTCGAATGGAGTTTCTATGGATCCGATGGTACGAGCTCATGGATCAGGTGTCATCTTGGGATACCGCAACACTTGACCGAGTTAGCTTTCCCTCGTTGACGGACGAGCACTCATTTGACTTTCTCGATCCTACGGATGTCCTGAGGGGCAGCCACATCATCCCTGCTTTCAACAGCTGCAAGAGGCACCCTGATGGATCCGGAATGTCAGCATTAGCGGGGGACAAGCATGATTGGTGCGCGTATTATATTAATCGGTACGTGTGGTCACACGACTCTTTACATGTGATGGAAAAGGCTCATCATTCTTAAGGTTTGTAGATCGTGACATGCTCATGCGTTTCCATTACGGCCTTGGGGTTGGACACGTGTACTCTCACCATCGTTCCTCGCTTCCCGAATCACAAGGCAGCCCTATCGCAGAAGAGGTCGAGAGTGATACTGAAGATGCCACAGACGGGGAATTTGAAGACGATGAAGATGATTCGCGATGTTTTGATCAAGACTTTAGCACAAGTCAGGAATCACTAGAATCTGCTTTTGATGGGATGTACGGTAGCGACTTAGAATTAGATTATGAAAACTAGCGCGCATACCCATACGATGGCGCATTTCAATATTTATTATTTTACACGTAAAAGACGATCAATGGCACTTGAGCAGTGCCATCGATTGTGAATTCTATCAACGATACTGATGGCACAGGTTTATTTTCCTCAATCACACTAATGGGCCAGCGACGACCTAATTTGGCACACTATAAGTATCAAGGGCGCCATTCTCTCTTCTCGAACAACATGTCCATGTCCCTATTTGTTCCACTTCACGGCGCACATGGTTCAAGCCACGACTACTATATCTACGACGTGTCGATTGACACGGTAATCCATTCCTCCGTAAGCTGTTTTCTTCTCATTGTTCACCGAATGAACCTAACTATCACTTCTTCCAGGGTGACCCATCGATGAGCGTGGACTTTGTAGGGTATCTAGCGGTGGGGTCGCTGCCAACGGTATATGCTCTATATGTAAGTACTGTATGAATGTCTTGAAGGTGTAATCTGATTATGGGTGTAGTGTCCGACACATGCCCGACTCAATGTAAAGTATTTTACCTTCTACACGCTGTAAAACTGACATCTATAAAGCTTAGAGAGCAGTTGTGTCTTGTGGGCTACATTCGGACGCCCATGCTGCATGCCTCACCATTCTTGAACCCCCGCACTGATGTTCCTTGCTATGTCTTGCTCGTATGTTGAACAGCGACTGCATCCCGCTTTCTTACTAATCAAATGTTTAGCTCGACTTCTCTGCCCCGCCGTTGAATTTGCCTTGTCTGACGGTGGTGAGCTGCGAGAACAGTGTGTATAGTCTATACCACTATGTAAGTTCGCCTTGCAATAAAACTATATCTTACTTGACACGCTCTTAGGTTGATGAGACAAACCCTCTTGGTTGCACTGTCGTTCATCTTGCACGCTACCCTACTGGGTACCATAAGATTACTGATGACGACCTGATTGCGTTCTCAGATATCTTTACTGCGTCGGGCCAGGGGACGTCGATATATGCGCAGTCTCGGATCTGCTCCGAGTCGGCAAATGACATCGCAGCAGGCCCAAGCAACGCCGCTGAATTCCAACAAAATGCAACCACACCGGCTGAACCTCAAGCAGCCAGTGCTACAGACCGCAGCATCCAGAAGGTCATGAAGACGCACGACAATTGGCGACATCCGCTTGCCCATCTTCAAGTCCTGATAAGGATTGCGATCTGCTGCAGGACAACAGAGAATCCCCACTTAATCGTCCAAAAGAACGAACGTAACCAGAGAACCGAGGTGATTCACCGACTCTGGCCCCTCTGTCTGATCAGGTCTAATGTCGATCCTTCGACCTTGGAAAAGGGTAGGAGGTCGTTTCCTTAATACCTGCTACACTTATTGATTCATTTCTAGTTATTTCCAGAACTACGAAGAAGCCTATTACTGAAGATGAAATATTGAAACTTGTACGTGTCCTCTTTGTTTCATTTACTTGTCTTATCACATAGCAGGCTTCTCCGTGGTTCTCACAATTCAACTACGATGTGAGGCGCAGGCTGAACGACACCCTTGACTCTCGCGCAGGCTTTGGCCTCGGGGATGGTGCATATGGTGATGTTTTGACGGATAAGATCTTGGAGTGCATTCGGATGTTCATCAGACCATTTGCACACGTGCTCCCACTTTCCGTGAGTTCTCCGACTTCCCATTCGTTGTCAAACTCTTATTTTCCTCGCAGGACAATGGATTTTATCAATTCTTGATTCACCAGATCGCTAAGGAGATCGTTCACCACGTCATCTTCCGTCCTACGGAGACATGCCAAGTTGAATTGACCATTGCCGATCTAGAACCTGAAAAGTTTTGCAATGCTCCACACCTACCGTGGGAGGCAATGGCGTTCTTCGCGTCATCTGTATGTGTACTAGTCTTCCGGTCTTTCTTTTGACTTCAATTGCTGCATCAGTGTTATGAGGTCTTACTGAAAAGACTCTCCCATCGCCCGAACTATCGTGTTTTGCTGGCCACACATCCGTCTCCCAGTCAAGTTTTCATGGAATTAAAGGAGACGGGTCCGATGCTCTTGCAACAGCACAATGATCCTGACATCCAGACATTCAGACAAACTCTCAGGAATTTGTGTCTTTTAACGTGAGTTCACTCAGAATGTGCATTATGTCCCGCGACTAAGGTGCAATGTACAGCGAGACTGATGTCTATCGTATTTCCCGGCCAAAGGTTTCCCGAACAAAGGTTTCCCGGTCAAAGAAATAGCGTGTGCTCGTTGTGTAACTTAACAGTTGTATCTCCCATGTGTCCAATATTTCGTCTGATCACTGCATTGTTAAATGTACATTAGTCTGTTTCTGCAAGCCTTTATGGCATCATGACAGTCGCCACAGCAAGAACCAGCAAATCATCATTGCCCACCCAAAGGTTAGAATTACCCTATTCTGTTTGTCATACACTGCTTACAAACGATGGCCGCATATCAATTTTTTTTTAATTTGATCGCCATCGCTGCGACTACTTTAACCTCTTTTTGATTTACAGTTTGATCGCCATCGCTCAACTGTATAGATTGTGTAAGTATTCAACCCCCGTGAGAATGTCCCCTTCCTGCTCCCTTCAACTTCAACATGTTAAATAAGATTTGTCCAGGCGTTATTGATATGTGCCCAACAGCTCCAATATTTCACTTTCTCGATATTGAACAGACCGAGGAAGCTCTGCTGGGTTGGCTCCAGACCAAGGGCTGTGATGCTGTCAGTGCCCTCGCATATATATTCTTGATTTTTTTCTTAACTTCACGTGTAGCTTCCAGAATCCCTCATGATCACAGCTTCCGTGGTGTTTGGCTTGGTCGATGCACATGATCTTATAACCCTGATTGACACGTGCCTCAAGGAGGTCTCAGTGCGCACGCAGCTCCAGCGAGAAGAGGGGAGTTGCATGATATTCCTTTCACGAGAAGGACGGTGTCTGATGCAAGATCGAATGTATCGAGCTCAATTGGAGGTTTCATTGTTTAGCAACGCTATCGCTAACTTGTGCGAAGAACTAGAAATCAGAAATCACCCCAGTGAGCCATGCAGTTGCAGAGTCTGTCTGGCACTAAAAACGTGTTTTCTAGTTGATCGACAAAGGCCGGCTGCAGTCGACGTTGCCGTGTATGCTGGAGTGCGCCCAGCGCGTAGTTTGGTCCATGTCGATTACTTTCAACCTTCAAAGGCAACTGAAGAGAAATGTAATGCATGGCTTCTTGCATCCTCGCATTCTCAAGGTATTACCCAAGTCGATCCCGATACTATCCGCGCGCTTCTCGATTCTCCGAAAACTATAGAAGTTCCTCATCTTTCTGAACGCCTCTTAAGAGTAAGTGTTATTTGATCTACGAAAGTAAGGTGTTCTTGATATTGTACAGCCCGACGATCTGCTTTCGCTACCTCGGTTGTTGAAAACCTGGGTCGATAACGTTACATACCATGCGTATATGAACGCATCCTTTGCCGAATGTAAACCGGTACACACCATTGACAGGAAGAGCTTCAAAACAAAGGAGCAAAAATCTGTGGATGTACTTAAGTCTGATGTCCGTATTCTAGATCTAAAGAAGCAGCGCGCACAGGCCGAAGTGGACATGTTTTCCGAAGCCATGGAACGCCTGTCCGAGTTCGAGGGCACGTCAGATGGTAGGCATGTAAATCGTTCTAGTTCATTCCTACTAATTTTGCCGTAGGTATATGCTCTGAGCCTATAATGTTTGACTCACGTCTACCTGACAACTATCTCGATAATTGGTTTTTGGAGTCATCATTATGCTTCTCTTCCGATACTTCCGTGCTCTTGTGATCATGTGCTACCGGTTTGTAACAATCCCCTTCCTTCGCCGTCCACTTTCTCACCATTGTCTGGTATTCCGCAACATTACATATGTTGGCTGTACGTTAGTTTTGGTTTATTTTATTTTTGCTACTATCACTGTCTTTGATTACCATCTGCTTATATTATGCCTTCTTGACTCTTGACAATGTGCTGAGATCTTCGACCTTAAGCACCTCTGACATCATTCAGCATTATCTCCCTTTCCGAAATTTGGTGTTTCCTTCCGCCTCCTTCGCTGTGTGTAGCTGCCACTTGAAACGTATCATAGATTCCCTTGACGCCATGTTTCAAACTCGTATCTTATGTTGTCCGAGAATTATCATGGTATATGAAAATAATATTCTCGCTCAGGTTGGCGCGTGATGTCATATTATAAGATCAATTGTAGTTTTTGCAGGTATGGCATGCAGCTGCTCAGCAACATAGAACAAGTGTGGTGTTATTATCTTTAGCTAGTGTACAGATGGTCACTTGTCATATTGATCTCTACTCCTAACATACATGTCAAGATGGTTTGTCCTTGGCAAACTTTGTATTCTTTTGTATATGTGACATATATGGCAAACCTTTGGATTCCTTTGCATATGTGACATATGGTTGTCACATGCATATCACAGTGGCATGTCTTTGGCAAACCTTTGTATTCCTTCACATATCTGATGCATGGTTGTCACATGCATATCACAGTGGCATGTCTTCAGCAAACCTTTGTATTCCTTCGCATACGTGATGCATGGTTGTCACATGCATATCACAGTGGCATGTCCTTGGCAAACCTTTGTATTCCTTCGCATACGTGATGCATGGTTGTCACATGCATATCACAGTGGCATGTCCTTGGCACACTTTTGTATTGTTTCACATATGTGATGTGTGGTTGTCACATGCATATCAAGGTGGCATGTTCTTAGCAAACTTTTGTATTCTGTCATACACACGATCCACAAAGATAATGATATGTAATCCTAGATCTAGATGTATCATAATGTGCTTCATTTGTCAGCACTACCTGGTCATATCAATTCAGGGTTGATTACCTGATGTTCATGAATGCCGTTAGGGCTTGAACAGTACTTCTGCCCTCGCTGATGGTATTCGTTGTGTGAACCTCGAAGGCAGCGTACATGTCGACCTCGAGGTAAAGGCGTACACAGCGAACTAGAAGGTACCCAAGTGGAGAGGCTTCCTCTGTTATGATGTTGTGCGTAGCATATATTATCATCTGTAGTGAAATAATGTGTTAGCAAGATAGTTGCGCACAATAATAACTACGAACCTTTGATATATCTTCATGGACGGAGCTGTCTGCAAATGTAATACTCATTACTTGGTTCAGATGCTTCAAATTTCGCCATCGGAGAAATGCTGCAAAACTGATGACATAGTAGAAGAGGATGACATATTAGATATTGACATAATCGAGGGAAAGAGACGCATTTCTTATCAACTTGGGCTACTTTTGCCCTTCCGAGGCTCGTCAAGTGCTTTTGCAGCTCGACCCAGTAATGACGGGACCAAAGACCGCCATGGTTGTAGTGACACCGGTCATGCGATAGCGCTCGATGTACATCTGAATATCGGATGGCCCAGAATGAATTCTAAAAATAAGTTAATCTAAGAGCGTCGCAAATAGTAGACACAAAACTCACAGTAACATTACGAAGTCCATGTTGTTTGAGAAGCTCTTCTTATTCTTCATGGGTGTCCATTTCCTGTGCAGCCAGTACAATATCCCACAATGTGTTGGCGATTCGGCGGGTATATTGTTTTGACATATCCCAAAGCTCGTCTCGAGGAATGAGACAGATAGGACATGACCAAAGGCTCATGACCCCTCGAGTAAGTGACATAACACACCTGTAAATTATCGTTAGGAAAAACACGATGTAGAATGATAGTACTTGCTGTTCCTCATAATCAGCTGACAAAATAAGTAGACAAAGGAAGAACCACCGATCAATGCCATCTAGGCAGGGGTACCATTGTCCTGTCCTTGATTTTGATGCCAATGAAGAGGTGATTTTCGTGAATGACTCGTGCCAGACTGCATTTTTGAAGTTGACACAGCTTGACTTTCCAGAATGCTCTTTATCTTCTGTCACCTAATACAATACAACCCCACCATCAGCACCGACAATGAGACAAACATTGGGACATACAATTGGCAGCCATCCTACAATGTAACCATTACCTACACCTCGTCCGTTCTGAATATCAGTAGGTAGATTTGCTAAGTGCACGACAACTGGGTATCCTTTCGCAGTACCAAATGATGATAATCTTGTTTTATCGGCGTATAGGATGAAAGCTAGTGGCTTTGCATCCTGTGGTAGTTGCGACTACAAATGCACAATGTTTCACATACATACAACAAGGATTGAAACTACAGGATACATACTTGCACATTCCAAAAGTCTTCCGCAGTGAAAGGTTCATCTACAAAGCGGACGAAGGTTTGCCCATTAAACTTCGATAAGTGTTGTGCGTCGAACTGGAAGTGAGGGAAGAGGTTAGGGTCCCGAAGTAGGTCAGTAGTGAGATCCCAAAGATCTCTGTAGTATACATCGAATTCCCGCATCTTGCTGTCGTAGGGGACCGAGATCACATCTTTCGTGAACTGCACTTCGAGAAAGGTCAAATTCAGAGTCCATGCAGCAAAAAATGAATGGAATCACCTTTGTGATCCAATGGGACACTGCTTCCCACTTGCCGTGAATGTCTTTATGGTTCTTCAGCGTAAAACTATCCTTTCTGAGAGAACATTGATGGCAAATGTTGATGAGACGGTCCGTTTGTTTGTTGTTCAATCCGACCTCAAGAGCAAGCTCGGCTACTTCAAATTCAAGTCGAGATTGAAATGGGCGCCAAGGGTGGTTATTGGGAGTGGTGTAAGCCGAAGATGTTGCAGGACGACAATGAAAATTGTTGAAGGGATAGATTTGTGCCTTGATGCCACTATTTTGGTGATGCTCGACCTTGATGTCATCAAGCGAATAGGTGGGTGGTGCTGAGGCGTCCATAAGTTCAGGCTCAAAATGGTCTGAAAAATCGATAGCATTATTGATCATAGTTACAGTAATAGCGATCCAGAAATTGATTATCAATGAAATATGTACTAATAGACTCACCAGTCAAGCTGAAGTCCACATCAAAGTCATGTGCAATATCATGCTGGTAATCTCTCACCTCGACTAGGGACAGATGAGTCAAAAAGACAAACATTGAAATGATAGAAAACATACTTGGTGTGTGAGCGCGACTAGGTTGAGCCGTCCGTTGTCCATCAAGCACAGATTCGTTCTGTGCTGGAATACTAATCATTAGCTTTGAAATTGGGCATACAATCAAGCGCACCTTTTTCCTGCCGAATTGCATCTACAATGGCATGATCACGGTGCCGCTTGTCTGCATTTGTCTCACAAGCTTTCTGATGAGTAGTCCAACCTCGTGGCTTGATGTCCTGACCACATAAGTTGCAGAACCTTGTGCGGTTGGGGGCCATTCTTGATGATAGAACTAACACAGGATTATATACAGAGACCTGAAGGACGGAGAAACTGGAAAAAGATCACTGCTGGCGCTGATGGAATGATAATGGGAAGGGCACATCTGTGATGTAATTTGAAACTCAGTCATAAGTATTATCTTACCATTTCAACGCGTGATCAGCATTGCCTTGTCATTTCAGGCAATGTTTCAATGACATCTAAATAGGGACTCATTGCAACCGTTTTCGCAAATTTCCGACAAAAGTCATAAGAAACTGCCTTCACAGCCAGCAACGGACGTAAGTGTAATGGCGTCCGTGTTATTGAATATTTTCACTTGAAAGCATTTATATTTCATATTAAAAGACTTTCCGCAGGACAATGGCAGCTTTAGCCCTTGACAGCACACAGAGATTAGTGCTGCCATGGTCCGGTTCGGTCCGGTTCTGCAAAATCATCGAACCCAGAACTGGACCTTCAAGAACCGTTCTTTGCGGTCCGGTTCAGTTTTTTCCGGTTCAAACTTGAACCGAACCATAAGTTTTGGGTGCATGAAAAAAAACATTGGTATTACATCTACAAGACATAAACTACCTAGCTTAACTACATAATACCAGCTGCATGCCCCTCTGCCTCAACTGCTGCTGACAAGTGTCCATTATGATAGGCTGCCTTCAACACTTGCAGTGTGGAGAAGGTGGATGACACGAGTGCATTGCGGTGCAAAGTCGATGTGATCCCCCCGCTGGAGAACGCGCATTCAGATGGGACAGCACTGCCTTGAATGGGAAGGTAATCACGCGCAACACGAGCTAAGGTTGGGTATTGCAGTGAGTGTAACTAATCAAAAATGTTAGCCAGGAACCAAAGAAAGTAATGATGGACTTACCCCCACCACGCTACAACGTTGTCTGTTTCCTCCAATGGTGAAGTGAGGTATGCGGAGAGCTCTTGATGAGGGTTGTATGCGTGATGGTCAGCGGCTTGACGCGCCATGATCGCATCACGCATCCAGGACTCACCGTACTGATTCGAAGGTTTTGTTGTTGACATGGCTGTTGTGACATGCAGTCCTGTACTGTAATAAATGTCGAAACACTGGCTTATTGATTAATTGTATTGCCTGGCATGATGTGAATATGTGAATAAACTTTAGATGGATATATATAAAAAATGTACCTTGTCTTCTGTCACGATAAGCTCCATGACATATTCAAGTAGCCCTTCCTTGGTGAACACCGGTGGTTTCGAAATAAGACTGGAATCAAGAGTTGTTTGGGTCATGGCAAGGTCTTCTCCAGGTGGAATCGCGCGAGGGTGCATCGTAATGCCTGCAGCCTCACAGCGCTGATGGTACACCTGAAAATGTGTCCGTTTATTGCGGACAATGTGAGTCCGCAATGTCGAAGTTCCACCACGAAAGGTATGCTTTGAGATCGGTTCACCAGTAGCCCTTATACAAAGTTAGAACTTAGAGAAACAATCGAAGGATGAATGACTTACTTGCATAAGTTGCAAACCCACCCATCAGAAGTGCAAGTAAATATGGTACAAACATCCGCTGTACGTTCATGTTTGGAAAGCTAAACATGATTGTCAGCTGAGAACAATATACATAATGTGAGAAGTACATACCATCTGAGTGGCATCTTCATTCCCAGATTTTATTTCATCGTCGTGATCCTCGTCGTCCAGTTGAGGGATGAGCTCGTCACAGGATGATTCTTCTGGGGCTGGATTAGGGGGAGAAGAAGGTACATCTTCATCAGAGTCCAGAGGAGACAGAAACCGCATGACAGCTTTTTTGGGCGCCGGAGGATTGGTTGCACTGGATAATGCACACTTTCTTGATGCAGTGCTTGAAGATGAAGGCTGGGCACATGCATTGTCAGCATCCCGAACATGAGCAGAGGGCTTTGAGGTGCGGGTGGAATGCCGTGAACCAGCCGTTACTAGCGCTGGTGTGTGTCCAGCCTGGAGCAACACAGAGAAGGCGTCTTTTGCAGTAGGTTGAGTTGAGGATGGAACCTGTGGCAGTGGTACACTATCGTTTGGATCGTTGTAGAATATAATATCGGAGGCATCCTTGAGGGAGCCATCAGTATTGAGAGCACACGAATCCTCAGACATTTCAAGGAGACAACTCACAATTTCGTTGTCAGGACCTTGTTTTAAATCTGTGCACGGAGCAAGGAGACAACATGTGCAAATCCCAGAACAAACATATCCGAAAGTGAAAAGCCGCTGGAAGATCATAGCTATCTAGGAATATAGATAACATGGTTAAGTATACGTCAGTCATGGTGAGAGTCTGAGAGTGGGTACTTACCTTCAACAGGGCTGAAGGTAGCCTGATTAACTAAAAGTGCAAATCCTGAAGACAATAATTTGACGTTGAGACCGACGTTGTCGAAGTCGAAGTCGATGAGGGTTTGGAATGGTTCGGGAAGACCGAACCAAATTGGGATGGTCCGGGAAGACCTAGAACTCAGAACCATTTTCCAGTCCAGTTCAGGCTTCTGTAAGAACCATGGACCGGACCATGGAGAACCGGACCAAAAGTCCGGTTCGAACCATGGTTCTGGACCGGATCGTGGCAGCACTAACAGAGATTGACCTGACAATTAGTGACAAAGTCGTAACATGCTATCTTCATAACCAGTAAGGGACGGAAGCTCACTAGCGTTGATGTCGCTGATTGTTCTCAGTTCTGATCAAATATTAGCTTGATGTTAATGTTATTCGAGACTTTCTGCAGGACAACGGCTTTAGCCCTTGACAGCAGATGTAGATTGGCCTGTAGTGACAAAATCGTAACATGCTATCTTCATAACCAGTAAGGGATGGAAGCTCACTAGCGCTGATGTCGCTGATTGTTCTCAGTTCCGATCAAATATTGGCTCAATTCTAATGTCATGCAAGACTTTTCGCAAAACATCTCTGAAGCAAATCCACGGACCACGGGGGATCCCTGCTAAGAACATTATTTTAGGGAGCAACCTCCACGTCTCACTATGTGGAACATGTATCTGGTCGTCGACCTTTGCAATTGAAGTTTGAAATCAACAGGTAGCAGCAAGGCGCCTGATGTTGTGGAGCAGCGTAAGACAGCAGCGAAGCTAGTGATGTTCCGGCCCGGCTTTGGCTTGGCCTATGGGGGCTTAGGCTCACCAGAATTCAAGCCTAGGCCGTGAGCCCAAGCCAGCCAAAAGCTGGGGCTTGAGCCAGACAAGGCCACAGCTCGAGTCCATGCAAAGATGGAATATATTAGTAGTACAACAAAATGTCTAGTATACTATCTCAAAGTCAGACAACTCATTATCAGCATCATCATCACCTGAAATCAAGGCATCCCAACTGTCCTCCTCATTGGCAACATCATCTCTGTCAGCTTTCGAGTCCAACTCCGAGTCGTTACATTCCTCTGACTCCACGAGAGAGGATGGTTCAGGTGCCTGAAAAAGAAGGTCATGTCGATGTGCTTTCCTTGACATGTGAGGCTTTTATTTCCACCTGAACGTGTCGTTGTTAGCGCATATATCATGTTATGAAGGTGCACGCATACACATTTCTCCTTTGTTAGATCACTGAGAGTCCACTCATTGACATCGGGAGGGGCGTTGTCTTCTTAGATAGATGATCTATAGATAAACACCTATAAAAACAAATATCTCCATGGTCAGCGATTCAGACAAATACCAATGGCTGATAATGTGGTCGTTCGTGGGTGGCTGTTTACACTTCCCAAGCTATGTCAGACCACAGTACTTCTGTAAGGTCAGCAACAATGCAGTCAATCCAACAAAAATGAAACTGAAATGAAATCACTCCAACAGTATGGCAGTGATTGAAAGACGAAAGAAAACTAGTCAACCCAACGGTATGGTGATGACAAAAAGAAACAAAGAAAAAAAGACACCTCTTCAAACCTTCCTTCAACAACAATGCCTTGTAACAATCGTATCTCGAAAGAGTTGTGTGGAATTATAGCAATCAACCCCCTCAGCACAAACAGGTAGAATCAAAGGTCAAGACTAATCAATGCTCTGTAGAACTCTTAGCTCACTGTTGAGCCTGCTGCCAAGGAACTCACGATGAGTATTAAACAGAATCAGGAACGGACATCCTTGGTTTCAGTACCAAGTCCTCTATTCAACAACTAAAGTCTAGCAGACAAGGAAGATCCTGGCTCAGTATCACTACTCAGATGAGTGAGGTCAAGCGTTACTGTCAATCCCTAAAGTCTCCCCACTAAACTATTCGGAGTCTAGATGGATGAAAGAGACAACACAAAAGCTTCTGAAAATATGAATGAAAGCTTAGCACTGAAACTTGAAAGAGAAGAAAGAGAGAGGATCACAGAGAGAGAGAAAAGAGAGAAAGAGCGAAAGAACAAAAAAAAAAAAAAAAAAACAAAAACTGAAACAAAAGAGTGACAGAAAAGAAAGACAAAGAAAGAAAGAGAGAGAGAAGAGAAAAAGAGAAAGAAGAAAACTAGAAAATCAAAGAAGAAAAAAAATAAAAAAAGTTCTGTCGGTCGTTGAGCACAGTGAGCTCAAGGTCTTGGTCGTTGTTGGTGGTGATGAGCTAAGGGTGTTGCTGGATGCTGATGCTGATGAGCTTAGGGGCTTGCTGGTTACTGAAAGTTGCTGGCTGACTACTGGTTACAATGACTTTGCTGAAGGTACTTGACAGCCCTGGTCACTGTTGTTGACAATGATCACACTTCACACACAATTTTATTCTGAAAGTGGGGCTTAAAAAGCTCTCTTCTTTGGGCAAAAATTTGGGTCTTATATACAAAAAAAAGGGTGGCTGTGCTACATTTTCCCGCCATCTATGAGGGGTGAGCTTAGTCAGCGGTACCAAAAATCATTTTGCAGGGGTTGCTTATGTTGCACCAAATGAGACCATAATTAGTCAGCATTAGTCAGCATGCTTGGGCTGAGTGTTCTGTCATCACTTGATTTGGATCAAAAGTCACCTGACTTAAGATCATGTGATTTAGCATCATGTGACTGAAGGGTCATGTGACAGGCTGATTGTGCACTGCAAGAGAAATATTCATGATCATTGGTGTTCCATTCTGATGTCACTTTGTTGAATGAGAAAATGATGCGAGGCAAGTATTTAGGGTTTTGAGGAAGTTTTCCCAGGGTAACCCATGCGAGAACTATTTTTCACAGTCACCTGACATGTGTGGGATTCAGCCTGAGTCATTGTTGAGGATGACTAAGCAAAATTCATCGCAGAATTAAATATACAAAAATATTCAGCCTGTCCGAGTTCCATTGAAAAGATGAAATGAGATATTTGTCTGAGCTGCATTCTGGCTTTAGAATAGAGGGAAATGGTTTCGTAGTGATTTCTAGGGTATTAGGCTCATGGGAGAGCATTAGTCATCCATGCACCGAACCAGTTTGGTGCAGGTCAGCATCTACAGCAGCCACATGTGCATTTTCAATAAACACCTCGCTGATGATGTTCATGGCAAATCCTTGGCCATTCTTCAAGTTTGTGGCCGTGTCTTTCAGGTGGTTTGGAGCGCTGTCGTTGACTGCAAATGAGATGACAGGAAGGTAGTTCGTGACCTATTGGAAGTGGTTATTGAACAATTGAAGACATGTGTCGTTTGTTGTATTACTCACTGTGTTAAACCAACTGGCAGATGCAACCCAGGTAAGTGTGCGAAGTGGGTTGGATACCGGAGGTGTCTTACCTGAACGGTGCCAGGTTCTCTATGCCATCCTCGCTGATTGTCACTGGTATATGAGGGCCCTTCAATCTTCTTCAACAAGACACCTATCTTCAAAACTGCGACAGGGTGTATGCCTTCTCCATGATCTTCACATGGACGGGGTAAATATTAGCAAGCTTTCAAACTCAAATAACATAACAATTGCAACTCACTGTGATCTCATTCTGACATATCTCATGGTATGATGGACTAAGAAGCTGATACCGACCCACCATATGCCAACAGAAGCGTGAGCGGGAACTTTGGGAAGCAATACAAAATACTAAAATAGATAGAGTTGAGCTAAACTGTGGGAAACGATTCATCATTGTCTGGCGCAACACATACACTGCTAAGCCATGGCTTAGGCTTTGTGAAATTGAAGCCTAGACCAAAGCCCTGGTCAGGCCGTGTCCTAGGGCTGGGCTTATTTAGGCCTAGCTTGGCCTGGCCTGGGGCTTGAAGCCAAGCCAGAACATCACTAAGTGAAGCCCACAATCTTCCCGCGACAATTGATAGCAACTGGCGATGAACACGGACACTGATCGCCTGTGATTTAAACATCGGGGAATCTCTCACCCAACCCATCATGCCTCAGAGCTTACTCCAGCGGGATCCCAAAGTTGTGTTGTTCAAATCACATTATGGCGGACATGGGTAAGCTAGCATTTGGCATTACGCAAGCCAGACACATCCAGCGGGCAGTTTCAAAGTTGGCACTTCGGAATCAAGTATGAAGCCACCGCGAAAGAGTCTTTGTGGTGTGAAGAATCCAGAAAGGAATAGAAAAATCAATGTTTGTGGATGGGCAGAACTCAAGCTATTCAAAAGGACAAATGCTCGTCCTTGTCCTCATCGTCCTCATCATCTATCCCCATCTCTCCGCACTCAGGATTATGGTCATTGAACTCTTCACCATCCCACTCTTCTTCGTCCTCATCTTGATCGCCTTCGTCCCCCTCGCCATCACTGTTGTAGCATTGAATAGCCTCTCTTTCATCATTCTCGCTGTCCTCCGAGTCTGAGGAATTGTCCGCAAGCTCCGCATTGATGCAATCTCTTGTCAATTCCCGCACAGCAGTAGGATGGCCAACTCCATAGTACATATAATGCATAAACATGTCTCGATTGATGAATCTGAGCGGTCAACAGTTCGAGTAAAAAATGTGATGAGGGATGGCACTTACATGCCAACATAATATGCCTCCCAATCATCTAATTCATCATCTTGACGTGTGAGTGACTTTCCGTGGTGAAGGGAACTTGTTCCGCAGCCAGAAGCAAAGGCAGGAATCAAATGGGCACTTTGGATAACCTGGCCCGGATTCAGAAAGCTGAATGCGTCGCGGTCAGACTCTTCAATGAAAGCGACCTGTGGAAGACGCGCACATCTAATCCCTGACCGGTGGTCGATTAAGGGTGCTAGCCATCTGACGTAGAGGACCTCAATTTGATGCATCTTCAAGTCCATTGAATCTTCATTGCGGAGCCATGCATCCATGTGATAAATGCCTAAGACATGGGCATACCAATACGGATGATGTGGATTCATTTCCCCAGATAGGACCATGACATCGGGATGCATCCGAGGATTAATGATATCATACTCCCGTCGAAGGTCGTAAGTAGTATAATGTACCTGCCAAGTCGAGGGATTGTCATATCCTAGCAAAACATGTGATGCACATAATCGTGACATACCTGCATTGTTTGAACAGAGTAAATCTTACTGTCTGGGATGATGACTGTACTATGCTCATCATCTGTAAAAGTATGGTCGCAATGACCGATATCTAACCCTCAAAGTCGATATAGGATATGATCCTTCAGTTTTGGTATGAACCCCTGCGGTTCATCATAAGTAAGAATGGACAATGCAGAGAGTAATGCCTACCGCTACAGCTGGATCAGTATCATGGTGTTGAAGAAATTTGAATATGAATATTGGATTGTTGTGGCTAAGCTTTGTGATATAGTGATGACCGTTGAGATCTGCAGGTACTAAGTCAGTTGGTGCTTGCTGGTTAGCATATGAGCTGTGTGTCGTGTCTGCCACACGCTGGAGCAAACATCGGCGACACTCGTGCCTAGCAAGTTGGGCCGGGGTGTCTAGTTTGCTTGTCAAAGGATAGAACACTTTCAGTGCCCTATATGCTAACTCTCCCTTGCCCGAAATTAAGACGAGTTGAGAAAACATGAAAGAGATTCACGTACGATTTGCGTGGTAAAGGAGTCGGTGGTTCCAAAAAGCCGGATTGATCGCACGTAATCTCCCATGGCATGAAATTTATATGTGTTCAAATTAAACTTTTTAGCCTTGCGACCGCTACTTCCAGCGTCTGGATTATTAGTACCTGCGTGCTCACGTGCTATCTTGCGCTCACGAGCAGCCTTTTCTTTCAGTAGTTCCATGGTGGCGAAAGCAGCGCACGTGAAGTCACTGAACTTGCGCAACTGGCGGGAGAGCCTTTTGAACATATCATCCAGAGCTAATAGGGTAGTCTTGGAGTGCATCCAGAGTTTGGCAAGGGCATGCCAATGCGCAAATCTATACAGGAGGGTCTGTACAATGGCATCATGGTCCCTTGGGAACAATCCCTCGAAGACAGGAATAGCACACTATAGTAGATATCAGCGATGCACGTCAGCGCAGGAAGTGGAGAGACAACCCTGTAAGATATCCTCGAAGTCTTGCGCAGCAAGCTTTTTCATTAAGCAGATTGGAAGCGATTGCCGCTCGTTTTTGTCAGCCCTTTCCACCGTCATGACTACCGAACATGCGGAAAGTTCACTTGGTGCTCTGGACTGGCAGGACCTTACGCCTGAGATCCTATCTAAAACCCCCTTATCAACACAACTCAAACCACAAGCGCCGATCGAACTTTTCACCTCGGTCCTTGCCCACAAGCTCAGATACAACCCCGGGGAATGCGATATGTGCTGTTGCACGAAATCGTCGCACAGCCATCGCTCCCATCTATAGATTCGGCCACAGAAGTTCACACGTCAAGTTTGGTGGCATATGGCAACTCTGAGGCATCTGTGATGGCGCAGTGCGTCGGGCTGCCTGTCGCTTTTGCTGCGCTTGAGGTTTTGTATGGTAACATTCAGGTCCATTCGACTACCGTGCTTGGTTTGGGAGGGTGCTAAGGTTCTATCTTGCTACCCATGACTCAATTCCTGCAGATACACGCGAGTCCGGGCTGCTTCAAGTTCGCTGTGCAGATAATAACACTTGAAGTTTGTTATTAAAGTGGACATGGCCCAATTTCGACAATGTTCACATAGTACAGTAACTTATACCCGTATTAGACGGACAGCTCAGGGTGACAATATACCTATAGAGGCGGGCCAGCCCACGTGGGCCCATGGCAATAAGTGTACCATCATAGACGAGTGGGCCGGTGGGTGGTGTGTACCTGTTCCAAGCAGATGGGCCAGTGGTATATAGTGTAGACAGTAGTATAGGAATGTACTATATAGGATATCTATGTATATACATGCTAGACAGGTGGGCCGGTGGGTGGTGTGTACCTGTTCCAAACAGATGGGCTGGTGGTATATTATGTAGATGGTAGTATAGGAATGTACTATATAGGATATCTATGCATATACATGAATTCAGTGTGCGATGGAGACAAGTGGGCCGAGGGATGGGGTGGGATACGAGATGGGTAAGGGTATCCGGTACATGCATAGTGTACTAACTGGAGATGAATGGGCTGAGGGATGGGGTGGGATATGAGGTGGGTAAGGGTGTGCACATAGTACAGACTATGCTAACTGGAGACGAGTGGGC
The DNA here is from genome assembly GCF_016647785.1 of Suillus fuscotomentosus. Classification (NCBI taxonomy): domain Eukaryota; kingdom Fungi; phylum Basidiomycota; class Agaricomycetes; order Boletales; family Suillaceae; genus Suillus; species Suillus fuscotomentosus. Next base: position 27,641 of record NW_024539575.1, read on the forward strand.
CGAGAGATGGGGTGAGATACGAGGCAGGTAAATACATCCGGTACATGCAGAGTGTACTAGCCGGAGACGAGTGGGCCGAGGGATGGGGTGGGATATGAGGTGAGTAAGGGTATCCGGTACATGCATAGTTTACTAACTGTAGACGAGTGGGCCGAGGGATGAGGTGAAATATGAGGCAGGTAAATATAGCTGGTACATGTATGGTATGTCAACCGGAGATGAATTGGCCGAGGGATGGGGTGGGATATGAGGTGGGTAAGGGTATCCGGTACATGCATAGTTTACTAACTGTAGACGAGTGGGCCGAGGGATGAGGTGAAATACGAGGCAGGTAAATATAGCCGGTACATGTATGGTATGTCAACTGGAGATGAATTGGCCGAGGGATGGGGTGGGATATGAGGTGGGTAAGGACGTGTGGAGCATACAGACTATGCTAACTGGAGACGAGTGGGCCGAGGGATGGGGTGAGATATGAGGCAGGTAAACACATCTGGTACATACAGAGTGCACTAACCGGAGACCATGATACCTTATCCGGTGCAATGTATTCTTACCAGCAATGCCCATCTGGTCCATCCGGTATACACATCTGGGTCTATACCCATACAGTTCCATGATACATATCCGGTTTGGCTCAATTAACCACCGTTTCAGGGTCTTAATAGCATCAATCAAAGACATGGGCTCATGCCCATGTCCGCGCTGTCTCATGCCAAAAGTGTCATTCAATCTATTGGGTCTCTTCAGCGACATGCAAGATCACATAGCTAACCTTAGAGCTTATTCACTCACCAGAGTTGTCGAGGCCCGCAAATTCATCTATGGATGGGGACATACTATTAACAGCTCAAAAGTACAGACACTTCTTGGAGCAGGATCGTGGGTACCGACCATTGTGAGTGCTCCAGAACGAAACATATTAATTAGTAACTGATTCTTAATCAGAACGTGTTTGTTGAAAAGCTTGGTCCGTTAGGATTAGATACTTTTCGCATGCTCGTCGTCGATTTCATGCACGAATGCGAGCTGGGCACATGGAAGGCCTTGTTTACGCATCTCATCTGTCTGCTTTATGCATTCCTGGTGGTGACGACCTCATTGCACAATTCGATTACAGGTCCGTTTTATATCAATCGTCTTTCCACCTATAAAACTGATGATCTTAATCTTAGATTTCGCCATGTACCATCATACGGCAATGGAGTCATTCGCAAATTCATATGCAGCCCTATGATCTTGAAGGTGTGCATCAAATCAGCAAACCCAGGGTATCTGACTGAAGTTGCGCAAGCAGTGATAAAGCAGAGCAGTGATCAATCACTGGGTCAAGACCAATCTCATTTAGCAAAAGCACATCTGCTGATCAAGCCCTGTGTTCTGTGATGTGTTCCAGATCCAATGATCATTCCATAGCACCAACATCAGAATGTTCCAGAGGCGACCGGGCGATTATGACAAATGACACGAAGCAAACACCATCAGCACAGGTGATAATGAATATTTGTGTGTACTGACTGTTCATGTAAGGCACACATGGCAGGCAAGATGTATGACGCTGTCACGAGGTGCTTACTGTTACGAACTAGGGTAGTTCTAACAACAGTGACTCAACAGAGTTTCGAGCTGTTGAGTTTCGTGAAGTCCTTCAGAAAAGAAGGGGTTCTGTAAAGACTTAGTCGAAGGAGTGCTTCAACTAAGAATGCTAGTTCAGACGACTTAAGATTGGAGGTCTTAAGCGAAGGAAGTTCTGGTAAAACCTAGTGAGATTCAAGTGAAGTTCTACAAGGCTAATACACGTGCTTAAATAAGTCAATATGTGCACACGGACCAAGGTAGTCGTGAGATATAAGTACATAGTTCAAGAAAGGTAAGTGATCATAAATGAAAAGTGTACTATCAGACAAAGAGAACAGAGAAGCGAAAGAAAAGCATGATTGTAACATTACCCCCCTACTAGGCATAAAGTCACCGACTTTAATCATCTAGGTTAGCATAGTAGATGGGGTCATCGCAATAGTCCAAGTCGTCAGAACCTCCCTTTAGTTGCTCAGAGCGATAGAAGGCTTCTTCTTCCTGACATTGCGCAACATATTGCTCGTCTCTAGTGTTTTCCCAAAGAGCTAGTGCGGTGTAAAATCCCTCATCCTTCCAAGTCAGAGTGGTAGGCGTACTGCCCATATACCTAGGACAATAGAACGAAAGATGTCCAGGACTTAACTCTCTGCATACTCTGCAGTAGTAGTCTGGGCAATGTACTTGATGATGCCCAAGAGTTTTGCAGTATCGGCAAACCCGATTTTCATCTGGATTGGATGAAGTAGAGCGTAACGGGGAGGGACCAGGTCGCGGGCTTAATGCTTCATCTGCACTAGTAGCCTGCTTCTTTCCTTTTCCTTTATAGGACTGTCCATGTGTCCTTTTTCAAAAAGTGGTGGATGATTTTCGTTCGATAGGGTGGTTACAGGCAATGTCTTGTCGTTCTGCCTCCGTGATTAGCTCAGCTAGAGTAGAGGGAGCAGTTGCTCCTAGCGTCTCGACAGGGATAATCCCGTCTTTGAACATATGCGTGGATAATGATTTAGGAATGGTCATAGGAGGATGAATATGAAGTGCCTCGAGCGCGTTTGAAAGATCTTTGATCTCGTAGTAGGAAAGATATTGTTCATTAGGGTTCTCTTCTATTTCTTCATGAGTAGCGGAGAATGCTTTATAATGATTTTCTGGGTGATTCTGTGTTTCGATGGAGGCGTTAGGCGGGCAAGTTTCTTCGATGGGGGCAACTATAGGTGGTGTGATTTGTCGTTCTATTGGAGGGGAATGTTCTTCTATATGGAGAGCGGCGATCATGGCTTCCGTGGTTTGCGTGAGACTATTGACAGCAGCCAACAGCTCGTTAGGAATATGAGGAGGAGGTACAGGTACTGCATCGTGGTAAGACGGGGGTGGGTTGTCAGTTGTTCTATTGACAGGGGATGGAGAAGGCGGACGAGCAACGCCTGCTGATCGTTCTGCGACAATTTGGATGATGGTTCTAATATCATCTTTAACCTCATCAGGAATAAGACGCAGAGTAAAGTTGCGTATACGCTTTTGAAGGTGCATAATGCCATGTCAGACTGATTTGTCCTCGACGAGACGTGTAAGTCTTTCGATAAGGTCTATGGCTCTGATGATGTTGACGAGGAGATTAATGGAGTATGCGTTTCTTTCGAAGAGGATTCTGTTGAGTTCGATAGCGTGTTGGGGACAGAGCATAGCTGCTTCAATGAGGGTGAGATCTTCGGCATTGGTGATAAAGGCTTCATATCGGTCTTCATCATTTGCGAATGTAGTGGTTGAGAAGGTGGATTCGTAGGGGAGTGTGAAAGAGGTTGGGAAAGACATTCTTGCTGGAGTTCTTGGGTTTGGGTAAAGAGTATATTGTCGATGTAGTTTTTGATTTCAAAGCGAGTTTCTGGCTTTATAGGTGTCAAGGGTTTCCGCGGCATTTCCCAGGTTCTCTTCAGGAATCCACTCGTTACTGGCGGAAGAATATCCTTTCCAAGATACGAGATAACGGCGTCTTTTCCCATTTCCTTTATGCGCAAGGATGGCTTCGATTTCATATTCCTCTTCTTCTTCTAGAATATCAGGTGGTGGTTCTAAGAAGTTCGGACCGTGTTCGTTGTTTTCGCTATAGGACGAAAACTGAGAAGCGTGGAACGTGGGGTGGATCTTCCATTGCGGTGGTAATTGGAGTGTGAAAGTGATCAGTGATAGTACTGCGGAGATAACGAATGGTCCGTATCGTTTTGGAGCGAGTTTCCGAGATGGAAGTTTTAACCTGAGGTTGGTAGAAGAGAGCCATACCTTATCTCCTACTTTCCACAGTTGGTACTTCTGCCCGAAGGATCTTTCCATCATTCGTTGCATAGTGATGTTATGACAGGCCACTGCTTCTTCCCTTATCTTTTGGAGAAGTTTTACTCGTTCTTCTGCTGCGGGTACCTTTGATTCAGGGAGAATGTGTGGAAGAGCCTTTGGTTCATATCCCATCATGATGAAAAAGGGGGAGGCGTCTTTTGTAGCATGTCTCCGATGATTGTGGACGAATTCAGCGATAGGGAGATGTTCTACCCATTCGGACGGGTTGTTCTGGCAATATATTCGTAGATAGGTTTCTAGTTCCTGATTTAGCCGTTCTGTTTGTCTGTCGGTCTGTGGGTGATACGCGGTGGAAGGGGCAATGGTGTAATCAAGGAGTCATGCCAATTCTAGCGACAATTTGGAGAGGAATTGGGGTCCTCTGTCCGAAATTACTTTGTCATGGAGACCAAAGTGTTTGAAGACGTGTTTTAGGAAAAGTTTTGCCACTCCTTTGGAAGATATGGTTTTGTGACAAGGGGTAATGATCACCCCCTTACTAAGCCCATGATCTACCACGACCATGATACTGTCGAAGCCCGAGGATACAGGGAGGTCGGTGATAAGATCTATGGAGACCTGCGCAAATGGACGGGTGGCTGTGGTTGTGATAGGAGTTAGGGGAGGGGTGGTAGGGTGGGTATCGACCTTCATTTGCTGGCAAGTCGCACATCCATCAACATATTTCCTAATAAATGTTCCCATACTGGGCCACCATGCTTCGTGTTTGACTAATTCCTCCGTTTTAAAACGGCCAGGATGCCCCGCAGTGGGATGATCATGGTGCTTCTCCAGGATTCGATGCCGATGGTCAGGCGCAATATACGCGCGATTTTTATAAAAAAGGATATCATCAGAAATCGACCAATCCGAGAGAGAGGATTTCATTGGGGGTAGGCAAAGTCTGTTCAAGGCATCTTGTGCAGTAGCAAAAATGGGATCACGAGTTTCCGAAGATAAAGCAGCTCGAAGATCATCATCGATGAGTCGGATAAACATGGAATCCGGTAGTAATACTGTTTCCTGGTTATCAGCAGATCCGTCATCATGGTCCGGTCGTCGGGATAATGCGTCTGGAACGACTAACTTCGATCTAGGAACATGATGTAATTCCAGATCGAAGGTAGTCAAGAATAGCTGCCAACGGGCTTGCCTTCTAGAGAGTCATTCCGATTTTCGGAAATATAAGAGATTCATGTGATCGGTGAATACGAGGACAGGGAAAGGATGTCCTTCTAGATAATGTCTCCAATGAGAAAGGGCTCGAATGATGGCCAGTAATTCCCTATCATGGATTGGGTAGTTTCGTTCGGCTGGTCCAAACGACTGAGAAAGGTAGGCACATGGATGATAGTTACCATTCTCGTCTGTTTGAAGCAGCACTCCTCCAGAGGCAACAAGAGAGGCATCCGTTGCAATAGCAAAATGCCGAGAAGGATCAGGATTACGGAGTACCGGGTGACTGGTGAAGCATGCCTTGAGTTTTTCAAATGTTTGCTGACATAATGGGGTCCAGGTGAACATTGCGTCCTTCATAGTTAAATCAATGAGAGGTCGGGCTATATCCAAGTAATGAGAGACGAAGGTTCGATAGAAGTTACAAAATCCTAGAAAGGAGCGAACTTCTTTTACTGATTGAGGGACCGGCCAGTCTTGTATTCCGTTTGTTTTGTCTTTGTCCATTTCTACGTGCCCCGGTTTGATGATCATGCCCAAGTATTCCACTTCTTGAGAGTCGAAGGTACATTTCTCTGGCTTCAAGAACAGTTGTTCTTGACGAATCTTTCCTAAGATAACACGAGTTCATTTTTGATGTTCTTCGATCGTGGTGGAAAAGATTAGGATGTCGTCCATATAGATGACCAGCCATCCTTCGTTAAGTTCCGCTCGGAACGTGCTATCCATATAGGCTTGGAATGTGGCAGGAGAATTGCATAATCCGAAGAACATAACCGTTGGTTCAAATAATCCTTCTTCCGTGATGAATGCCGCTTTCCACCTGTCTTCGGCATGGATACGAATATTGTTATATCCGGATCTGATATCCATTTTAGTGAAGAATTTAGCACCATGTAATTGTTCGACCAAAGATGAAGGAAGTGGAAGGGGATACACATTCTTTATTGTTTGGTTGTTAAGGAAGCGATAGTCCTGGCATGGACGAAGTTCTCCGCTCTTCTTTCCTATGAAGAAAAACCCGCTTGCTTGTGGAGATTTTGATTTGACAATAAATCCTTTAGCTAGGTTATCAGCGATGAATTTTTTAACCGCGAGTCGTTCTTTGTGGGAAAGAGGGTAGATTTTGGACGTTTTTGGAATGAAACCAGGCTTCGTTTCTATCCGATGATCAATACCGGGTCTTTCCGGGGGAAGTTGATTTAGACCGTCTTTTGCAAATATATCTGAGAAATCGTGGAGGTAAGAGGGGACTAGTTCTTCAAAGGTTTTCTTCTGTTTGACTTTTTCTTCGGATGTGAATTCTTGAGCTTTATTACTGTACTTTGGCATTTCGTTTGGAATTTCTTCTATTCTCTTGAGATATTCTCCGTCATCTGTAAGAGCTCCGGGGAATACCGGTGAAGTTGTCCATACATCTTCTTTGGTATTGAACTCTTTGAAGAACATTTTCTTTGGTCTTGATGTTTCTTTTATGTACTTTTCTACCTCCGTATATTTCTCCATTGCAGGGAGGGAAAGAGTCTGACTGGCCCAGTCAATGGATGGGTTCATCGCTCTAAGCCAGGGGATTCCTAAGAGAATTTGATCTTTAGTTCCTAGCTTTGTGATATTGAACTTTCCGATCATCATTCATTCATCGACTTTGATGATGAGCATACAATATCGCTCCACTGGTCCACTACTAAAGTAGCTTCCATCAGCGGTTCTGATAAAGAACGGTTTTTCCAGTTTCTTGGTTTGGATCTTGTGCTTCTTTACGAAGTCTTTGGAGATATAGGTTCCAGCTGCTCCGGAATCGATTACTGTGTTGGTTTCGACATTTTCTGGACATGTTCGCGAGACGAGGGTGATTGGGACACGAAGTTCTTTTCTTTCACCTATTGCTTGTATTACACGAATTGGTTCTTCTGGAGATACTACCGTCGACGTAGACCTCCTCTTCAAAAATCCTCGTTGACTCGTCTTGCTTCTTCTTCTTTTTCTTCCACTTGTCGAATAGGTGGGGAAGATCCGTTCTTTTTCTGAGGACATTCTCTGGCGCGATGCCCAATTTGATGGCAGTTGAAACATTTTCCGATCCGCATGTGCTCCTGTTTTTCAGCTTCGGTAAGCCTACCGATTCTGTCAATCACCATGGCGTCTCTGTCCCTAGCGGGGACAAATCGCTGATCCCCAAATCTTCTTTTCTTTTCTTGGGGAAAAGAACTTGCCCTAATGGATTGGAGCCGCATATAGCAGTTATCCATATCCACGACTGCAGCGATATAGTCGTCTAGGTTCTTCGGAACTCCTCCAGCATTGAATATCTTTGTAAGGAGTCCGGTGTTCAGCCCATTTTGGAAATGGAATATTTTCATGTGTTCTTCTTTGATCTTTGCTTGCACGAGGAGTCTTTGGAAGTCTGCGATGTAGCTTTGCAGTTCTCCGTTGCCTTGTTTGAGGTGAATGATTCTTGCTAAGGCAGTTCCGGAAGGGTCAATAGCTCCAAAAGCTTTGTCGAATACTTCCATGAATTCTTTCATCGTTCCATATCCTTTCTTTTGTCCAGAGGAGTTGACATGTTGGGCGTCTGTCAGGAATTCTTCTTTCCATAGCAAGGCATTTCCTTTATTCATAAACGAGGTGATGAATATGACGTGTTGCTTGTCGGTTTTGTATAACTCCTTGTTAATGTCCATGTATGCATTGCAGGATAGGATAAAAGATTTAGACTTCTCTCGATCTCCATCGAAGATGGGCGGATGATTAATCTTGTACTCGAATAGTTTCGATGAAGATGACATATTCAGTGGCGGTATGGGGGTACTGAGATTAAGGGCTTGGAAGGTGGGAGTGAGTGAAGTCAGTTTGTCGTTTCTTCTTTGCCTGCACTAGCTGTCTTGCTCAGTCAGGGCTTATCTGTTCTTCTGTTTCTTTTCTTCAGAACACGTGTAGATACAGGTGTCCTTTTGAAAGACTTGAATCTTTTGTTACGAACTAGGGTAGTTCTAACAACAGCGACTTGACAGAGTTTCGAGCTGTTGAGTTTCGTGAAGTCCTTCAGAAAAGAAGGGGTTCTGTAAAGACTTAGTCGAAGGAGTGCTTCAACTAAGAATGCTAGTTCAGACGACTTAAGATTGGAGGTCTTAAGCGAAGGAAGTTCTGGTAAAACCTAGTAAGATTCAAGTGAAGTTCTACAAGGCTAATACACGTGCTTAAATAAGTCAATATGTGCGCACGGACCAAGGTAGTCGTGAGATATAAGTACATAGTTCAAGAAAGGTAAGTGATCATAAATGAAAAGTGTACTATCGGACAAAGAGAACAGAGAAGCGAAAGAAAAGCATGATTGTAACACTTACGGTGTTGAATACACAGCTCTGCAATGGCAGGATGGAAAGGAACTAGGAGCAAGCTAATTTCAAATTGATCATCACTCAGATCGTGTATATTTTATATAGGGCGTCACACACCTAATAACAACATCAGCACCTTGAATCAACCTTGCCATCTCCGCAACATCATGTACGTCCAAATGCACCGCTTTCGTGTTTGAGAACTTGCGTGTCAAATCCTCAGTTTCTGAGCGCACATTGCCGGCTATCAACGATGTTCATAAAATACACAATATGGATTTCCCCTGTCACTTTACAGACAAATTAGAATGCGAGGTGTCAATGATGATAACAGAAAAATGCTGAAATACAACAAAAAGAGGACATCAATGTGAATACAATTGTCCATGTTCTAACACCATCAGTGACCGTCGTCATTGGACGGAGACACACAGCAGAGGAACAGCATGACATGAGCCCACCATTTTGAGTTGTCAACGCGTTTTGCTTTGTCGCTAGCTCGTTCCGGCTGCCAAGCAATATACAGTGCCTGCAGATGAAACTTGAGACACCAGTCATTGAGAACACATCCTCCAAACGACATACCTTCTTGTCATCTAGTGCAGGAACATCGACAATAGGAGGACTGGAGCAAGAGAAAGTACCAGGTCCTGTGTGTTGCTGGAGTTTAATATCTTCATGGGCGTTTGATTGGAAATGATGGAAGCATTGGGTAAGGCGAACAAGAAGTGCATGTGGACGTGATCCCCAGGGTGGTGCAAAAGCACTGCAGCGGCAATGCAGGGAGGGATCAGGATGGAGACAGTGGGTATTGGAGGACTGGAAATATGAATATCAGAAGTGAGTAGTGCAGGTGAATAGTGGTGACGCACAGGACCACCATCTTGCACATTATCGAAAAGCCTGGTGGCACTTGACGTGAGGCTGGATGGATGGGTGGACATCGCGTAGTATTAGCCTGGAATGCTGATATAATAATCAGTATCAAGGTCAGAAAAAGACACAACATACACCTGATAGCTTGTGTGTGTGGGACATTAGCGTGTTTCATTCTTAAAAGTCACAAGACAATACACATCTTGTTTTTGAGTTCAGGCGTGAATGTTGCTGAGGTTGGGTGGGGAACGGTAGAAGAGCCAGGGTAAGTCAGCGAGAAGCACATGTGAACGTGATCCCCCGGACAGCACAAAAGTATTGCGGAGGTGATGTACAGAGGGATCAGGATGGAGACGGTGGGTGGAAGACTGAAAATATGAATATCAGAGCATGTAGTGCAGGTGAATGGTGGTAATGCACAGAACCACCATCTTGCACATGATCGAAGAAGCCTGGTGGGACTTGACGTGGAGCTGGATGGATGGGTGGATGTCATGTAGCATTAGCCTGGAATGCCGATATCAGGATCAATATGAAGGTCAGGAAAGACACAGTGTACACCTGATAGCATGTGAGATATTAGTGTGTTTCATTCTTGAAAATTCACAAGATGATAACATACCCTTTTTGTGTTCAGATTTTTGTGCCTGATAGCCATTGGGAATGAGATAGCGAGTGGGAGTCAACTTGGCACTCAGCATCAGGTATGGAGATCTTCTAGGCCAACTGTTTTGAGGATCCATGGTGAACGATAAAAAGGAGACAGAAACATAACACAGCAGCATGCAAAACATCTCGGAAACATCTGATTAGTATGACCACGTAAGCATTGGAGCCGTCTGGACTTAAGAACTTCGTGATTGTACTGATCCAGGCAATTATTAGATTCTTAATATCCGGATCTGCCACTCCAACTTCAATCTTGAAGAACTTTGTTCTTCCTCAGGCCAGGCATTGGGCACTGTACTATCCTTGATTACGCTAATCCTAGTAATGTGTCACCGTGACTCTGATACAGGGAATACTAACATAGTAAAAATAGAACAAAGGCCAGGGAGTGAAGTTGAGCTTTGGAGCGAGCTTCATGATGGCATTGAAGGTCGTGCAGACTCGCACCCTCGACATACCCACCTCTTCTGGTCATCCGATCAGCTCGATTCCCAGCAGATTTCCATATGAACACACCACAAGTATGTACGGATACTGTTATCATCAGTCGTGTTCTTCAAAGATGCTCTCTGGATCATCACTGCTTCAAACATTAAGAACCCTGCAGATTTGGGACTTGGATCTGGTTGGAACAATTGTGAAGTTGCAGAAGTTCTGCGAAGTCGCTTGTGATGTGGGATATTGCTGGGCGTGGGGTGATACATGCTGCATCGACCAGTATAACAGCGTTGAGCTTCGAGAATCTGAGTCAGTCAATCCATATTCATCTGGTGTCACTATTCGGCGCTCACCATCATCTACCTAAGTAGTACCGGCAGACATCTCGGCTTCGGTAAAGTCTGGCCCACTCGCAAACAGCATTTGGAACACCTGAGGTCGACTTAGCAGCAGGATAGGGAAGAGTTGACATCTCTGTCGCTCTTGTCCGAGTGAGTCATTCCTCGAGGATGGACGTGGAACATTGCCGTGGCCAGTAGGCTTTGTAACTTGTAATCCAGCGCCCTTACAACCTGCTTGTTCAGACCGTGACTCACTTAACCGACGCTATCACGATGCATTCGGTTGCACTTACATGTATTTAGTCATGAAGCCTAGCCGCCGCACCGAGTCTGAGTCAATTAAGTTGAGTTGAAGCCTCGTGTATCCGTGTTGTACTCCTCTCATCTGACTCAGATCCTTGCGTTTGTACAACGATGGGTAAATACATATCCTTTCGTTGGTAGTGACCATTGTTGACATTCTAGTGGCAGCCAATGGTCAAAACGTCAAGTTCAATTTCTGTGATCCATCAAGAGGTCGTCATAAATGAAACCAGACCACTCGTAAGCTTGATGGCTTCATCCACTATAGTTTCGAGCCCGTTGAAGTTGAAAGTGAGCATTCTTGATTGCAAGTTTCAGGATGACAGACATACAAACTTCTTTGCAGGTCCTGCTGCTGTCTCTGTCAATCATGGTGATATGGCGATCATAGTGGAGTCCGCTTCAACATTGAATGCCAAAGACAAGCCTAGGGCTAAGGAAGATCATTCCTTTCAAGTTGGCTCTCAAAGCAATGTGGAAACTGTGGAGGTTAAGTCAGAACAACCAAGCAGTCTTGTCGTGGATCATCATGATGGTGTTCAAGTTTGGCCTGGGCATGATGATTCCGAGCCTGAGTCCCAGTTAGCGGATCATCCCGCCGCCATCACTCAGGCTGCTACTGCTCCTACAGTCAGGGTAGAATCTGAGTCGGAACAGGACTTGGATTTGATGGAATTCATAAATTGGCCAGTGTTACGCACTCAAATAGATCTGTTATGCGGAGCCCTAAGAGAGGCGTTGTCCACTAATGTTCGTGACGTAACCGGAAGGGTCCGGTGTAGCGACTGAGACTGGCGACGTCGAGTCGGCAGATATCAGAGACGCGCGTGTCACGTGACTTCTAAGACGGATGTCTTCAAAGTCACTGACGTTCTCAAAGTGAGGACAGTCTTGTCCGAACGATGAGTAGTCGATCGAGGTAGACTTAGGCGCGATGAGCACCTAAGAAAAGATACTAGAGACTAAAGCTGAGGGGGCTTTAGAGGGAAGTATGTTCGAGGGAAGATTGAGTAGATTCAAGTTAGGGAATCTAGTACAGAGTGACCGACTACTTATACTAAGTGGAAAGGGTTAAGGGCAAGGCTACCGTACTGTAGGTAAGGGCAAAGGGGAAACGGAAAGGGTATAGGTACGCTGGTAGCAGAGCCTGATTAGTGATGTAAGGTCGAATGTGGAATGAGACCGAGAAACGTTGGAACGAGCCAACGGTAAATGATACAATGTGCAGCATGCACGAGTCAAAGGAAAGATAAGACAAGATAAGGAAAGCCACATTGGTGGCACGAGTCAGAACGAGTCATAGCCCGAAGGCACGTGCGCACGTTGGTGCGATAGGAGGGGGACGAGGAACGGTCCCGAGGATCCGGTCAACGGATAGCCGGTAGAGAAGTACGAGCCGGAGGCATGCGAGGGTGAGGACGAAGGGGAAAAATGATAGGGGGGCCATGTAGCCGATGTTACTTGTAACAGCCAGAGGATCAGATTTAGTACTATTAGTAGTAGTTGGGTCTCTTGTTCGACATTTTTTCTCATACTGTGACCCGGCATCTGCCCACTTACCCTTTCATGGTAAATACTTTATTTAGTTAGCCAGTTTTGCATGACAGTGACTAAAAATTCTAGTATGGTGACAGACTTGTCACAGTGTAGACTCGGACATGCTGTGACTAATACTGGTATATGATGACTGTATGATTCCTGGTGGTTAAGACCCAGCATTTAGAAGTCAAGAATCAACAGGCCTATACTGTGATTAGCTGGTAAAGTATTTCATATTTCAGTACACAGGAGTTTCACTCATAATAGCAACAACTGAGTCATGAGTAGCAGTATTAGCTAAGCATGCATCAAGCACTGGGCCATGAGCCATGCAACATTCAGTTAAACAATAGCATCATGTCGACTGTCATAATCAGCCCCAAGTCTTGCTCCACTTCCCTTCCTGACTTCTTTCGCAGAAACAGCGGGCAGACCAACTCCTTGCAGGAGAAATTTGTGAATCGCAACCTGAAAAAATCGCTATCATTACCAGTCTCTGCCTCGCCATTGAGTTGGGAGGCGATTTTAATCAAGAACGCAGCTAAATCATCCAAAACCTCCTTACTCACAAACAGAAACAAACTCACCCTTCCCACGACCTCAACCGAGACTCAGTTGACTTGGACTGCCACCAAGCGGCTCATATCTAGTGACTGCGACATTACAGTGGCTCAAAAAAGTGTCTCAATGTTTGTAACTTTTCATGTAATTGCTTTATTATATGACACCTCCCTATAGTTTAGTCATATTCACACACCCTGGCTCATAATAAAGCAATTACATGAAATGTTACAAACATTGAGACACTTTTTTGAGCCACTGTATGTCTAAGTTAGTCACTAGCAGCTCAAATACCATGATATAAATGTTCTATCATGTCTAGCATAGTCCCTATACATCAGCCCTATTGAATATCTCTGAAAAATATTCAAGAAATTGCTTGCAGCCTATCAAAATTCATCATAGGGGCTATTTCAGCTGTAGGACAGATTTGCAGCAGAGTGAGAAAGGAGTGCTAAGAAGAAATACTCAAAATTGATAGATAGCATGTCTAGAAGAGTGGCAGAAGTGATTAGAGTAACAGGAGGTCACATGAAGTATCATAATTATAGAGATTGTGTTGATCAAACTGAAAGTCAAAAAATTGTCTCAATGAGTCACCAAATTAAAATAGCCATATCTGCACATGATGACATCATCTTCCCACGCTATAGGGAACTTCAATGAGGCTAAGAAGTATAGCTTTATGACACCTCCCTACAGTTTAGTCATATTCCCACACCCTGGCTCATAATAAAGCAATTACATGAAAAGTTACAAACATTGAGACACTTTTTTGAGCCACTGTATTTCTTCAGGTATGTTCTGATGCTGTCACATACTCGCAAGTCCTTAAGCTTTCAATGCCTCCAAGGTCGATGCAAAAATGTTTTGAAGGCCATCTTAGATTCTAATTTCAACTGTCCCAGTCAGCATAATAGGACCAGTAAGGTGAGTCTTTTGAGAACTGAAAGGCAAGTCATGTGCTCATTCAATCATATTTTAGGTGTTTTCCAATATCTCTGCCAACAAATATGAGGCAATTTCAAAAGTGGTTTTCGAGACTGAGCACATATACCCCAAACCAAGGTAGGAATGATCGTGAGCTCCGCACGAGTATCATTGATGAATCTACGCTAGATTGACATTCCTATCAGACAGATCTATCCTCATCGTCAAAATGGCCCTTCCCCTCCATGAAGTCAGTGTCACATTCCTGGCATCGGAATTATCTCTTCTTGGAGGTATTCCCTTCGACAAACGTCTCATCACTGTCATCGTAGACACGAACTGCAGGCATAACACCCTCAACTCCTGCTAGATATATACACCTGATCTTTCCATGTCATTCAAAGTAATGAAGAAGTTGAATGGTCGTCGCCAAGTCCAACATGTCGCCCTAGGCGAGTGTGCTCTTTCACAAGATGAAGACATCCTCAGTGAGAAGTTCAAGCTAGAGGTTGTGTCCAACACTGAAGCAGACTTGGTCATCAAGCTCAAAGTCGACGAAGGGGGTGACTATGAAAGACCAGGACCTAACTCGGACGCCTATAAACTCCTAGTCGCCACAAAATTTAACCATGACTCTATGACCCTCGTACCTTCGGCCGAATGTCACCTTCCGCTCAATGATTTCACCTATCTCATGGATGTGTCGGCACCCTCCACATCCGTCATTGTCACTGGCCATACGTGGTGCAACATCAGCACTGTGCATTTTCAGATCTGGGTTTGAGGGAACATCCCAATTGACGTGAACGTTGATGATGGTCCCGATGTTGCGCATGGAGTAAGTAACTTTCATGTTTTTGTGCTTAACATCGAACTCACTACAATATGACAGACACTATTTCCGTCCATTGACATGGACAACACAAATGACATGATGAAGAGAGGCCTAGCCAGGATGCGTGACCGCCTTGCTACTCTTCTTCAAGCATCAGATCCTCAGTTTGACGTCAGTCTCATCACGCAGCACGATCCTACATTTCCTATCAAACTCAACTGAGATCACTGCCGTGACAACTTCCTAATCGCAGCTGAGGAAACTGTGCATGCCCGGTACATAGAGTGGTACCATGATGAGTTGAAGAAACCGCGCAAACTCTCTCAGGCTGGTCAGGATTCAGACTCTAGCTACATGGACAGCGGCACATCCCAAAGTGATGACTCCCATGATGACAGACCTTATTGCAACACCCACACAAGGAAGAAACAGAGGACCTCCAACTTGGATGGGGAGTCCGTCACGATTTAGACGTGATTGAACCGGCTTTTTCTGATGTTCCTCACATTTGAGTTAGAGTCTGCGATTTGATCATTGTGACCAGTAGTACTACCCATCATTGTAGTCGCATTGTACGTAATATTTAGCGGATTTTCATGCATCAGTCTAATTGGCCTTGAGTACTAAGCCTGAGGCCCAGGCTCGGGTTTAGCCAATATGTCATAATATTATCAATTCTGATGTGCTACTACTACTAGGTCCCTACCGCCACCACCATCACTGTCATCTTTTTTTCAACAACATCGACTGATTTGCTTTAACAAAGTGTCTTAGCGGCACCTACTAAACTCTCATACATATCATTCCTCTTGGCCCCGCTTTGTGGAACTGACGTGTGGCGGAGACTTCGCCATTGTGAAAACTGCCCTCTCTCCCACCAGGGAAGGTGGGAATAATCACCTTATATGGAATTTACCGAATGGGTCAAGTCCTGTGAACATGATCATATGATGGTACCTGGACGTATAAATAGGCTTTGTTTCACTGCTGTCTCTCTATCCTCTACTTCGCTCTTTTTTGACTTCATTTCATTCTTGATTCCCTCCACTCCACTCCAAGTCTGAGTCACCACCATGACATCCTGTAACTCTACTGCTAACCCTTCCAACGCGCCTGAGTCCAAGCCTGAAGATTCCGGGACTCAACTACAAGTACACACCGATCCATCCCAGCCAATCCCCACCTCTACCAAGGCAAGGGCAAAGTGCCGTATAGCTGCTTTAGAGGAAGAGCTTGAGACACTGCAGCAGGATAGAGGGACTAAGCAGAGGTAAGTGTATTGTGGCCATGACAATCTTGCAAACATTGGCTAATGTAAATCTATCCATAAAGAAAGACCACCTACTACATTGCGCAAGGCAGGGCAATTTGATGCATGGTCATCTCGTACACTAGCTTGGAAGACTTAATCAACGAGAACAATCGCAGGTATGAGAGCTTGCGTCTCATGGATGATCCTAGTATGCTGGAGTAAGTCATCAATTTTTACAAGGTCACAATTTTTCTTATTCTACCACACAGGCAAGATAACCTACAGTCCAGGTACATTGAACTTGCACGAACACTACTGTGGCTGCACCCAAAGCTTGGGGAACTTGATCATGAAGAGTGTGAGGATATGTTATGAAAGGTCTGTATTATTATTTTGCAACGTGTTCACTTTGAGTGTTGATTATTTTACAGCTTAAGAAAGGCGCAGATGCAGCTCGGGGTGATGATACATCCAGTCTCAAAGACCTTGTCACTGGTTGGGTCAATCAAGAGTTTCGCCCATCTCCCTTGATCAGGACTGATGATAAACATTCGCGCGGGTTTGTGAGTGACATCTGTGGGAAGTTGCTTTGCCCTGCAGAGTGGGACTGGGATCAACCACGGTGAGTTTCAATCTTTCTCGAAGAGTAGTACAGGACGTTGATGCCGGGCCAGGGTCAAGGCTGGAATTCGCTGTAGAAACAACTATACTGAGAGGAACTAATGATGCTCCTGACTGTATCTAAAAAATGTTGTAAGGTCACGCATTGCCTAGTCTGCATTACCTGAGGAGACAAGTGCGTTCGACCCTAAAGGGGAAGCGAGTGCAGTGAAGATCTAGAGGTATGCGCTGAAGCGAAGCGTGAGAAAGTGCAGGTGCGCGCAAGGCGCGGGAACACGCGCACATATTAGCGCGAAGCACGGGAAAGTGCACGCGCATATGCGGAAACAATAGAGAGACTAGACTCAAGTGATGATATAATGCAAGATAGAGATGTGAGAATGTGAGATGTGAAGGAATAGATTTCTAATATATCTATATCCTGCTAAGTAGTAAGTGAGTAGTCAGTAGTCAGTTGCAGTAAGGTAAAAAAAGGTAGGAAAAGTCAGTTGGAAAGTAAAAAAAGTAGTCATGTAGTATGTACTGCTGGTGCTTATATAGCGCGCCTAAGCACTGTAATGCAGAGCCGAAGCGCTACCAAGTAGGTATGTAGAGATATATATAAGTAAGGGTTCATGATAAAAATAAAGTGGAACAATATACAAATGAGAGAAACAGAAATATACGCACTAGAGAACTTGGAGGACAGTGGATGGATGCATCTGGATGGCTGGTGCTATAGGGCGCTCAAGCATGGGAACGTGCACGCGCATATACATCGCAAAGCATGGGGGGGGTGTGCGGGAAAGCTGCGCCTCATATAGGGATGGCTGTGGGTAGCGCACAGAGTGACACTACAAGTTCGTGCTATGTACTCCCTAGTGAGAACTGTCATATCAGACCATGAGATGCATGAGTCTCTACATCGTGACAGAACATCAGAGTACATTGTTTCGGAAAACTCCTGGCTGTTGTTTATGTATGAGAATTACAGAGCAAACGGGGACAACCTCGAGGAAGGCTTCCTCAAATTGAAGCTTCTTGCTCTGGTGAGTCGCAACGGTTTTGGAGATATCATCCGCTCATTGTGGTACTGCAGGCTTTCAAAGCTGTCTTCACGTCTCCTTCCTCTGCGAAGGAAGCTGACGGTGATGGCGATGGCACTGACATCCTTGAGAATAATAGGCATGCTTGGCAGAAATAAGATCAGCCTAAGGTCAAAACCTGTGTCGCCTCTATCATCAACATGAAGAAAGTGACACCTCATGCCATCGCTTACATTGTATGTCAAGTGAGTCGCAAACACCTACTATTTTGATATGTGGAATTTAGCCTTTGATTGGCAGGTTCGTTTCGCTTTATCCAGAGTTTCATCTTGGCGCACTGTGGACAGTGACTTTGATTATGAAATTTTTTGGACTAATATTGTGACCTGTTTTGAACTTGTCCCTGGCCCTGTCACTAGACATAAGATGAATGCGCTCCTGGAGTGGTGGACGAGGTAATGCTTTTGTTGCTGCTCAGAGAGTCATAATTGACAGTTGTGGCTATTTAGGAAAGTTTTTGGTACCAACCATCGTCAGGACCTGACGCCTGAGGTCGTGTCTCAAATGTCCATCAACGCACTAGCCAAACAGAGGAGGATGCTGGAGGATGCTGTTTTTGACTCGGAGTAAATCATCTTTTGTGTCTTCTCTTCTCACTGTGCTCTGTCCATTGTCCCCCTTAGCCCCCCAACTCACCATAGTATTACTGCCTGTATTGGCCTAATATCATTCATGTCTGCTATAATTAATTACTAGTTGCAAATTTTATGATGCACACCATTATATCTTGTTTGAGATCGGAGGTCATTTGAAGGGCAATTTCCAATGGCATTCCATGTTGTTCAATGTGCTGAATACTATCACATTTATTGTGACGTCCAATGATCCAAAGTGGGAGAAAATTTCGCTCTCTACCAAATTGTTGTGATGACTTCGCAAACAAAAAGACATTGTGTGGTTTGGTGTTCAACCATCAAAAGTTTCCTACATGTAAGTGCCTTGATTGAGGAGGTCACCTACGATCTCCAACTAAAAAGGATTGGTTAACAGTGTATTTCCATACTATTCAGCACACTAACTGTTACTCAATTCATCGTGATGTCCAATGCCGTCAAGTGGCAAGTAGATTCACTTTTTATACAACAATAGCGACGACTACATGAACAAGAAGAGGCTGCATGGCTTGGTGATTAGCCGCCAAAAGTTTACAATATATAATATACTCAGGCGATGAGGTTAACCACAGCCCTGAACTGAATGTATTTGATTGACAAACCCAAATGTGAGAGGTGCACTGGACAGGCCAAAAAACGGTGGTTGACATTGAGGTATGAATATATATGTGTGTAGATAGTAGAATCAGTAGCAATACTTGGTCATTGTCTTAAAACTCCAGACCTGTACATCACTGTACAATCCACGGGTCATCGAGTCCCTGTCAAACATGCATCAAAAAGGCATTCGTTGGAGCGAGCACTCAGATAACCTGTCAGAGCGAACATAAGGCGCACCTCATCGTTTTCTCAAAACTCTAATGATTGTGTTCTTTGTTGCGCAATTCACGGATCATCATATCTAAGTCAAATACATCGAAAAAGTTGCGTGTCTGAGCGAGCACTTAGATAATCTGTTAGAGGGAACATAAGACTCACCTCGTTGTTTCCTCGAAACTCTATGATCGTGTTCTTTGATGCGCAATTCACAGATCATCATATCTAAATCAAACACATTGAAAAAGTCGCGTGTCTGAGCGAGCACTCAGATAATCTGTTAGAGGGAACATAAAACTCACCTCATCGTTTCCTCGAAACTCTATGATCGTGTTCTTCAATGTGTAATTCACGGATCATCAAATCCAAGTCAAACACATTGAAAAAGTCACGTGTCTGAATGACAACCGAGTGAATGTTGAGTCTCTGAAAAACAGGAATTACTATGTCCTCGCCAATTACTTGAATTTGTAATGTTAGGTGAGTATATTATTTGCATTTGCCAATGCTGATCAGAAAGCACTGATTTGCTCTGCAGTGGCAATCCCAGAACCACGTGCCCTGCCGTCTGTCTCTGAAGGTTTTGTCAGCAGGGGATTTCATCCATAGTGTTTCGATTCTGGTACCAAAATACGAGTCTGTACAAAATAAGTATTAGTATCAGTTCAACGAAGTAGCAACCTTGGTGCTTGTCTTGATAATTATGGATCTATGGTTCACTTCATTGGCATGCATTACATCTTTCTTTCATTGGCCAGTATGGACATGTGATCCACTTCATTGGCTCGTGTCACATCTTTCATTCATAGACTAGCTCACACATCAAATGGTATATCTAGAGTAGGACAACTTGGCTAGTTGATTTACAAACTTGTATTTCCTTCGGAAAGTCAAATATTCCAAAGTAAAACCCCCCGCCATATTTACATAGATTGTTGTGATTGTCAGGAATATATAGCTAAATATGACATTCTCATATGTCCACTGGTTCACTGATGGAGTTGCCTAAGAACAAACAACAAACTGATGCATATATTGAATACACCCATTTGTAGCATGTACCCTTGCATCATTGATCGAACTGAGACGTACTGAGATGCATTGCACGCGTATTGCAGGCTGCAACGATCAGCAAATGTCAGAGTCATGGAAACTATTTTCTTCCTAGTGACACGTTCTGCACGGCGATCCACGGGACTGCATTGTTCTGATAGAGAAATGATTTCAAGGCGTCAGTATTCTCTCCCGAAGGAATCGCTATTCCTACACTATCCTGCACAGTTGAGGAGACATACATGTGGGATTGACAATTTCAATCGCAGGATTCTTAGAGTCAGGCGACCAGAAGTGCAGCCACTGAGTACTGAGTTCTTGACTGGGTGATAGTGGATAGATGAGTCTCCCTCATCAGGATTCAGGAAAACCCTCCTGCACAAAGATAGACAAAGATAGTCCAAATTATGTGAACTTCAATAAAAAGACAAGAATATTACAAACTATGAATAAGATCAATAATTTCTTGCTAAACTTCAACATTCTATAATGAAGTTATAATGTGCTATCTAATTGTCACACAAATTTATGCCTATCAATATAAGAATTAACAAAAAAGTGTTACATTGTTTGAGGACTTCGCTACTTGTCCATTGACGAGGTGTGGCAGGTCCGAACTTTGGAATAAGATGAACACTTCGGTGGATATTTGCGACAGGTATAATGCTTGCAACTCTCTCACCCGATTGCACAATGCGGCTGACTTTGAACATTCCATGGTTTGAATCAGGTGTAGGAGGAAACCGAGTGAACCACTCTACATAGGCGAGATGTTTGGGAGGCTGGATTGTGGTAGGGAACATCATTGGGATAGAATTCTGCGGGATCGAGAATATGATACGAATCTGCATCAGCAAACTACTAATTTGGTGACAGGTTTCACACAAACAACAAATCTACACAAACTATACAAGGTATTACAGACATGCAAGCAATTCAAAATTTCAAGTTGCTAAGTACAAGCAAACAAGTGGACAAACACCACAAGGACAACAGGTTTGTACAAGCAATACACATTATACACATTATGCAAGTACGTATCAATGTAGGATACAACTAGCATACCTAACTTGTACTACCAGCCCTGTACCCAATAAACATTGGAATGCCATTTCTCCTCCGCTCTATATGCATGCATCCCACGTCAAGGTCAGCTGTCAATAATCGCATGTTCACAGCTTCTACACGACCACAATGGAGGTTAGTGAGTACTATGTGATGCTCCAAGATGTGGTCTCCGAGATCTTTTTGGGCTTGACAAATCCTACGTTTTGCTTGGGCTGCCTCAAGTGCAAGGTCGGAGTGGTCTTCCTTGTCTGATTGGTTAAATAATGGGTAGTCGAGATCCTTATGTGCAATGAATAAGAACAATCAAAGATGGAACATCAGATGCACGAACTCACAAACCGCAGGCCTGGAGATAAGCTGTGCTCGTCTTTGGTAATGCATGATCCCATTTGAGAAGATAAAGTTTTGTTTGGAGAGCAGGATGTGCGGTGTCCAACTGATGTCACATTGTAAGGTCTTTGAAGGCAATACTTGAAGCGAGTACTATAGGAGCGCAAGGACTGAGTTCTTGGAGAAGAATTGCGAGACAAAGATGAGAATACAGAAGAGCTTGGAGACGAAGTTACAGAATCATCCATCATATGTAAATATATACTCATATAATGGGTGTACAGGCAAAGATAAGAAGTGTGCTTGAAGCGTGTGAACAAATCCTTCCTTCCAAATAACCATGTCAATATCATGTCTGAAATGCGGGAAAATATTCAGCAAGGAGTCCAGCATCACTCATCACCTCAGTCAGCCTCAATTGTTGTGTCATAGTTCTATTCGCAACATGGTGGACATTTCTCAGTTTGCAGAGTCAGCTCTACAATTATGGTGGTCCCCCAATCCAATTCCTCACCATGGTATCAGTACAAAGGCGCAGGGACTTGTTACTCTCCAGACAGCCTGACATTCTTGGATCTTTTTGACGCGGATTAGTATGCAGAATGCAGAAAGGATAATCTATTCTATCCTTTTGCATCAAAAGAGGAATGGGAAATCACCGATTTTCTCCTTCGTTCTCCCCTTAGTATGGCTGCAATCAATGAATTTCTAGTGCTCCCAATGGTGAGTGCTCTTCACAAATGCTGGCGCTTTGAGATCTTATGGACTCATAACTTTGCATCTTCTCCTTCTCACAATTCAGTGTCAAATTATCTCATCCCTCCATCACACCAAAACTCCAATCTGACTTTTTTGGAGGGATCCGGTTCCCCTCGTCGATTTATGATCGCGATCCGTGCCCTTATGGACGTCCGGTGTAGAGACTCGTGTGTCTCATGGTCTGATATGACAGTTTTCACTAGGGAGTACATAGCACAAACTTGTAGTGTCACTCAGTGTGCTACCCGCAGCTATCTCTATATGAGGCGCAGCTTTCCCGTGCTTGAGCGCCCTATAGTGCCAGCCATCCAGAAGCATCCATCCACTGTCCACCAAGCTCCCTAGTGCGTATATTTCTATTTCTCTCATTTACATATCATTCCACCTTTATTTTTATCATGGACCCTTACTTATATATATCTTACATACCTACTCGGTAGCGCTTCAGCTCCGCATGACTGCGCTTAGGCGCGCTATATAAGCGCCAGCAGTACATAGTACTAGGGACTTGACACTTTTTAATGGACTTTTCCTGCAACTGACTACTTACTACTCACTTACTACTTAGCAGAGTATAGTAGAAATCTATTTGTCTACACTTTGCATCTCCCTTCTCCTACCTTGCATCATATTATCACTTAAGCTTAGTCTTTATCAATTTCTGCATACGCGCGTGCGCTTTCTCGCGCTTCGCTTCAGCGTGTACCTGTAGATCTTTGCTGCACTTGCTTCCCCTAGGGTCGAATGCACTTGTCGTCTCAAGAATAGCAGACTAGGCAACACTTGACCTGCAACATTTTTAGATACAGTTAGGAGCACCATTGTTCCTCTCTGTATTGTTGTTTCTACACCGGTATATGTCACAATCCCCTTCTCTGGATGACAATTTATTGGCATCTATCAACCAATCTCTTTTGACCTTTCATCGAAACAAAGATGTTATCATGACGTTGGGTGCACAGACCGGTATGAAGAAGACAATTGATAATTGGTATATACCTAAGCTAGAGCTAATGCAGAGCATCACTGCCAGCACACATAAAGTCGGAGCCCTCATCCAGTGGTCTGTGGATGCCACTGAACATGCACATGTGTCCGAAATCAAGGACCCTGCACGACAAACCAATAATAATGATTATGATCCTCAGATTTGCCGTCATTTAGATCAACAGGACAAGCTGTGGCGATTTGCGATTGCTATGACGTTGAAGAGTGGTGTCCTTGATCCAGACCCCAAAGAATTACCTGTGGATGAAGGAGACAATGAAGACATTGCTGAGTTTGATGAACCATCTACTGATCAACAAACTGCACTCCTGGAGGGACTTAATTGCACACATGTCACTACTAACTACTTCATCAAAGCTAAGGAGGCGGCTACTGTACCTCATGGACCTAGCCCTCATCCTCCTCGAACATTTACCGCTGATAATACCACTATCCATCTAAATTATAGTCCAACTTGCACTGGAATGAAGATTGATGATGTCGCAGATGAGTTCAACATACAGGATCTTCATGATGCTATTTCAAACTTCTTGCGACTTGACGTGAGGAACAGAGATGTGATTCATGGGGCTGGAGTCTCAAGAAGATTGTTAATCGACCGTCCTTCTACTCTGCCTTTTGATCATGTTCAAGTTTGGCACACAGTTCGCTTGCGGGAAGTTTCCTTCCATGATCCACATGTCATCTTACCAGTGCAAACCTTACATGCCTCTCCACCATGTCCTGGATGGCTGAAAAGCCAATGAGACGCCGTCCTTATCAATGTCGATAGAGAGTATGAGTGGCCCCAGTCAGAGTTAAGGGGTGAGTCCTTTTCTATTCTTATCAATCTGGCTGAAGTGACTCCTTGGAAGGGCACGCTGTCTGTGAAGTGCAGCTTATCATCCATCCAATGGCCCAATGAGGCTCTCATATCACCTGGCGAGATCAGTATCTATGCTATGTGCATAACCTGAAGGTTGGCGCAGTCCATCCTGCCATTGGGATGCATGTATTGAAGCGTGCTAAGCATGCAGATGGCACTCCAGTAGGTAACATAGTTCTCCTCAAGCAAATGTGTGCTTTTATCAGTATAATACCTGAGCTGGGAGCTGCAGTAGACGCGCGGTTGACAAAGGAGACTTCTGCACATTATTCCGCATCATTTTTCTTGAACAAGTACTTCAACAAGCAGCTTTATTATGCACTTTACCATGCTTCACAACAGATAGATACATAGATTGTTATATTATATAGTGCTCAGATGTTTTTCGATGCCTTTGATCCATAATGACAGATAAGGAACATGCCCGGACACTGCCCAGTGCCTAATTGGTTGTAGCATGCCTGAATGACAAGTTGGTCGTTGACCACCTGACTTGGACAATGCAGTCATCCATATCATCCCGGCAATCCGACATCGACAAATTCTTGCTCTATGCAACGATAAGCTCTATTGGTGTCCCTTCTGGCCCACGCACCTTAGATACTACACAAGCTCTCCTCAGGCAAGAGCTGAAAAACCGCCTGATTCATGAAGGTATTGGAAGGGGTGCTGGAATACTGTTGGAGAACTCCATTTTTCATCATCTTGTGATGAAAACTACTCTCCAATTAAGCGACATCAAGACAATTCAGTATGACAGAACAGGACCATCTGCATACTCTGTTCGGCGCTGAGTGCCAGATGGTTTGGTGCTGTAAGTGAAATGTGTTTTCCATGGTAACATGGCAACTCCGGTATATTTCAATGAGCGGAGATTCCTTTATGATGTGCTCGAGAGTGCCGTTTGGACCACCACCTGGGAAAATCACCTTGATGTACAGGTTATTTTGCTCAACAAGCCAATCAATAGCATGGAATGTCACGCTCTTCCCAGTTGGATTGCACAACAAGTTCATTCATATGATGTCACTGTCAATACTTGAGCTTAGCAGGCGCACTAACATCTAATCAAACTAACTTGTACCTCAATGATTCTGGCCAGTTAAACTGTAAGTTGTTCAGAAATCTGGATATCTGTGACGAGTACTTATGCTTGCTGGTAGCTTTGAGAATATATATCCATGGGAGGAAGGACACCTCTACCCTCCCGATGTCTCCGGTGTTCATGGCCTGACACAGGTCAAAATACAGCAGCTCATATCGGTTATGCAAAGTCTGGTTTTCAAACCATTTATCTCGCTGTCCCACTGGTTTTGACTGTGCAGCATCCAGGCCGTCTGTTGTTGCCACATATTTCCGCACAATGGTATGTGACATTGTGATGATAACATCCCAGGTTGGCTCTGATTCAGCAAATTTTTCCAGTGTTGCACACACCGTGTTTCGGTGGTGTGCCTCGATCTGCCAGCAATTAAGTATCGAGGCCCAGACATCATGATGAAGGACATTGTGTATGCGTCTGAATCCTGGCTTGCTAACCATCTTCCCCATTTCATCAGGTCGCAGAATGCCTATGTGCTGGTACAGGCTATTCTCATCATCATGTCCTTCTTTTGGCTGGATATGTGTATGCCAAAGGGCATCAGCACATGCCATTTTGTAGTGGAATAACCCCAGCAAGAAGATGACATATTGAAAGCAGTTTTTTGGTGTGTACTTAATTTGTCGGCTGTTGCGGACAGTGTCTAATCTTTCCTTTGTCAAAAGGTCACTGTGGACAAAAATGATGCGTTCAGTCATATCAACATCATGATCAGCATTGAAACTGCTGTCACGCTTGTCACCAATCCCACCCTGTCGAAATAGGTCCTCTAAGACCTCAATATTACCGTCTGTCATTGATTGTTTGATATCCATCACGCAACAAGGGATCTGATGGGTCATGTGCACGGGTATCCTCTTTATGGTCTCCGGTTCACCAAGGTCCTTCAAGAAATGTTTGAACTTCTGATATTGATTAATGAGAATTGCTTGAACATGCCAGGCAAATGCTGCAGTTTGTGGGCTGGGCTTTGTCGGATTGATTTGGCGACTATATGTATCCTTCTTGTATGGATCCATCATGGTTCTCATCTCATTCATCAGCGGTGTGACTGACAGCAATGTATTCCTGTGGTCTGATGCCCATAATTGAGCAGAACATTTCAATGTGATGGTGTTGCTCTCATCGATACCGAAAAGCAGGACAACAGTGGCAGCTGTGGCACTGACAAATGAGGACCAGTTCTCTAGGGTAGGTTGAGATGTCTTGAAAGCAATGTCGAAGTTATCGTATGTGAAGGCTGCTCGAAGTGTGCATACTTCACTCCTGATTTTGCTGCTAATCTCTTTCGAGACAGACATTACTGCATTGTGGATTGACGACAAGCTGATTGAAAGACCTGCATGAGCCAAAACCTCAACCACTTTCTCTGGCACAGAAGTTGACTTCATGAAGAATCCCATCCAACCCTGTAAGTAGTTGCACTTTTTGTTCGAGCTTTGCAAACATATGCTGATTGCCACTACAGCCTTCTAATAAGTACCATCAGTACCATACCTGCTGCTGCACCTTGGGACTTACAATAACGAATAGTGCCTCGTTCCTTTCAGCAGCACAACACTGGCATTTTTTTGGGCGCCCCTCAAAGGCTTCTTCACTTTTGTCATCACTCTCATCGCCCAGCCTCATTGATCCAATGCTATCTCCACTGAATTTGCCCAAATCCATCTCTTGTTGTTCAACAATGTCTGCCATCTGTGACCCCACAGCCGAGGGACCTGGCATTTTGCGCTGGCGGTTGACCCTGCTGTCAAGAAGGGCCATCATTAGATTCCAAAGGTGCGGGGCAACAGTGTTCATTTTTGTTGAAAGTTAATCAATGAGCAGTGTCTCGAGTTGTTCCACGGTCGCTGATGATGCTCAGAAATGAAGGCCATGCTCTTGGAAACCGAGTTCAACAACTTCTCGACACAACTCTGTACACATGAGGGCAATTGCCCAGGAGAATATGGATGGATGTGAGTCTTTGTTAGCATTCAGCAACGTGCACAACTGACTCGTGTTAGACGTCAGTGAAATTTTTGCGTCCTGGTGTTCAACATGGCTGCTTTCGAGAATGCCACTCATGAAGGTTGAGGTGGACAGGCCATTATCTTGCAGGCACTGCATCACCTTTGATAGTTTACTTGCAAGACTCATTGTACAACAGTAGTTCATGCATGACAGCACTCATTTTATCACAAACTCACTGACTACTATGCCTCATGTTCTCTTCGCACTGTGCTGCTAATTCCCTTACAGTTTATTTATTTAATCAATATTATATTTCAATAATAATTATATCAAAGGTTTATTCAAATATGCCTGTGTCATGTCCGGGTGCACTGGTGACTATTTCAAAGATATTTTTTGGAGGGACAAATAGATACAACCTTTGCGCCACTATAACTTGTGCCAGTCGGCCAAGTGTGTTAGAGTCCAAAATTGCGCTGTTTGAATTATTGTTGGTCATATTTGGTTTGTGTGACATTGCTGACCACCATGACAGGCTCAATGCAGCTTTGGCAATGTGACAAATGCAGGGGATTTGGGAAGAAGCACTGGCATCCATCCAATTCACAGCATTTGTAGAACTTCCTGAGTGTAGATAAAGAAGGTTACTTTGAGCGGTATAGGGATTCATTTCTGGCTGGGCTGGTAGAGACTGTTTTTACCTTACCTTATGTTGGCACTTTTATAGCTTACATAATTAAGTTATCTTTTCACCAGTTACAAGGTATAACAATTCAGATGGTGAGTCTGAACAATGTGTTGGGTCTTGCAGAACCTAGCTGCTATTCGACCCTAAAGGGTTTCTGGACCAGGCTCAAGACTCAGAGTAGAGGAAATATCATGAAATCTTGCTGATCTCTCAGACTCATACTGGTAACTGGTGAAAAGATAACTTGATTATGTAAGCTACAAATGTACCAACATAAGATAAGGTAAAAACAGTCTCTACCAGCCCAGCCAGAAATGAATCCCAACAGTGGCTTCAATGTCAGTTATCTGATACCAAGGTACAAGGTTCACGTATACCTGAGTTACTTGTGCTAAAATGTTTGTTCCAAGAACCTTCCTCAATACTTGGCAAACTTGGCTAGACACATTACAACCAGCTCATATGCTACTGTGACTGCATTGGCTGCATCTTCCTTGGATGAGGATACACTCATGTGCGACACTTTTGGATTCCAAAAGATCATCGTGGCAGCTACACCATACATGAAGATCTTTGGCATCGACTTCAGCAATGGTCAAGTGTTGTGGAGTTGTATGCTCAGTCTTGGTTGGGCAGTGAAGGTTGGTGGGACAATAATTCTTATCAAAATGTTCATCACGTGGACAGTGAGTGATCCAGAAGGACCTCACATAGTGCTTGTCACACAATATTGGGCTGATAATGTGAGCTACATTCTTGTACCAGCTAAGATTTATGTTGACATGATTCAGTCTCTTGTTGACACTGTGCTGTTCCATGTGAATGCACTTATGGGAGACAATGTCAGAGAGGAGAACCCATTTATTCCTAGAGCTGCCTTGCAAGGTCTTAATGCTGTCATAGGTCCACTGGTTGATATTTTCATGCTTCCAAATGAGAACCAGATCATAGTTATGCTTAATGAATACCTCCAGGTCTGTCATATTCCTTTGCTCAATTCTGCAAGTCTAAAAGTCAATAGGCGTGCCTTTATCCAGACACTCCATCGGCTCAGGCTGAGTTTGAGTCATTTGTCCTGTCTATACATCTTGCTCTCCTCAACCAGCGCCAGATCTTTGACCATCAACTGGACCTCAATCTCGAGCTGTATCAGTTTTATGTTGCCTATCCAACATAGACACTTTCACTGCTACCAAAGAGAAAAATCACACTATTATTCCAAACACACGCGGTCCTGTTGCAATGATTGGAAAGGTCCTCAGAAACCATATAACACTGTATAAGTATCTCAACCCCCACCTAACATTGGTCCTCATATCTTCCCTGCCATCCAGCACATGTGGAGTATACAGTGGCTCAAAAAAGTGTCTGAATGTTTATGCATTTTCAAGTAATTGGGTAATGGAAAGCCAGGACTCAATGATAACAAAGAGGTATAGGGACGTGTCTGGAAGCCCTATATCCTGTCTCGAATTTGAGATATTCATTGCGAGAATCCAACCATATATGGGCAAGATATGGTAATTTCAAATACATGACTCATTCTGACACTTTTTTGACTTTTCATTAAAATTACAAAATCAGACCATTTATACATTATATTCTTAATTAAAGTGGTGTCATAATACTGATATGGTCTGATTTTAATATCATTTGAATATATAAACCCACATAAGATTATGACATTCAGCATAATCATTATGAAACCATCTCCTCTGCTCAAAAGAAAGACTTCAAATGCTACTCAAGCTACCAAGTTCATTAATTCCATCATCTCCACTCCTGTCTCAATCCAAACTGTTAGAAACACCCTCAAGGCAGCCAATCTCAAGGCTGTAACCAAGCAGAAAAAACCTCTTCTCTCTGTAGCTCATAGAAAAAGAAGGCTAGCCTTTGCTTTACAGCACCAACATTGGACTGTGGAAGACTGGAAGAAGGTTATTTGGTCAGATAAAACAAAATCAATAGAATGAGGTCAGATGGCCAGGAATATGTGTGGAAAAAGGCAGGAGAACCATTAGGAGAAAGGGAAGTCAAGGGTACACTGAAGTTTGGAGGAGGAAACATGATGGTATGGAGTTGTATGGGATGGAATGGTGTGGGAGTTCTTTGTGAGGTAGAAGGAAGGATGAATGCAGAGCAGTACATCTCCATTCTAGAGGAGTGTCTACTCAAAAGCATGCAGGAGTCAGGGATTGATGAAGAAGACATCATCTTTCAACAAGATAATGACCCCAAGCACACCTCAAAACTGGCCACAAAATGGTTTGAAGACCATGATATCAATGTTCTATCATGGCCAGCACAGTCTCTAGATCTGAATCCAATTGAACATCTCTGGGAATTACTCAAAAGACTACTTGCTACCTATCAAGATCCTCCAAAGGGGCTATTTGAACTATGGGAGAGAGTTGCAGCAGAGTGGGAAAAGATTGCTAAAGAGGAGTGTCAGAAATTGATAGAAAGTATGCCTAGGAGGATTGCAGTAGTTATTAAAGCCAAAGGTGGTAACACCAAGTACTAGAATTGTAAAATAGTCTTGGTTAAATATAAAGTCAAAAAGTGTCCGAATGAGTCATGTATTTGAAATTACCATATCTTGCACATATATGGTTGGATTCTCACAATGAATATCTCAAATTTGAGATAGGATATAGGGCTTCCAGACACGTCCCTATACCTCTTTGTTATCATTGAGTCCTGGCTTTCCATTACCCAATTACTTGAAAATGCATAAACATTCGGACACTTTTTGAAGCCACTGTATGTATTAAATATGGGCAAAGGAAGTGTGATATATGCAGCAGGATTAGTTCAGCTCACTCTCGACAGACAGTGCTAGTGATGCATTGATGATTGGTATCGCGCAATGTATTAAAGAAGTGTTGTAAGTGTTAACAAGCCATGCAGCAATCAGTGTGGTCATCTTTCCACCAATTGCAAGGTGTGACTCAGAGATGCCTGCGAGCTATGGACACATTGGTACATAAACAAGAGGAATCAAACCATATGGATATACATATTGATACATCTGATATCACAAATCGAATTGCCAGAATAAAATCATAGTTAGCAAGGCCAGAAAGGGTTGCGAAGTGACCGACTCACATAAAATAACAGGAAGGATATGGAATATTTTACGTAAGTGACAGGATCAGCACTGCGAAAATTTAGTTTTAATTTGCTGGAAAGGTTATCATCAGTTTCTCAACTACTACGGTTTTCCAGAAGCTTGTCTGATGTGGACCCATTCAATTGAGGGACGCAAATGAAACTGAAATATTCATTTTTTATCTTTGCTATTGACAGCTGCTATGTTTGGTATTCCAGTGATGGTATTGGAGCATGTTGAAAAAATTCATGTTGACAAGATCCATCACAAATGGACCATAACTAATAGCAATAAAACACTCCTTAAAGGTAAAGGTCATTTTATACATGAAATTCAGATACATATTAGGGGATATGGTAATCAGTGTCAGACACTAGTAATGATACAACTACTTTTATGGTGATTGCACACTTGGTATAGTATTATGTAATGAAAAGGATCAGAAATATCGAGATTTTGTGTAGTGGGTAGTGCATCACATATGATTGCATATCATTTGCTTCTTTTCTTGTGTCTCTGTGAAAAGTAAGACCACTGTGAAATTTCCAGGTCGGACAAAAACATACCTGCTTTCCACAGTTGGCAAGGCACACTACTAGGCTCATGTTACACAGGATGAAAAAGGATTATATATCAATAAATTGTCAATATGTTCTAGATGACACTAATACATCCTAGAACTACACAAAATCTGAATAAAAACATTTCTTCACTGAAGCGACACTTGTATCTCCACAGCATGTATAGTATGCTTGACAACAGTCTACTACATATGTATATATATGTAGTCAATATCTGGACATTGAATAATGATGAAGCGTGAATATGAAAACCTAGCACATGCCCTCGACTGAGATATGGCAAGGAAGACAGTCAGTGCATGGCCTTGAAACGGTCTGAATGAATGACAAAAAAGCAAAAAAGAGAACTCACTAACCAGATAAAATGAGCTTGCCACTGAGACATGGATGACAGTGGACAAGGTGAAGCGGCCATGACCACCTGCATATGTGCATGTGCACATGAAGATGTGCGAACTTCAATGAAGAGGTCGCCAAAGAGTGGCTGGGCACTGTGAAATATGGTCTGTGTCGTGAATCTAGACAAGAAATACACAACTGTGCAGGAGTGACATCATCAACAAAGTCTCCAGCTCAAGCTATGCAGCAGCTACACATGCCTTCACTCAGAACTTGTTGCAGCTGGACAACATTCCTGACGTACAATGATAAGAACACAAACTTAGCATGTGGAATATCTCTCACCATGATGTCAAGCAGCATCAGATGTTTGTCACACCCTATAGAGTTGGTCAGTGTCACTAATGCGCCAGCAGGAGAACACACCTTTCTTGAAAACAAATAAGTCTATCTGTCACATAGACACTGCTCTTGGTCCTACTACATAATACTAATCAGTACAGACATCAGATATATTTAATACTTACTTGATAGTGTTGTGGACGGAACATATTTATGCTGGGCATGCATAGTGAGGGCAGTAGTCAGATGTAAGGTAGAATGAAGCCTGATTGCTAGCCGGTGTCAAACTGAATCCTCGATACTATCTGAATAACAGGCCTGGCAAAATGTCATAATAATCATTCATTCAGCCTACCCAGGCTATAACACTACACAGTTAAGCAAATCCTCAAATCATCAAATCACCAGCTTCATTGGGAAACTATAAACGATGACAAAGAAGAGTAATTCGAGTATTAGGCCATGAGCGAGATATCAGAAGCAGAATCCGAATGAGAATCTACATCTACACAGACAGTTCAACCATTCACACCCTTACCCTTAGCCTGTAACTGCATGCGCTGAGTCAGTTGTTTCCGATGAGCATTGATGAATGGAGCCGCACCCTTGAAGATCTTCTTCCATTCACAATGAGTGGCTCCGTCAATGGACTCCATGATGAGCTCTGTGCTGTAGCTCCAGAGTCCTTCTGCAAATTGGCGCTGAGAAGCCTTGGTTGGTTGAACAAAATGCCTCGTCTTCCACATATTCCATGTTTGTTCGACCTATAGACAAATATCAGCATGATGGTATCTTGAGCAAGGAATAAGACGTACTGTGACTGTGGCGATAGACAGTGTGCCCTTCGGCATGTTTCCAGAACAGTATGTAGTTGGGAGGCAGTGAACATGCTCAAGATATAGCACAAATGTATCAAGGATGCATTGGTCCTCGAAAGCACCATAATAATTCTGTCAACGACATCAGTAATTGGCTCGGTATAAAGTTGTGGTACTTGTGTCGGGATCTTTCTCGTCTCCACGACACTCTTTCCACATGTAAGGATAAATTGGAGGATTGATGAAGACCTTCTGTCCCTTCTTGTTGACCAATGTAATTTCCTCGGGAACTATGTATGCAACTACTTGTTGAATCTCGTCAGATGTCCAGCCTTGTTCCTCAATATACTTTGCGATTACGATCTTTGTGCGCTCTCCAAAGTCGCTGCGATAGTCATATGCTCATTGCATCAACTGCATAGTCAAAGTAGTTACAACAGCCTGCACAAGTTAAAGTAAGCACTTACAATTTTGTATACTGGGTCCTTTAACTTGGAAACAGTGTGCTTGATGGCTGGTCCCATATCCTTTGCATCTTGTCAGCAAAATCGGATATATCTCACATGTTGTCGAGGGTGGAAATAAAATCAATCCACATCGGCACAATGAGGGCATCAAAATCATGGGGCAAGCCTGGGGGAAGGTTGTTCTTTATGAATTTGACACAAGTATGTGGCACTTGCAATGATTTGCTGTTGCCACTGCTGTCATTGTCGTCATTGTCGTCATTGTCTTTGCTGTTGTTGTGTGTGGACCATGGTGCATTTGTCACAGACTAAGAAAACATCAGTGAAGTCAAAGAGTAAAAATAAACCTTACTTTGTGAGAGGTAGCATTGTTTTTCCCTTGTTGCTTCTGATGTCCTGTGGCCCTGTTGTTATGACACTCATTAGACTACATAGATATTAGTAAAAGTGAGAGACAAAAGGGAGTTGAATTACCTTGCTGTAGCTAGTCTTCAATCGATCTGTTTGCATGGAATTGGTTGCTGAGCTCTGATGTTCAGGAGAAGGATGAGTGATTGTGTGACCAACTACTTTAAGCTGAAAGGTTGTGATTAGTGAGATTAATGGGTTACAGATTAAAAAAATATGCACCTTCCACATGTATGGTCTCGCCCTCTCAGGTTCTGGGGAGGAACCTTGTTTCCCAAGTAGTGCATGTCCTCGCCCTTTCTCATGTCAGTCTCACCAGATCTACTGCCCACTTGCTCCTGGTCTCCTATCCCAGCCTGTTCATCAAGCACATGTGAGAACTGAGGTTCTCCGAAAGTATGGTTCGAAATCAACACTTTCGAAGGAGGATGAGAAGGAGGTGCTTTGGAGGAAGGACACGAAGGAAGTGCATTGGAAGAAGAACACAAAAGAGGCTCATTGGGGGTAGGGCGAGTTGATGTTGCTGTAGAGGTTGCTTGGGCTGCCTTGTTGGAGAGAGGATTCTAAAGTAAAGATAAATGAGTAGTTAGTGTGCTGAAAGACACGCAAAAAGAAGAAAAGAAAAATACCTTGATTACTTCAACACATGTCAACAGAGGGTCTTATTCTCCTTGATCAGGTCCAGGCTGCTCATCATCATTGAGCTCAACCTCAAAACCGCCTGGATGGATAGTATTTCCAGATGCAAGTGAGCCTTAATTTTGACTTAATCAATTAAAAAACAGGAAGAAGTTAACTAGTACATACCTGTTCCACTGGCAGCCAGTGCAGATTTCGGTGCAGCACTGGGTTGTCAATTGTGATTTGGAATCTGTGTGAATATACCCACCTACCATCATGATCACTCACAAGCAAGTATCTACTAGATATTCTGATACATGGAGAGACTGGAACTGCAGAATTGCATTGAAATACCTGAGCTGTCTGATATTATTTGAATCTATCAATATTGACATTGTGATAACTGAAAATATATGCCAGACTGGGACTCTGCTATTATTGAGGTGTCTGCACCATCAGATAGGCTGAATATCTGAGTGCTTGATCACACTGATGTGTCTAACTTCAGTTATGTTGTATATATGTGCTTATGATGTATCTGATAGGTCTGACAATATTGAAAGTCTGTTAGAACTGTGTTCTGACTTGGTCTGATATATTTGATTGTCCAGTGGTCCTGAGAGACTGATATCCTGCCTAGCCTACTGTGTTTGACAACCACGATAGTCTGTGAATAGGATTGACTACTTTGTCTGATATGTTTGACCATTATGGTATTCTGTTGGACTGTGATCATTTTGTATATGATATTACTGATTGACTTTTAGTTTTACATCGTAATGCTCTGATAGATCTGACATCAGACTAGTCATGTCATACAGTCATATCAGTCAAATCAGGGAAAACCCTAGTTTCCTAATGAATCCTGCATACCATTCAGCATATTCTTGGCAGATCATGAGACCCCAGGCAGGACCATTAAGTGGACCTGCCTGCATTTGATGATCTGTATTGAGACACATTCTTTTCTTTCCATATATTTACCTGACCCTAATCTTAACACTTTTGGGCAATATAATAATAATAATAATATAGGTCAACCCTAGAACGATAAACTGCCTCACAGCTTAGGTAATCTGTCTCTCCTCATCTTCAACCACTATCATCACTTAGGACAACACATGTCAAATATCATGTTCTGTCCATCACTGTTCATTATGCAGATAGTATCATCGGGATGCCTGCTCATTCCAGAGGCCAATACATGCATTTTGCATGGCTCCACATCACATCAGACACTTTCAGTTGCCTAGGCACTGATCCATGAACATCTGCTATTAACTTGCACCCTCTAGGTCCCTGAGTGCCAAGGCACCCTGGGAAAACTGCTAAAGAACAAATGCTCTACTGCGCACACTGGCAACTAGAGTTGCATCACAAGCTTTGTCATTACTCTACTCAAAGCAAACATCTCTTTAACACTCATTTCTTATGCTTTATTGTTGCTAACTGACTTATACTGATTTTCCAGAATCAATGATACAGCAATGGGTAGCCTTTGCTCTTGCATTTCATCATGCAGATTGTCTGCATTCACCACTCACATTACTCATGTATATGGCCAGAACCTTTTGGTGTGAAGCTATGTGAGTTACAGTGCACTATATAGGTCTACATGACATCTGGTACATCCAGTGCCTGTTGCCAGTGACATGAGCACGAGTGGTCAGCCAACAATACAATTTGTTACTTGAGTTCCTTGCAGCGATGCCTCGGTACAGACGGTCAATGGTGTGTCAATTTCTTATTTTATTTCTGCCTATTCCTTAATGATTTAGCCTCTGTAGCTTCTTTCCTCTCAAACTGACATTCAGAGATCATATGATTCATACCTCTGGCATAAGTCACTTCCCATGGCTGCCTTAGTTCATGCCTCACTCTTTGCCTTTTAGATCTATCTTACCGGCTTAAATGAAGCTGATCGTCCTAGTTAGCTATATATTAACTCTTGTGGCTTAGCAGTTGGACTATCTTAGATTTCATGCACATAACTAGCTTACTCATTTGTACACTGCTCTAACTTATGTATGCTGTCTGCACTTAATTCCCTTGCCGTCAATGTAGAGGGTCAACCCATAGCGAAAACAACACCTCAAACCATAATGGTATATATAGTCCTTCGTGTACCACAGGCCTTTGTGGTCCACCTTCCATCGTCCAATAGTGATTTTAGAAGGGGTGAACAATGGCAAGATATAGCACCTCACTGGCCGGCCATCTCTATCACCTCTTCCTTGAGCCTGAATTATCTTCGTCATTTCTAAGGAGTCTTCTGGTGAATGACAACTCAGATGTGTAGATAAATGTTACCCATGCTGAACACACTTGTGCAAATCATGACCAGATATGTGCCTGAATACCAGTCTATGATTTACTGGGCTCTGGAAGTATAGAATGGCCACCTAGCCTGTGATACTGTAATCAATATATGCACATACTGATTTGCCAAGTTGCTCACCTTGTTTGCAAGACCTTCACCATCTTCCAAGTAAGTCATGAATACCAGACCTCTGTCATCAGAGATTCATCTCTATTACTCACATGCTACAATCTGGATGACTATGTCCTCTGGTGCATTCAATGGAGCTAGAGTTTTCATGATATACTCTAACTCTGGCCGATTAATCAACTCCCTGATCTCGATGGCATTAGTCCTGAGTATTATGATGATATCTGTCTCTCACATGAGCACAGAGAACAGTGTCTTGTTGCCGGGAAGACCATCAATTAGCCTGCTAGTCACCAAGAAGGATGTGCAAGGTCCACAATAAATGCTCCTGAATGCAATATGCATCTTCTGGGATCTCTCCTGTTGTATCTCTGTCTGAAGTGCGCCATATCTGAAGAGCATGTTGTGATGATGCATCTCGCCACACTTATAGCCACCTGCACCAAATAATACCTCCAATGAATCTAATCTCCATAAACCACTGACTGGAACCTCTGGTGAGTGAGGAGTAAATGAGATGCTGATGTCTACCAGCAACTCTCCATGTCTCCTGTTTATCATATATTCCCAGCTAAGATCAGAAAGATTGTGAAGCAGAGCCTCTTCTGGTTCTGAGAAGTGCCTCCTCTGTCGTTTTTTGTGAGAAGCTTGATTTCCTTTCCCTCTAGAATGAAGAATGATGACTTATACATGCTGAGCTCCCCCTCTCCATCATGTATGCAAGCTTCCATATGGTCCTGCACATCTCTAAAGTCATCATTAGAGAGTGATATCATTTTTGGAGGTCTCTATCCACCTTTGTGTCCATCTCTACCTCTTGCCTCATCCAAAGTGTGCTTAAGGTAAGGAGCCCAGTTAACATCAGTGGAGTCCCCTATGGATGGTAGTAGTATTATATTTTAAAAGATATTCAAGACATTTGGCATCAGCATAATTCTATGACTGTTCACTGGGTATTAGTGTATTATTCTCAGGAAGGCAATATAAAGATTGAGCATTGAGAAAGCAGAAGATATGTGCCCAATGGAGGTGTGAGAGATCACAGACATGGGGAATCTTTTGGATAGCTATTCCTTTTGCCCACCAGGAGCATCAGCATCTTCTTCAGACTGCAGAATTGTGATGTTGATGTATGCATGGTTGTGCTTGAACATACCAGGCTTGGTTTAAAAAGACAAAGTGACATAAATCCTCACAGACCCTCTGCATCGGAACACTTTTGTCATCCAAATGATACTGTCAATGTCCAGTGAGGTTTCTATCTCATCTTCTGAAAACTTAATTGCATCTCTTTCAAGGTCAACTTATAATGCAGGACTATCACTATATTGATGGCTGGTGTGGACACAGACAAAGGAATTGTGTTTGAACATATATTCCTTATGAAAAGAAGTATCATATTGCGCTGATTCCATCAGTTCTGAAGCAGATCAACCCCATTGACGTCCATTGCAGAGTTGGAAATATAGCAACCAAGGATATATGCTATCCATTGCTGATAGTCGAAAATGACAGCAAAGAAATGATTGGAATGATAACTATGAATCCAACAGGGACGATTTGGCATTTGCCCTCAGAAGGAACAAAATGGTTCCTTCTAAAGAAATCCACCTCTTCTGTTGTAATTTTGTTGACCCTTGCTATATATAGGTCTGCATATCTCATGCTTTATTTTCCCAGATTATTGTACCAGACATGAGACAAATAAAATTTTGCCACTGTTGTGTCAAGCCACTTCTGAGATCGCCAACTGATGGAGGAACCAAAGAGATAATAGACATATCCACCAATTGACTGACTGTCGTCTTTGTCAGATGCAAAATCTGAATCTGAATAGCCTGTAAGTTCTTGGTCAGATAGACCAAAAGACAGAGAGTAC
Organism: Suillus fuscotomentosus; assembly: GCF_016647785.1. NCBI lineage: Eukaryota > Fungi > Basidiomycota > Agaricomycetes > Boletales > Suillaceae > Suillus > Suillus fuscotomentosus. The sequence continues at coordinate 66,783 of NW_024539575.1, forward strand.
TGAGCCATTCCATGAATGTACTGGAGTAGATGATGAAGCTGGTGGTAATGTTCAGTGCCAGGATTGCTTAAAAGCTTCGACAACGTGGATACCACATATGCGATATCAGGACAATTAACTCGCATAGCAAAGTTGAGTTCGCCAATGGTGCAAGCATATGGGAGGAATGCGAATTGGTGTTTCTCTGCATCGGTAAGGGGAGCTGTACTTTTGGACAATGAAATACCTGGTACTAGAGGTGTTGATGCAGGGCAACAATCTGACATTCCTGTCTTAGTGAGGATTTGTTCTAGGAAGGCCATTTGGTTGATTTGGAGGAGTTGTTTTGGACGGTCTCATGTGATATGCATTCCTAGAAAATGGTGTGCTTCTCCCAGGTCCGTCATTTTAAAACACTTACTCAGTGTGCCCTTGAAATCGTTGAAGAACTGCCTGCAGTTAGAGGTAAGTAACATGTTATTAACATAGATGAGCAACCAGATGGTTTTGTTGCCTTTATGTAGAACATATAAGCTGTAATCTGTGTTGCTATGCACAAAATCAAAACCCTCTTTCCATAGATAATCATAAAGTGTTTTCTTCCACTGGCACACAGCTTGCTTCAAGCCATAGATAGCTTTCAAAAGTTTCCAAACCCAATCTGAGTACACGGGATCCTCAAAACCTGGTGACTGGCGCATGTATATGTCCTCGTCGAGTTCGCCATTGATAAACCCTATATTGACATCCATTTGATTGAGTTTGAGATCAAATTTTGCTACCATTGAGAGAAACACACATGTGATATCGTATTTTGCAACTGGTACAAAGGTTTCAGTATAATCAAGGTCCTCAATCTGTGAAAATCCCTGTGCTACAAGATGTGCCTTATAACGCACAATCTGACCACTTTCATCATATTTGTAGGCATATACCTAGCGTAAACCAACTGCCTTTCGACCGGTAGGAAGGGGGGCAAGAATGCCAGTGCCCTTTTCCTGTAACAATGCTAGCTCTTCAACCATGGCACTTTCCCAATAGGCTGACTCTTTAGTAGATATGCATGCTTGGGATGATGTCTGTGGGGGTTGTTTCTGTCCATCAACAAGTTTCGGAGGGGATACCAGCATAGCAGAATGTTCAATATTGGTTTCTAACAACTCGTCATCCTGATTTTCAGTACCTGTGTGTGTGTCTATTGGTACATAGGTCCATTGTCGATTGACAGGAACAGTAGGTTTGGCTTGGATTGCAACCGAACATGGGAGAGGGAGTGTGGCCTCAATGCACTGACAAGTTGATTGGTGTGGTAGTGGTTCTGAGATCAAGGCGTTCTGTAGTAGGTCTTCGACAGTTGATGTTATATTGGCATCTGTTGCATTGTCATCAGGTTGTGGGAAAGGAAGGAGTGGTTCTCTGGATGATACAGAAGCTGCAAGCATTGGAACTCCCACTGAAACAGTTGGTCTTAGCATTGTTGTTTCAATGGTAATCTCAGGGACCAAAATCTCCGAATTATTCCTTGGGTCTTGTTTTGGTTCCATCACCACAATCGGTGTACTGATAGGTTTCCGTGCTTGAATGTGCTGATTATAGAGCCCTACAAGTGGAGAAATCATTGAGTTAGGCATTCCATAAAAAATACTTTCGTCAAAATGAACATTACGAGACCACATCGTCCTACACACTGCTGGATCCCACAACAAATAGCCAGTGTCCTTCATGTGTCCCAACAGAAAGCACTGTCGTGACACATAATCATATTTGTGTCACGTGGCATCGGGGATGTGTGCAAAAGCCAGGCAACCAAATGGACACAAGTGTGATACATCCGGTGGATATCCATGTAAAAGCTCAAAAGGTGTCTTCTCTTCGATAGCTGATAAAGGAAGGAGATTATTGATATATGCTGAATTCAAGGTAGCATATCCCCAAAAAAATCGAGGATATCCACTCTAATGATGCGCACTCAGGGCATGGGTGACAATAGTTTGATGGCCTCATTCCACAACCCCATTCTGTTCTGCAGTGTATGACATTATGAGTTCGTGCTCAATACCATTATCATGCAGGAAGTAAATGACAGCGCCAGAGATATACTCCCTGCCATTGATTTTCGATCCAAGCAATATATTGTCATAGATGTGAGAGCACATTGCTCTTGTGTTTAATGAGGTAGAATGTCGAGTATTGGGAGAAGTTGTCAGTGAAGGCAACAAAATATGTTTCTCCAGATGCAGTTGCAGTGTCAATGGATCCCCAGATATCCATATGGATGAGCCGGTTAAAAGTGGATTATAGGGAGAGTAGTGCATGAAAAGAGAGTAGTCAGACTCCATATGTGCGGTTGCAGCAGAATCTACATGGAAGGTGAGGGAACTATGACTCGCATTAGAAAGGCTGGCTTTGTGTATGGGTAGGCGAAGGAATGATGGGACAATATTATGTTGCGCTAGAGCAGGAGTTGGCAGATCAGTGATCTGTGAGGTTGACAATGAAATTTTTGCTGATGTGTTTGGGGAATCTGTCTTTGCTAGATGCATGCGGCAATTATGCCAAATATGTCCTATGCATTTGCAGGGCCACATGTAGAACACCATGAAAGTTCCCATTTGTCACCCTTGGTAACATCGAGCTCCTTCGGCTTCAGATGCTCAGCTGGCTTCCCTGGTTTGATAGCTCTGGCCGCCATGACAGTGTGATGCGCATGTGGGTTGTCTGATCCAAAGCTTGCATAGTACTGTTCAGAGTTTTGGACCTGATTAACAACACCTTCAAGTGTCAACTTTCCAGTGTTTGCATCAGCACTATGGAGGATAAGTTGTGAGAGCGGAGCATAGAAGTCTGGTAATGCATGGAGCAACACTTGTACAAGGGTGTACTCGTTGCACTTCCATTCTGTTGATTCAATAGCTTTGAACTGGGACTTAATATCTGTAATTTCCTTGATTGAAAGCATGAGTGAATCACTGTCTGAAGCTTTCAGGTGTTACAGTATGCTACATGAGCCCCCAGCTACCACCCTGCTCTCTGCCACCTTGCACAGCAATAATACAATACACAGGCCTTTAGGCCTCAATGATAGAAGATAGAAGAAGATAAAGCCCGGAAGATGCCGGCTTAGATGAGCGGTCTGAACCACATATGACATAGGTCTAGAAGACCTATTTATGTTATCAAGATAGAAGGCAAGCCTCATGTTGCCTCATGCACTGATAGAAGGACACCTCATGGTCCTATCTTAGATAGAAGCCTGCCTCATGCATGGTATCTCTGACTCGATAGATAAGCAGATTAGAACCCAGTTTCAAGCTGAGCTTAGACATGATAGAGTAGCCTTATATAAGGTTGAAGATTAAAGTAGATGTTCCTTACTTTAATCTTCCTGGGTTTTACCTTGAACTTCTTGTCCTGCTAAAGCTACCTGCTCAACATTTGATCTGTACCTTCAGAAGAACCCTTCTGTCTGTAACTTACTATAATCGCCCATAAACCCTTGGCATCTACCGAGCTATGCAAGCATATGTAATTCCTGCTTGTCTGTAGGAGCCAAAGAACCTCAGCAATTGGTACCACTATCGTGGTTGTCGCTGATTAGATCATCCCAGTCTGCACATGACCTAGCATCATAACTAGGGAATGATATGGGTATACCCATAGGTATCTGTAGTGATACCCCCACCCACACCCACCAAAAACCCACACCCACACTGGTGGGTGTGGGTTTATTCATGAATACCAGAGATGGCTACTCATGCCCACACTCATAGAGGGTATACCCATGGGTATGACATGAACGATTGGTACTACACACTTAGATATCTTAATGAATGTTGTAGTAGTACTAAAGACAAATATACTGCTAGTCTCACCTTGTTAATTGGCGGTCATTTGAGAGAGATAAAGCTAAATAAAACCCCAACACCAGTAAGTCTCTGAAAAATGCAAAAAAAAATAAAAGTTGGCATTATCCTTGTAATACTAGTTGAGACAAGTCTGTTGTGAGTCGTATTTTGTTAATCAGTAGTAATTTGAGCAAAATAAAAATACATACTGATGAGTTTGGCCAAACACAAGTTGTTATTATCATTATGTATCTTGATGAAAATTGTAGTGCTATTTAAGATGAGTCTATGGCTAGTTTATCTTATCAATTAGTTGACATATCAGCAACATAGGGATTGAACACTACTGAACCAAAGTTCAAAGTTGTGTTTCTATAGTCTACATATAACATGATAAATGGAATCAACATAGATAGGAACAGGACATAGAACATGAGCAACGACACGTGATCAATCCAGTGGGGTTGCTGTCTTCCACGTTCAATAACCATAGAGGCAATTACTCACCATTCATTAAAGCCAAAAGGGAGAGGAGCAGTGACACGGCAGTGCTAGTGAACGAAAGTCGAATGGAAACTGGGCACAAATAGCCCACAACAACGAACAAAGGTAGTCATCATCATCATTGAGGATGTACACCCATAGAAGCGAGAAACTACCAACCAAAGTCCAAAAGAAAGAAAAAAGTAAGTAGGAGAAGAAAAAAATACGACAGATAACGGTAGCCACCATCATCGATGATGAATGCCCATAGAGACGAGGAACCACCAACCAAAGTCCAAAAGAAGAAAAAGTAAGTATGAGATGATCAAAAAAAGGACAACAGAAAAAGGTAGCCACCATCATTGATGATGAACGCCCATAGAGACAAGGAACCACCAACCAAAGGCCAAAAGAAAAAGTAAGTAAGAGCAGATCAAAAAAAGGACGATGTATAACGGTAGCCACCATCATCAATGATGAACGCCCATAGAGATGAGGAACCACCAACCATCAAATCCATGGGAAAGGGAGAAGACACAATGACGAAGGAGAAGGTGGCCACCATTATGGACGGTGAACGCCGATAGAGGCGAAAAACCACGAGTGAAGGTGATGGTAAGAAAGAAAGAGAAAAATTTGCGAAGGGCAAATATATAAACTTCTCATCACATAACGTTCTCATGCCACCGGAAATTATAACCAGACTCCTAACATGGCAATTACTTACCTAGACATGTCCATGTTCATCGTGTACTCGACGTGCCAATGCGCATTGCACAATCGTCCATATGGTAGTTACTGATTGAGTGTGGACATTTTCTAATTATCATTGTTGTATATCACATACAGAGAATTGTCTAAGATTAACTTGGCGCATAGAAATGCAGCAATAATACAGTACTTCAATTGTTGCCAGAATTACCTTGGAATACATTTTAAGGGCTGACTAATTAAATGTTCATGCCACTGCGCTAATCATAGCACAATTTTGAAGTAGAACCACAATCGTTTGTCAGTGACTGCATACAGTGTGTCCACATTCACAACACAATAATTATATTTTGTCTACCATTCCCTGCAAATATAGTGTAAGGGATGAAGAATGGAAGCTGTTGCCACAACTGGAGAAGCAGCATGTAATTTTTGTTCTTGAGCCCTTGCGCTGTATACAGAGGGAATAGTGACAAACGTGGAAGTAATATATTGACTGTGCATGCTTTTAACAGAGCCCCTTACCAGAGATTTTGGTTCCACTTTACAGTTGTGCCACACCCAGCAGCATGAATGTCCCATTCGTCAGCTCTTCCACTGTATTAAGAGGCAAATAAAACATTATTTTGCACAAATTACTTGCATAAACCGTGTATTTACTGAATAATTGAAATTATATGCTGCTACACTGGTTGTGAGGCCATGGTAAGATCAAATACAATAGCTTGTTAGTATTTTATACCAAGCGTCAAAACATTCTTATGTGCTAGTTGTGGCACAACTGTAAAGTGGAACCGAAATCTCTAGTAAGGGGCTCGATTACAAGTGTGCACAGTCAATATATTACTTCCATGTTTGTCACTATTCCCTCTGTGTACAGCGCGAGGGCTCAAGAACGAAAATTACATGCTGCTTCTCCAGTTGTGGCAACACCTCCCATTCTCCAGCCCTTACACTATATTTGCAGGGAATGGTAGACACAATATAAGTATTGTGTTGTCAGTGTGGACACGCTGTATGCAGTGACTGATGAACAATTGTGGTTCTACTTCAGGTTGGTGCTACAATCAGCGCAGCGGCATGAAAATTCAATTAGTTAGCCCTTAAAATGTATTCCAAGGTCATTCTGGCAACAATTAAAGTACTGTATTATCAGTGTCCCCAGTATAAAATATATTAAAATTTGAAAGTGCAATATGAGGAGGAGATACATGATATATAAGCAATGGGAATTGTACCGTGCACAAAGAATAAAAACCCTACAAGTCCAGATTATGTTTGAAGGATCGAAGTAGCTCCATATGATCAACTTCGATACCTAAGTGCAGCTGATTACCTATATAAAGGATATCTCCAGCACATTTGCGCTTCGTAATTCCAATGAATTAATATACAACATGAACTATATTGAGGCATGGTGCATGCACGAATAATGGTAAAGTGCCCGCCAGTTGAGAATGATGGTACCGGCATATACACCTCATTTACAATGCCAGGAGGCAGTAATACCTTTTTAAACATCAGAAGTGAAATATACAGAATTATACAATACTCACAACATATTCCACGGACGAGGTGTTAGCACTTTCACATCGCAATTCTTATTAATCTATGATTTATACCTAGCATAGTTTGCAAGTATGACCAAGAGATCCTGTAAACCAATGGGATTTTAGCTCCATCCCTCAATGAAACAATCACCCAGAACTTAATGCCGGCCTCCATTCTTACCCAAGTCAGGGTTCCCTCAGTGTCGTTATGAGGGTGAGTAAAAAATACAGCGTGATGAAGCAAAGCCCATCCATTGGTGGTGAAGGTGTCTTGATGGATGTGTGAGCGGATTGCCACATAGTTTTTTTTCTGATTCCACGCTTGCACACGTCCATGATCCGGATTTCTGTGAGATTGAGCCATGAGATTTGTAATATCAATACAATAATTATGTGAATCCCTTGGTGCTTCCGGTGTGCTGATTTGAGCAAGGAGTACATCGAGAATACATTGAATTTTTGTTAGATCAAACATTGACTTCATAATTGAGTGTATAATTCCATGAATTATCGGATTGACATGGTCATGGCATATCTTCTCTCCATCTATCATATTCATTAATAACTGTTGCGAGTATTACAATCTTTTTAACACGTACCATGAATTCATAATGGATGCCATGGTTATATTCCAAATTACAAGTCCAAGTACCCATCCGTAATAATCCTTCCAGGCGATTGATGTAGGACACCAGTAATTGATACCCACATATTGAAGGCAATATTGTCCACGATGGTATAGAGAATTTTGGTAGCAGAGAGGTCCTCGTTTCGCATATGGGACACATGTGTGGAACCGGCCTTAGACTGCGGACATGGCTGTATGACTTTAATGAAGGTAATATCAACCTCATCGCAAAGATTAATGGTAGAACTGTTTTATGTCACAGGAATAACGGGCCAGCATGGTATTTAAAGTGTCAAACCATGCAAGGCTGGACGTGATCACAGTCAACAAACACATGTGTTACAAAATGTTACAAAATACATGAAAAGTATCCCATCATTGAGGCAAGTACGTAGAATCAAAATTGAAAATGTGGACGTAAACACCACTACACCTGTGGACCTATTGTCCTAGCCATCCCCATGTGTACCCGTGTGGGCCTTCGCATACCAGCGCATTGATTGATTTCTGGTACCTTCGGAATGTCGAGATAATCGGTGTATGCATTTTTTATCTGGCTTTGTGATAGGCATGGGTGATATTCTAGTGTATTTTATCAGAATAACCCATAGTTCTTTTGTAAACACAACAACTCACAATTATTGGGTATAGCAGCATGTGTCAGGTCCTCTGCTAACTCCCAAATCAACATATCACCTTGCCCAAGCTCACCCTACACTGGGAGTTCAGCAGGCAAGAGCACAATTCTACGATCGCAAATGCTGTTTTCCTCTAGGAATTCCTCGACATCAATGTGACTGTCTTCCACACGAAATGCAATCAGCCTAAGGCGTGCATTGGAAATGAGGTGTGCGACCGCATCTGGATCAGCAAAGTGCGGACTGAGTACAGCACACAGGTGAGTCAAGGGTTGAATGGAGTCCAGCATTTCCCGTGGCAAGCCCAGAAAGTGATTTCTGTTTACTTCGAAATGGCTAAGATGTGTGAATGTATGAGCCACGCTGAGGAAGGGTTCAAACTGCATATTGAGGGTAAGGACTAATGACTTCAGCGGGAGGACATCCAGTATACGCCACAAGGACGATACATCCATAGCAAATTGGTTGTTTCGGAGTGTGAGATGAAGAGATATAAGACCGCTGCAGAGGGAGATAATCTCGATCACAGTTGATGGCTCTATTGAGCCAACTAAGAATAATGCTTTAACAGATTTGTGAGCGAATTCAACTGGCATGAGGCGCCAGTAAAGACATTGTAAAAATCGGTTGGCATCTTCTTGTCCATGTATAATGATATTTTGATAAAGCAATTTTTCCATGCTACCACATGATTTCGTTAGCAGAAATCCATCTGCGCATCATTAGATGAAATGCTTACCAGGGATGTACCACCTGTGAAATTGTCAAATGTATAGCAGCGGCAGATTGTGTGCATGTTGCAAGAGTCATGATTTGGTTCTTAATCTCTGGTGGAATGGAAAAGGACATGATGGGGGCAGTTTAATGATCACGCCACCTCGTTGCGAGTGGATCCATACAATATATTACATAATATGCAGAATCCTAAAAGTTTAAAGTGCCACATCGGACATTGCCCATGAAGAGCACTAGTGTGATACTTGGGGATGAGCTTGCAGTACATTTCCCTATGAGAGAATCCTGGCGGTTAAATATCAGTCGTTCAGCAAATGCAAAATGACATGAATTTTGATTTGAACATTGTCAGGAGGAGATACATGAGATATAATAATTAAGAATGTGACGACAAAAGAGGATTTCAAACACTATAGGTCGAGATTGTCTTTGAATGCTCGTAGTAGTTCCACATGATCAACTAAGATACCTGGGTAAAGCTGATCACCTGTGTACAGCACATCTCCAGCACGCTTGCGCTTTGTGATTCCAAGGAATTGATAAACAATCTGAATGATATCAAAGCATGGAGCCACAGTTTCTGTGTCCTCCACAGACTTCGCGTTGCTTCCAGCTGCCCGATATTGCCTGCCTTGACACGCCATCATGCAAAGACTCAACAATGATCTTTGAGGAAGCACTGAAAGGAGCATCAGACAGAGGGATATATAAAGTTACGCTTTGCTCACCTACTCTCGGTGACAGATATGGAAGCATAATAACCATACGTCTCAAGGTCTCTAACGCGTGATCCATAGCCTGGTTTGTCGCAGATCCTTCAACTTCAGTGTCAATATACCTTGATAGTTCCATCAGGTGCATGCACGAGTAATTGTAAAAGTGCCCGCCAGTGGCAAATGATGGTACTGGTGTATAAACACCATGTACCACGCCAGGAGGAAGTATTCTTTGTCCTATACATCAGCAATATCATTTACAAATAATGAAATATGTACAACATATCCCCTGGACGAAGCGTTAGCACTTCACCATCACAATGTTTGTGAATCCATAACTTGTGCTTCACATAATCTGCAAGTCGAACTGAAAGATCCTGTAGACCAATTTGATTGTTCTCGCCACCCCTTAACGTAAAAATGACCCAAAACTTTATTGCAGCCTCCATTCTTACCCAGGTCAGTGTTCCTTTGGCATCGTGATGAGGATACGTAAGAAATACGGCATGATGTAGCAAGGCCCATCCTTTGGTATTAAAGTTGTCCGGATGGACGTAGGAACAGATTGGAACACAGTTGGTAGTCTGATTCCAGCCGTGCACAAGTCCGTGATCCAGATTCCTGTGAGATTGAGTCAAGAAAAGGTCATTGAAATATGAAATTTATATGAATACATTAGCACTTCAGGCATACTGATTTGAGCGAGGACTGCTGATGCAGAGGATCTCGCATTCGTCCTTGTAGACGGCTTGAAGATATTGCTTATCATCTTCAAGTTCTGCCTGGCCATGCTGTGAAAAAATCTTTCTGAAGCCCTGCAATTCCTCTTCTGCCATCTTGAACTGTCATTCATTTCACCATAGATACTAATGAGGAATGCTTCATATTGTGCAACCTCATCAATTTCCCACGTTGCCAACACCATGCATTGGCGTGCAACCTCGTGACTTGCGAGCTTGGCCTTGTATCCTTTGTACAAGGTTGGAGTCAACATTTGGGAGAGGCTGCTCTCCAATTGTTCTTGAAGCTTTCAGACCATATCAATGAGTTATTGGTGTCTGGAAGTAAATGTATCATACCTTCTGTGTTTCTTCCAATGAAAATTCCGGTTGGAATTTTGAATTCATCACCCGAGCTGCATAACGAAGCTCCAATGGAGCTGGATTGGAGGGGTATGGAAGATACTTCCTTGACAATCGAGAATTTGATGTTTTGTCACTCCTACAGAATAGGCTCTCATCTGCTTGAGAAAGTGCAGGTTTGCTTTGCTGTGAAATGCTCAGATGTGAAGCATCTAACACCATGTTCATTGTGTTTAAAGAGCCTGAGGAGACTAATCTTTGGCTTGAATTACAGAGAGTCATTCCAGATGGACTTGAGGAGTCAGGTGAAGACAGAATTACGGGACTGCTCATTTGAGCAGGGGATGAAGGTGGACTGCTTGACGGAACAGGAGACGAGGGTGGTGAGCTTTCCATCTTATTGTGTGCGAATATGACCTCCAGACTTGTCGGACAATATATCATTGATATACAGTAGCGGAGCTTGAAAAATGACATCAACAGTGGATGAGCTAGTATCTGGTATTGGTGTACAATATTTCTCTGCTATCACTATGGTCCAATGCACTGGATGTTACACGACTTTTCGGCCACAGGCTTGAGTCAACATTTAGCTAAAACCAGGAATCAACGCTGCATGGCTGTGCTTGCTGCATCACGCTCAAATGTCCGCTCTCTAACTCCAACTCCTTCAGATAATCCCATGGAAACTGAGGTAGAAGTTGGTGATCAACATCCTGAGTTTGAAGGTGACTTTTTTGGTGCTTATGAGGAAGATGAAATTCAATGGCCTAACGACACGGGACAGTATGCCAGCAGCAGTGAAAGTAGTGATGGCTCAGATTCTGAGGATGATATACCTGGCCTCAATGATGCTGAATAGGAACCCCTCATGACTGGAAGGGATTTAGAGGACCAACTTGGAGCTGCTGAAGAAGACAGCACAGAGATGAATAGCCAGGATCATGGGTTGCGTCAGCAGATCAAGGAACACGTGCTTCAGGAAGATGGAATCACTATTGTGCAATACCCTGATGCTTGAGCAAGGCAGCCCGTCCCACAAGATGACATCTGCAATGCTAACACTGCGTATGCTACCATTATCAACAACACTATGAATCCCTATGCCCCCTTCAACTCTCAGGTGGACTGGGAAGTTGCACAGTGGGCTAAATTATGCGGTCCAACTTCAACCACATTTTCAAACTTACTCAGTATCAACAGAGTGAGTGACTGTATATTAATCTCACATGAGTTGTAGATAATCTGTCTATTTTCATTGCCAGGCCCATGAAAAGCTTGGTCTTTCCTACAAAAACTCAAGGGAATTGAACAAGATCATCGACAAGCAGCTTCCTGGTCGCCCAAAGTTCAGGTGTGAACAAATTGTTGTTTCAGGCAAGGCCTTCGACATTTTCTATAGGGATGTTATCGAGTGTGTCAAGGCTCTGTATGGCGACCTGGATTTTGCAGATTTTCTGGTCTTCGCACCAGAATGCCACTATGCAGACAAGGAAAAAACTGTCCAATTGTTCCATGATATGCATACTGGTAAATGGTGGTGGGATAACCAGGTAAGTTTGTATTTTGAAGACTTCCGCTCATTGAACGTAACTGACATATTAAATAGAAAAAGCTTGATCAGCGCAAACTGGGTGCTACTATCATTCCAATTATCATTTCGAGTGACAAGACTCAAGTAACGAAGTTCCAAAATAAAACAGCCTACCCAGTCTACCTTACTATCGGCAATATTCCTAAGGAGATTCGCTGAAAGCCCTCTCGTCGTGCCCATATTCTTCTCGCTTATCTTCCTACCACCTGTCTCGAGCACATCACCAACAAGGCTTCACAATGCCGAACCATTGCAAACCTGTATCATGCATGCATGGGCCATATCTTAGCACCACTGGAGGCCCTTATTTTCTTGTTTCATTGGTCACTACCCCGAGCAAGTCTTGGCTACAGGAGTCAAAGCCATGGAATGTCCCAAATGTGACATACCACCAGACAAACTTGGAAGAAATGCCACACCTTTCAAGATGCGCAACCTTAACGTCGTCCTTGATGCATTGGCTGCAATTGACCATGGAGATATCAAATTTGTGCATGCATGCCACAAAAATGGAATTAAACCCATTATACATCTGTTCTGGGAGCCTTTACCCTATACCAACATCTTCCAAGCCATCACACCAGATGTACCCCACCAATTATATCAGGGTCTAATCAAGCATCTCCTTGGTTGGCTGGCCAAGGCATTTGGAGCAGCCGAAATAGATGCCAGATGTCAGAGGCTCCACCCAAATCACCATATTCATCTATTTATGAAAGGCATCACTAGCCTCTCACGAATTAGTGGTACGGAGCATAGTCAGATATGCCATTTTCTACTTGGCATCATCGTCGACATCCGGCTCCCCAACCAACTTGCACTGAGCTGTCAGAGGTTTACTTGACTTCTTGTACCTTGCGGAATATCCTTGCCATAGTTCCGAAACATTGACTCTTCTCGTGGAAGCTCTGGATCTTTTCCATGACAACAAGCAGATCTTTGTCGACCTTGGAATCTGAAATAATTTTGATCTTCCAAAGCTCCATGCAGCCCAGCACTATATGTCGATGATCCAGACTTTTGGCATGACTGACAATTATAATACAGAATATACTGAGCGCCTCCACATTGACTTGGCCAAAGATGTGTATTGCACGACAAACCACAAAGATGAGTTTGTCCAAATGACTCAGTAGCTCGAACACAAAGAGAAGATCGTTCGACATGAGAGGTATGTCATGTGGTGCCTCCACGGCAATCTCATTTGACACCAACCATGTCCACCAAACCTGTCTTTCGCCCATGTTCAAACATTAATGAAGCATCCGAGTGTGAAAAGTGTCCCAATTCAGAAATTAGTCACAGAGTATGGGGCCATGTACTTTTGTGAGGCACTTGTGAGATATGTTGCACAGCTGCATCATCCACATGAAGCCACCACTCATTTCTGCCTCGAAGACCTTGCTGCCACTATTCACCTCCCATTCCGTACACTTCCCGTGTATCACATAGTCAAATGGTGATCTGTTGATGCACAGGGACACAGTGATCTGTGTGTCATGGTGGATAGCGTGCACATCAAGCCTCACCATGTAGCCACCAGTCTAACAGGCACTGATGTCCCAGCACGATTTGATACTGTGCTTATTAATGATGGGACTGGCCATTCTGTAGGTATTGAAGGTCAGTTTGTGATTCTCGAGGATGATAGACAATCACAAATGATATATTTTCAACAGGCTACTGTGTGGGTCACATGAGCAAACCAGCCGGTACCTGTACAATGTTGTACAAGCCTGTACAAGCCTTACAATCACACAAGAAAGTCTCCCCTTTACAGTCCTGTCACAAGGTCTCACAATATATACAAATGTTACAGTCTGTGCCTTTGTACAGAAATACATGTTGTGTAGGTAGGACATGTTGTGTAGGTGGGACATGTTATATAGGTCAGACTTGTTGTATGAGTTTATGCAATTGCTGGACATTATACAGGCTTGTAAAGGATGCAAAAACTGTGCTGATTGTCACAAATTACAAAATGCTGAATGAGAGTATGCTAGATTATAAGATGATGATATTGTCCATATCACTGCCTCCCGTACCACCCTCATCAAAATCAAGGTCACCTGCCCCAATCATAGCCCACTGCTCCAACATCTCCTCGAGCTCCACACAACGGTCAGGATTTTCTAGAAATGTGTCTATAGACCTCTGCAACGAGTTGAAGTCAGCCCTACATTTATCTGCTGAGAGGTCAGGGACTTTGTCGGTGCCGGTCTCAGGAAACCCAGTGAGGACGTTCTTTACCTGTTGATTCATCAATGATTAAATAACACAAATAAAATAAATAACAGGGCGCACCACAGCACTCACAAGAAGTAGCCCATTGATAGGTATTGTATGTTGAAATTCATCTGTGTTCTTGAGGGCCTTCTTGCTATTGCTATAGTAGAATTCGAGGCAGCCATCCCTGAGAGCTTGTGAGACAAAATTCTTCCATTTGCCCTATAAAAGTAATAGTGAGTGGCTGCCTTGGGAGGCGTAAACAAGTAACCATACATTGAATGAATCAGGAATACGAAGATAATCATTGGTCTTGAGTAACTTGGTGGCCTTCACGATGACACATCTCTGTACCTCATCCTTGCGCACTATGGTGCCCTTCGGGAAGATATCGTATGATGCTTTTGTGATGGATATAACAACTTTCTTCAGCTCTGTGCGAAACATAAATAAATCATTGCAGAGCTGACAATAAAGATATAAGTTTAATTCGTACATCCATTAATGAGACACTTACCAGCCACAACATGTGTGTCGTGTACTGTGGGAAATAGCCTAAGAAGCAAGATGAGATTCACAAAGGGGGTCAGGCAATGTGAGGAACCTATTTACTGTTGTCCAACTTGATCTTTTTTCGTGGTACATCCACAATTCAGCATCAAGAACTTCTTGTGCAAGTTGTAGTGCATCTCGATGATCTGGAATGGGATGCATTAGAACAGCCTGTAGGCGCATTTCTAACTTCGCCGCCTGCAAAAATGCTTGCCAGGCAGGTGGGTAAAAGCCGAACTTCACGGGGTCCTCTTGAGCTGTCTTGGCCTGGCGCTTATTTCTGCATGAATCTGGCTCATCACATGTAGCACGACTGGGGGAAGTGCTTCATATAAATGGAGAACACCAATGAGGAGACTGCATGCGGGGGGACGCTGGGATACGTGTGTATGAGGTGACGCTGAACATCGATATGGAGACCTTGAGCATGTAGAATGGCAAGAGTGCACATGGGAGGAAGAAGGGCGCGTAGATGGGACACGCTGAGATGTGTGTCTATGAGGTGACACTGAATGCCGATCTGGATACTTTGAGTGGGTAGAAGTACTGTGGGGTGAGCACTCACATTTAAGAGGTCGCACTAGAGCAGAAGACCCAGTAGATACCACACATTGAGGTGACAGTCAATGAGGAGACTTTGAGTGGCTAGAAGCATGTCTCTGTTCAGTATGTTTTGCCTTCGATAGATAAGTTAAGGAAGGAGCCTTGCACCATTCATTCTTCATTTGATGATGCTCAAGAACATCAAAAGCTTCCTAAGAACATGTGATAAGATTAACCTCAAGACAAAAATTAAAACACTTTCCTCTGTTTTGTCTCTGGCCGCGTTGTCGAGCTCATCATTGAAATCATCATCAATAGCATTTTCCTGAGCATCAGGCTTGTCCCTGAGTGTCAAGCTCGTCATCAAAATCCCCATCAATACCTTGATTGAAATCCCTAAGCATTATGCTAATTGTTGACATCCCATCATACCTCAATCCAGAAAATCATCCACAGCATTGGGCTCACGGTCAAAATCGCGACGATTTAAATATTCCTGAGCTTCACCTTCATACTCGCCATCCAAATCATCTTCATGTTGTCCGAAGTCTGTGGTATTGCCTGTTTTGAGTGTTTGCTCCTGGTCCTGAACCTCATCCCTGCATTGGGCACATGTGATAACAGATGGATGAGATAGTAGCAGAAGACATACCTTTCCTCATTTTCCCCATCAGTTTGGTCCTGGTCCTGGTCATCGTCATTGATATCATGCTCTGGAGCCTGATTTACAGTCTCCTCCTCATGGGTACGCTCATTGGACCGTGGTGCCTTCCGGATGTTCTGACTGCTAGTTGAAGTAGGCTGCCAAAACACAAACCTACCTGAAGACTGAGCTGTACTTGGGGCTGTTCGGAGAGATGCGCCAGAATGTTGGCATTGTGAAGTAGGTTGCTGACGTCCTGAATAGACATTCTTGTTGATACCAATGGAACACTGAGTAGGATTGGTGCTCCCGGTCAGAGACCTTTTAGTAGTAGCCTGTAAGAATATTAGCTTTGGGGAGTTCATATTGGAATGTCAACTATACACATCTTTCTTCGGTTTCCGGAGCTGAGAAAGAGCCATAGGGTTTTCTTCTGCATCGCTAATGTCAAGAGTGGTCACCTTCCGACCTTTCCTTGCTGGGGCCGCTAAGGTTTCTCCAGCTTTTTCTCAACTGGTCTGTGTGTCCACCTTGGCCTCACATAGATCTCTCACTTTGTTGAGTACCCTCGGAGACTTCATATGAGTGCCTGGCTCTCTTCTTCGGAGGCATCGAGTGACAAGGTGGGAAGTGTCGAGACTCAGTTCTAAAACCTGTTGCTACCAATTAGTACCCAGAGTCGTATCACATAAGCTGATGGTTTGACATACTAAACTAGCACAACAGAGTACGTGTACAGGTACAGTATGACTCTGAACAACATAGTAATAATTAGAGGGTACAGCAAGTTGAGTTTTGAGGAGAAGGATATTAGGAAATACGAGAAGGATAAGAGACTTGAGAATTGCAAGAAGGTAAGGAAGCTCTAGAGTCCATAATACAGAGTGCTAGTGCTCAGAAAGAGGACTGTGGGATGACATATGCAAAAAAAAAAAATTCAGATGCTTTCTCATTGCATCCTCCAAGTTGTCTGTTTGTTCTTTTTTTGTCGTGGGGAACGAGACAACAAAGGCTCGGAAAGTGCTGTAGAGGATATCAGAGGATTTGCTGATGGGTGGTTCTTCACCAATAGATCTCATGAATACATCAAGTAGGTTGAGGACTCCAGCATGGGTCATCTCTACTTGATTTTGGGGTGCATTCACATTGTAAACCATGGTGCCCCATTTCTGCACGAGAGGTCAGAATTCCGCAAAGTATTTGGATGTCTTAGTGACCAAGAATCTGCCTTGCATTAAAACCCCCATCTTCGCAAAACAGATTGTACTCAGAGCCAAATGGGTGTCCACATTTCCCAAAGCCTCATAAGCGCTTGCCCATGGCAAAGTTTGCCAGGACCAGGTGGGTGCCAATTGGCCGTGTGGCCCCCCATACTTAGCAATAAATTTGAAGAAAATGTAAAATAAGGACTCTAGGTCATCGCTGGGCTGGTGTTCAATTAGATTTGTATCAAATTTGACATCCTGCAGAGCATTGGCAGCCTGGTCGATGATGTTGTCCACATTGAGATTGTCCACATTGTTTGGATCAGCATCCTGGCCTGGGATGCTGGCACCAACCTCAAGTGGGGCTAGATCCAGCATAGCCAGAAGAATACGAATAGAAATGTAGGGCATGGTCCTCTGCAAAAATGAAATGAACAATGAACAGCTAAAATGTGTACCGAAACTTACTGTACCATGCGAATAGGTGCTAGTTATGCCTTCCGCTAGAATCGAGGCATGATCGAAACCGATGAAGTAACCAATACCGTCATGAACAACAAAATTATTGGGACTGAGGTCCCTATGCAAGACTCGCTTCTCAATTATCATGTGATGAGCTGAAAATAAAAAGTTCATACAAGTATTTTACATGCTCAATAAGACTCACCAACTACAAAGGTATGAAAGGCGGTGAGCAGTTCTCATCTAGAACTGAATTTAGATAATGGCTCCCCACAGGGGGACAAGAGAATGTGACAGTGGAATCTGTTGTGGAACATCAAGTCATCCTGATGGTCCATGTTGTATTGGCTATGAATGCATGCTGTACAGTCAGGCACCTCTTAGTAATACACATCCCAATGGTCTATGAGTTCAACAACATTAGGGATGCCCTTGACCATCTCCAGGATGGTCATTTTGTGCGTTCTCTTCTCCTCTGTCACCCAACAATCTTTTAAAGTGTACTGGTTCCCTGCCTCATCAATGATACGACAACAAACCATTCCACGACAGAAAAGTCCATGGCTCTTCCACAGAACCTCCATAATAGAATATGTTTTGTTGTGGTTGTCCTTCACCCAGCCCTTTGCCTCATGTGCTAAGTTGGGATGAGTTCCTGTGCATGCAGTGTTACACATGTGGATCGTCAGATTGAAACCTAAATGATAAATATTCGATAGAGTGAGTGTACCCAACATCTCTGCAAGTTGCACAGGGCCTGTTTTTTGATGGATGTGGAAAGGATGGGATATAATGAGACCAGAGCGGTCAAAGTAATGTGGCGAAGCTGATTGGCACAAATCAAAAACCCAATGACGAATCAATGCCACAGATGTTCTCTCAGCATTAGGTAGGCTTTGGTCGTAGATCCCCAGAACATTGGTATATCTCACTTTTTAGCAAGATCACTGGAGGTATGCTCAACAAAGGACAGGATGTCTGCCCATGTCTTCCCCATGTTTTTGATGGTGAAGTCAAACAGGGCTATGTCAGGCTTCTGGCAGTTGTATTCGTCTGGTATAGGAGAGGTGGAGAACTCTGCAGACCAGTACCGGGATCCAGCCGAGATGTTGAAAGGGAGGTGGGGTTTCAGTTTGTGATGCAGGTGATACTGGATGGTGTAAAAGAGACATTGAAACTCTTTTTCGGTCATCACGGGCACCTGTCTGTGCCTTTTCTTCGATCTAGAAGGCTGGTACTCTTGGGAACTCCATGTTTCTGTTTCAGATTGGCCATGGATCACTAAGTCAAAAGAGAGCTCTATGCCAAGTGCTGCACCCTTGATCTCTCCATCATTGATATCTGTATCATCATCCTCTGCATCCTCGCACTCTGTGCCACTGTCCTCTGTACCGTCGTCTTGTTTTGCGCCATGAGTATGTTTGATTCCTTTTCTCCTGCGGTGGAATTTCCATTTGTCTCCATGACGAAGACAATAAAAAAACTATCAGGGCATATGAACGACAAGAATATACATCTGTTGAAGGACGGCCGGAAGGCCCTGCAAGTAGTACCAGATCAGGTTTCAGCAGGAATGACACTAATGCAGGAACAAAAGATCGTTAGCGAGGAGGATAATAGTGGTTTTGAGATTGAGGTGGACGATTTCCTCAACTGACCTGTCAGGCTAATGATGGACCAGCT
The DNA here is from genome assembly GCF_016647785.1 of Suillus fuscotomentosus. Lineage (NCBI taxonomy): Eukaryota > Fungi > Basidiomycota > Agaricomycetes > Boletales > Suillaceae > Suillus > Suillus fuscotomentosus. Next base: position 86,058 of record NW_024539575.1, read on the forward strand.
GCCACTGGAGGATTTTTCTCAGTGTTTGCCTTCACTTTTGGTTGTTGTAGTCTGGGAACATAGTTTGGACATAGCTTGTTTGATGCTAGAAACTCATTAGATACCACTGTTGCATTGGATAAACACTTACCAATATGACCAAGGTTCCTGCATGCACTGCACTTCCTTGGTCGCTTCACAGAAGGAACGTCTACAGAGCCAGCGCCTTTGATTGACTGTGGGTTTGGCGCAAGATAATGCTGGTTTACAATAGAGGAGGAGCTGAAAACAGGGACAGATACTGAAGCCACTGGCTTGGGAGATGGTGGACGTGGTAACAGAATGCACATCTTGATGATTTTGAGGATTTCAGGGCCGTATAAATCTGCATAACACCAGTGTGTCTGCTCAAAGAGAGCAGTGGTGCTGATAATCTTCGAGTAGTGAGCAAGGTCAATAATGTGGTCCTTATTTTTCTTAGTGTGCTTTGCCCTCTTCCTAGCAGGACCACTTATGTGTCCCTGTGGCGATGGGTGCTTCCACTTTCCACAGTAGGTATCAAAATACAATGGCTCGACAAAATATACTGCAAGTGCTGTTAGTAATGGGTCTCGTGCTGCACATCAAAGTCCCTGCATTAACATGCATAGGGATGGTGTATATCCCCATTGAACGATGAGAGTGGTATCACACAAGTCAAGACCCTAATGCATATATCGTGAGCTCAAGTGCTCATCAGTCCACAGACCACGACTTACCATTCCTGCAGCGTCCATATAGCAGATGCCCCAAATGTCCCATCTACCAAGCTTATCCATTATATCAACACAAAAATCCATAGACATGCCAGAGTGAAACCAAATGACCTTATCTTGTGATCGCAGTGGCATATCAAGATGGATGCAGTTACAAGCACTCTCAGCTTTGTCACGCGAGTTGGTAAACAGCATGAGTTTTTCGTGGGGCATGGTTCCATTGAAAGAGAATATCCAGGTAAGATCATGCATGGAGCTGCAGGAATATTTCATCTCCTCTACCATCAGGTGAATGTTGGGACGGTCATTAGAACACATAATCTTCGTAGTATTATATGATTGAGTATGAAGTTTTGACTGGATGTCATGAAGAATGTGTGGTGGCATTGTCGCTGACGCCGTATGGAAAGAGACATAATCTGGAAGGAACCATTGAAGGTTCCCCAATTCACTATACAAAGGTTGGAAATCCTTGCCCCATTCACTAATACAATGATCTTCATCAAATGTAACATTGAAAAGAGTGTCAGTGAATCTTTTGTAGTTCCACAGATTCTTAAATTGTGCATCTCCAAGTACTCGCTCCGGGCTGACAGTAATGACGTGGTACTTGAGTTTCGCAATGTCCTATCATGTATAACAAGCATCAGCACAGCTATATTCAAATGATATGCACTCAAATTGAAAGCTTCATCGGTAGCATTTTCTGCAGAAAGATTGTAGGCCAGGAAACCCAGCGTTTTTGCTTCATTATGAGTTTTCTCACCAAGAATATTCAGAGGCATCACTATGAGGATAATTCCATTGTTGTTGAATAGAAGGGGGATCCAGAATGTGAATGTTTTGCCTGAGCCAGTCGGAGAAATAGTAAAGACATTTTTCTTCTCAAGCTGATGCAAAGCCGACCAAAGTTGCCAAGTACAGGGGGTGATACCAAATGTACTGTGAATGACTGTCTTCATATCAGTCAAATTTGATACTTTGAATTGACAGGCTAACATTGTAATGCTAAGGTTAACTCAAAAGAATCAAAATGGATATGTGTTGTGTCACAGAAGGTCACACTGTTAAATAAAACACTAGACGACTATTTCAAAGGTATTTTTTGAAGGGACAAATAGATGCAACCTTTGCACCACTACAACTTGTGCCAGTTGGTCAAGTGTGTTACAGTCCAAAGTTGCGCTGTTTGAATTATTGTTGGTCATATTTGGTTTGTGTGGCAGCACTCGGATGTACTCTCAATACACTGCTGATGGATAGGAGTCTAGTATGACCCTAGAAGGACTGCTAAGCAGAGTCACATGCCCTGTGTAGTCATTTCTCTAATATAAGGTGGCCAGTTTGCAAGTCATATGTGCGCAAAGTTGACCCTCCCAGCTCAGATAGAGAAGATACACCTAGTACCATGTTTGACCTATGGCGAGCAGCTGGATAATCAGCCAAATATGAGATGTAGATGTACTTCACCACAATACAAACATACTATCTCCTTTACCTGAATAGAGTTGATGTGCACCTTCACTGCAGATCAGTGAATTCTGGATTAAAGTAAAAGATGACATTGTCATTCACGTCCTTCCCTACTGGATGCTTCTTTAATACCTTCTTGTTCATGCATGCCAGACTCTGCAATGTCCTCCTCAGCTCCCTGTGATCCATTTTGAGACTCATATCAGTATCTCCTAACTTGTGAAAAATAACCAATACTTGCTCATATGTGTCTCATCTGAGATTTGTCTATATCCAATCTCTGTCTCCTTGTTGAAGAGAAGTAGCACAACAACTTGGTATAAGCTGACCATAAGGTCTTTGGGACCAGCTGCAAGCTATGCGTTTAACATAGCCATCCCAAAGTGATCCCAATCAAGTTTATGCCTCTGATGTTGAATTTTGTAGAAAGTCACATAATGATTCAGATCTGCTTGCATCTATGTGATTATTATGAGCTCATGTGGACACTAGAAACTGCAATGCTCACTGAAGAAGGCAAACCCACGTCTTTTGTTCACGCAAGCAATGGCCAGACACTGCATTGCAAAACCATAACAGAGGGTTTCTTTGCAAAGCTGTCATCCCTAATACGAGTGTGGTACTCCCACATAATATCTCGCGACAGCACAAGGTCAATGAACATACGATCTCCCATCCCAAGCTCCAGATGATATTCTGCTTAACCATGATCAGCATGCAACTTCAGAAAAAAAGACTCTACAGTAGCTCAAAAAAGTGTCTGAATGTTTATGCATTTTCAAGTAATTGGGTAATGGAAAGCCAGGACTCAATGATAACAAAGAGGTATAGGGACGTGTCTGGAAGCCCTATATCCTGTCTCGAATTTGAGATATTCATTGCGAGAATCCAACCATATATGGGCAAGATATGGTAATTTCAAATACATGACTCATTCTGACACTTTTTTGACTTTTCATTAAAATTACAAAATCAGACCATTTATACATTATATTCTTAATTAAAGTGGTGTCATAATACTGATATGGTCTGATTTTAATATCATTTGAATATATAAACCCACATAAGATTATGACATTCAGCATAATCATTATGAAACCATCTCCTCTGCTCAAAAGAAAGACTTCAAATGCTACTCAAGCTACCAAGTTCATTAATTCCATCATCTCCACTCCTGTCTCAATCCAAACTGTTAGAAACACCCTCAAGGCAGCCAATCTCAAGGCTGTAACCAAGCAGAAAAAACCTCTTCTCTCTGTAGCTCATAGAAAAAGAAGGCTAGCCTTTGCTTTACAGCACCAACATTGGACTGTGGAAGACTGGAAGAAGATTATTTGGTCAGATAAAACAAAATCAATAGAATGGGGTCAGATGGCCAGGAATATGTGTGGAAAAAGGCAGGAGAACCATTAGGAGAAAGGGAAGTCAAGGGTACACTGAAGTTTGGAGGAGGAAACATGATGGTATGGAGTTGTATGGGATGGAATGGTGTGGGAGTTCTTTGTGAGGTAGAAGGAAGGATGAATACAGAGCAGCTGGGTTATTGGGCAGGCCTGTTAAATATTTGTTTTCCTTTTGTCATACTTTGCTCTCCATAATTAAATCCTATTCTTCATCAATGTTACATCTATTAAGCACGAGATACTGCCAGGATCCAGTGCAATTGTGTCTATGATGTCATACTGTGTTACTATGCATTCATAATCCTATCCATTCTTAACTTCACCACCATGGCAACTTCTACTTTGTTTCATAATATTGTTGGTTTTCAAAATGGATGCAAGTATCAGATCCATAAGAAAAACTTTTGGCTATATGACAGATGTCCTTCTATATATATTAATAATTAGTCGTTATCAACCCAATGACATAGTTTGCCTACATATGTTACTAGATATAGCACATTTTCCTAATCACAAGGAATTACTCATACTATGGGTCACTGGCAGCCTATAGTCATCCAATAACTATGAGATGGTACATGATATAGACATCCAATATCATTATCAAGAATTTGGAGGTTGACAACCAAAGGTGTAAGATGATGAACTTGTACTTAAATGTTATTCAAAAGACTAGCTCATACCAAAGGCCCTCTATGTTACAGCCAAATCATAGAGAGTTGCCACTATATAACTATGGGGTGTTGCATGATATAGATATTCAATATCAGCATTAAAAATTCAGAGATAGATGATCAAAGGTGTGGGATGATGAAATTATATTTCAATTTCTCCTAAAGAATAGATGATAGTAGGCCTATACCAAAGGTCCTCAATATTACATCCAAATTATAGAGAGTAGACATTGAATAAATATGTGGTATCTCATAGTCAACCATTAACAAGGTTAGTTATAATGTGCCATGTTTATGCCATGTTTGTGCCACCTTACCAAATGTAACTAGACATACCCGAGTCTCAGCGATTTTCTGATGAAGTACTTGCCTGGCATAAGTTTTAGACTCCCCTTCATGTGCCTCATCCCAGAGACTTGCATCAGTAGTAGATCCCCCCTAACCAGTAAGTGCATAGGTAAACTTCAGATTGAAGTCACAACTAAAGAGACAGTTTTGGGATACAAACTCTTTGCAATTATGATAGAGATGACATTCAGATGCAGGAGAAAAGGTATCTATATGGCTTCTATCTATCACTCCAACAGCATCCTTGAATTAGGGCTAGTGCTTGTATTATCAAAGAGACATAGTATGAGTGAGTCCATGTTATCAAGAGCGCAAAGCTCAAAGATTAAACACTCAAATACATGTGCATGGATGCTGAGCTCACAGTGAATCTATTCTGGATGACTACTAATAAGTTCAATAACACACTCTTGGCCAGATAAGTCTGATGTATAGTAAAGTTCTAGTTCATCTGGTATCTCTAAGAAGAGTATCTGTGCGGTTATAGCCAGAAGTATGCTGGCAGTTAATGTGATATGACAAAGGATGCACTGGCAGACTGCTGTTTATGCTGGCTGTGTTTTATCTGGTAGTTAGATTAGCTACAGAGGTATAAGGCAATACTATGGGATCAACCATGGTTGAAGACCTGGTACAGATACTACATTTATTCAGATAGATATAATATTTGATCTTATCATATGACAAATATTATGAGTTCACTTTCCGACTCCATTTGAAATTTGACATTCTTGCATCACTTTAAAATTATATTTTGGCTTATATATTTCATGCCATTTTGTTGATTGCAAGTTATCAAAGTCATAGGTGCATCTATGTTCTGAGCTTAACAAACATCTGTGTGTTGCCATGTTTGAATGCTATCCTCATCCATGTATTTCACTTCTCCAACATGCAATGGAGGGTATTTGGGTCTAAGTCCTCATTGTTGACATTGAATGTATGAGCATATTTATCTATACTTTGAAAGAATTAACTACATCATTCTCTGTAGTGTCGTGTAATTTGAGTATCAGTAACAAGGACAAAGAACATAACTCACAGATGACAACTCAGCCTCTGAATCATCACCATTTGGTGTGTCAATCTCATATTCACAAGGGATGTAAACTAACATTTGAGACATAATGTGACAATTTTGTCTTTTCTCGATAGCTATGATAAGCACAAGGTCAGAGTCTTGCTTCATATTGGGCCATATTATTCACAACATCAGACTCAGTGAAGGACTCAATATTACTAGATAAGTCCAATTATCTTCTTTGGTTTTTGACTACACTATATGTGCTACAATGCAGCTTGCTCCATTGCCTTTGCTTTTTCCATGGAAACTCAGAGACTGTGACTGCAAAAGTAAATTTCAAAATTATATATCACAGACAAATGAGTAACTCACATCTGAAAGTGGAATGTCCATCTTATTATTACTGGAACCCTGGAAGTCATCCTCACCTTCATCAGAGGGGAATATCTATGACACCAAAGATTATTTTTTCTTACCCTTGCCATTGTTTGTGTCTTTTCCCTTCCTTTTTGTCAACTTTGATTATATTGTGCCTTGTGACCCTTTAGTAATTTCTTTGAATCTTCCTGCTTCTTGAATATATCTATTATGCATGTGGTGTTGCTCATCTACATAAAGTTATTGCTATTATTGCAGAGCTGAATGATCACCTACCTTATGGTCAAACTGTAAGTCTTGTATGGGTGCTTCTGTTTCATCATTCAATACCAAATCACTGTAAATTCCATATCTTTGGATGGGTAGTGATTTACCTACAGCTAGTGTCTTATGCCAAGATGCTTAACTTGTGCAAACCTTAGATGGCTTTTCTGAACTATTTAATGCAGCCTCCAGGTTGTTCATAATGACACTTGGCTATGGCCTCCCCTACTTATCAGCAAAGCATTGACCATATGATTGGTGCTTTTTGTATGTTTGAATGTACCATCATATATATCTTCGCCATTTGCACATAGTGCTTTGTATAATATTTTGGATGTCACTATATTCTATGTGACATACATGTAAATACATGAAGGACATCAAAATAATGAACTTATGCATTTGAACCTTTCTGTGAATCTTTTTGTCTTTGATCTGATCTCACTTTCTCTTCATCTTCCTAAAGGCAATCTTCTGATGTGGCACAGTAAATGCACTGTCATATAGTGTGAGGGCAATATGAAAGTCAAGATGTGCAGAGTGCCACTTTTGATATTATACCTTTTGGCCCCTCTTGCCTGACCTCACTAACAAATGCATTAAAAACATCACTCATGTAACAGGTGAGAGAGAGATAGAATGTGGACTGCCTAATATTAAGGGCAGATTCAGGAATTTTTAGCAAAATAGTAGTGATCTCCTGATACATCAGATGCTGATGAGCTAGCACATTGAGGAAATCAATACACTTCTCTGAAACCATCACCTAAAATATATGTACTTGAGTTGAGCCACCCAAATGGTAAATAGAACAAACTATGTGATCTTCAATCCCAGTAACCAATATCTTCATCTTGTTTTCATTCTCCTTGGTAATGATGTGTTAAGGTCGTAATCTCATAGGATCAGATTTGAAGAACTTCAGCCTCAGCTTATATGCTGTGCCCCTTTCTCAATCCCTTGTTTCAGAAACTAGTGATAATGCATCTAAAGGGTTGGACAAGTCTTGTAGTATTATTCTATGAGCTGACACTACCTCTCAGATGGCTCCAATCCATATCTACAATCATCACTTTCTCACTCCTGAGTAGAATGTAGTAACTTCATTCAGAGTACAGCCAGAAATTTTCTCAGAATGCTTCTTCTAGTTAGAATAGACTTTCTGAATTCAAAAACATACAGAAAAACCTAGACCTCACCATTCACTGGAATTAACTTTCCAAACTTCCAGAAGGTGGACAAAAGATGATGCTCTTGGCCAAGATCGTTAAGATATTATTAAAAAAATCTAATATATTGAAAGTTAGTGTAAGATAATTAGATGTCAAGATCATCAGCTAATATAATACCTTCCAGGCATCAACATAATTATAAATTATCAAAAGCTAATAGAAGATGATCAGACAATAAGTGTATTAGCTACCTAATATCTGCTAGACATTGAGAAAGTTACAAAGGTTTATAAAAACTCATGAAGATGATCTAGTTGACAAGTAGATAAATACATTAATGATTGTAATTATCTTGTAGCTCAATAAGAGGTTTTAATATGTATAGTTATTACCTCCTACAGTATATATAGACTGATCAAGATCACCATGATTCACAAGTATAAAATACAAGAACATTATGTTACAACTAAGTACTAAGTCTAGTATCTGCAATCTCACTGCCTATTATAAAATGATTAAAGCAGATAGAGAAAATCCTCAATGTAAATTGGTAATCAAACAAGGATGAACTATACCTCTTCTGAGATAAAAAAGCTATGCTAGAATTATTAGATGATAAGGACTTCTCTTCCTTCAAATGACTTCCTCTTGAAACATAATACTGTCTGGAGGAAATCAAGAAGTGCAAGATATTGTGTTAGTAGGAGTTGACAGCTAGGGACTTTTGGAGGTTTTAAAAGTCTTTTGAAGGTTCCAGAGGTCTTGTCCAGACCTTGAGGCACCTAGGTATATATACCTAGTGCCTGTTAGTAGCTAGACCTTGCTCATCTCATCAGCTTCTGTTCCTTTTGATTGTTTTTTTGCTTGGTTCAATACCACTACCTCAATGTATACCAAAAATAAACCAGCATCAGCAATTATGCCCCTCAAAGATATTAACTTTGACATGATCAATAATGTCTAGCTTGGACAAGCCCAATCTGCCAATAAGGTTGAGGAAGTATCCATTTATTCTTTCATAAACAATGAAATTCTATTAAAAGATATCTCTAATGGGACCTCTATCTGGATCATTAAGAATATTTTATTTGATGTCTCACTTAGGAAGAATGAAACTTCAAAGCAAGAACTTAAGAAAGCATTGCTCAAGCAGCTCTCTCTAGATCCTCATTGCTGAACAGCAACAAGAATACACCAAGATCTCCTATAAGATACGAAAAAAGAAAAAGAAATCTTTCAAAGAACTAGTACCTTTCTATCCTCACAATTGTGCTAACATTTTTGCAAAGGTGGTTCTGCACCATTGAGTCACAAATTCTTCTAAGGATGCACTTAAATACACATTGGATGCCTTAAGGCCAGCAGCATCTTGTTGTGGGAAGAGTATCTGCCAGTGTCACATTAAGATAAGTCAGAACTACTCATATCCTATATACCATGGTGGTATAATATTGTGTACTATGGTTCATGATTTTCAGCCATCTGTTAAACCAACCCTGCACCTTGACAACTGCAAAAATCCTTCCCACTGGCATAGTCCTAAGCGACTTTTCATCAAAATATATAGGAAATACTATCCCTGGCCCTCTGACTGGCATGAAACATAGCAAGCATACTATATCCAAGTCCCTACCATATAGAAATGAAGCTGCAGGTAATGCTAATGGACTTAGAGCCAATTTTGAACCAACCCTAATTGGCACTATTATTTTAAGCAGAGAACCAGATGAATGCAGAATTAGTGGGCTGTGAGATGGTATAATAAAGAATATATAGCTAGTTGTAAAACATAAGATTTGAAAGGATGTGCTCCCCTAATATAATCTTACTAGTCTAAGCTTGACAATATGCTAAGCTCTTTAACTTCAAGGTCTCTGAGGAACCAGCCATGGCAGCCTCCATGCATAATTTGCTTCCTCTATAGGCACAAATTTGTATACATTTATGTTCCATGCCCTCCTCATAGTCATCAGCTATAACACCAATGTTATATCCAGGTCTTCATTCAAGGCGCTCCCTACTCCTCAACAAAGATGGTGGATTACTATGGGGAGGCATAATATATGATATAGGAGATGAAATGATGTCTAGATAAATTAAAAAACTACATGAAGTGATAGCACTTTGGGAACAAGTTGGTATGGAGTAAATACACTTGGAATGTGTAGGAAGTTCCAGAGTCCCATCCATAAAGCTTCAGCTACTATTTGGTAAGATTGATTAATTTCAGATGTATGTGTGGGCCTGCAAGTTCTGCGGAGCTGATAGTATGCAGCATCAGCTTAGAATTATAATGAAATAAGAAACATCAGGCTGCACCTTTCCCAAAATAGAATACTAGAGAACTGGCTGACCCATTAAAATGTATGTATGCGACCACCCAGGAGTCATGGCTGGCCACAGCAGGTACATTGTTTTTATCCTTGATTAAATGATAGGACTCTGTACAGTAATTAGAGATTTCAGAGAAAGTGGTAGGTGTTAGGGAGAAGGCACATGAGGAGCATAGTTGGTTCATGGTGGCTCATTAATAATGGTAGTGGTGACAGTAGTCAGTGGTCAGCCAATCAAATATGTAGCTTTCAGATTGCCAGGTGGCCAAAGGGTTTTAAATGTCCTAGGAGGTGCTATCAGAGGATCAGGAAGAATGAGACAAAACATACCATATTGATATTCCTGAGTGATTTGTGAAGTAGATCTTCCTCCAGAGTCCTGATCTAAGTTGAAATACTTATTATCCTTGTGGCTCAGATAGATACCATAGAACTCCCAACATGGAGGATCTGGTTTTAATTATATATGCTGCAAACCTGAAATACAAACTCTATTGAGGTATAGTATTATCATAATGGAGGCAAATTATGTTGGGGAGATGAAGTTGGTGTTGAGATCCAATTCAGACATGGATGAGTTCCGAGCGCAGTCATGTGGTGATGTGACAAGATGTGGAAAGTTAGTAATATGGACCATGGACTCATTTGTAAGTGTACGCAGGTACATAGTATAAAGGATAGTCGATGATGAATGAACATCTCAGTCCAATAGACTGAGATGTGAGTATACATTTGTTCCAAGATACTTATTATACTAACTTGTTATAAGTTCTATTTCTAGGTACATATTATTCTACTACAGAGTCCAATAAACTGAGATTTCTATTTCTAGCCCTCCGCTACCATTCGCTCGTATCATAAACCTTCACAGTTGGCAAGGCAGAAGCTGAACTCAAAGGTCATGCTGTCGCACCTTTATCACCACTGATTGATCATGGACTGAAAATTCCTCTTCTTTGCAACTATTTGATTGTCAGAATTGTCAACATCACTGAAATTTACTTAAATTAACATAACCATACTGTAGAGAATGTCTGGAGGGTGGAAAGGTTGGTCGCATGAGCCATAAAGAAAAGATGCTTATATCAGAACTGCAATGATTGGGAATACAACAGTACTAGTACATAAAACAAAACAGGTACATGGTGCTAAGATTTCAATGTGCTGGTTTGGCCAATCAGTGCCAAAAGAAACAATTCCTTGCAATTGCAATAATGTCCAGTCCCATGATATAGCTTATTTCCACCAGTTTCTTGTATTCGTGACCCAGGACACACTGCCTAGCTTCCAGCACTTCTCATCTTGAAGCTGCTGAAGTGGGTTATTCAATATATACTATAAGTGTTCCTGGGCAATTGCAATGACATTGTTGAAATTTTGCTATGATAGATAAAACCTAGTAAGATTCAAGTGAGGAATACAATTATAATACAGCATGCTTAAATAGACTCATATGTGTAAACACTGTTTTTTGAATATTGCTCAAGGTAACTCATGTCATTTGTGAAGTCAATCTGAGGTCAGATGATAGTCAGTCATAAGATAAAGTAGTGGTATTGTGTACTTACTCAATTGGAGGAATCAGTGTTTGTGCTGACACCACTTTGATAAGCATTGATTTGAGCTTGTATGTCATTCATGTCATATAGTATGAGGTATTGCATGTGAGATGGAAGAACATGCTCAATGTACAAGTTGGTGTATGTAGGATTTCACAGGAAATATGATGACTGTTACAATCACTCTACTTCCTTTACTTCTCATGTATCTGCCATTATGCCCTACATTTTCCTTAGCGGCTTGACTTTCCTTTCTTGGTCTTACTTCCGTATTTGACTCTTGTACTATTATCTCACCGTAGCCCTGGTCCGTGCGCATATAGTTTCCTATTTAAGCACGTGTACTTTACTTAGAAACGTCACTTCAATCTTACTAGGTTTCATCCAGAACTTCCTTCGCTTAAGACCACCAATCTTAAGTCGTCAGAACCGATCTCTTAGTTAAAGCACTCCTTTAACTAAGTCTAAGAACCCCTTCTTATTTGAAGGGCTTTGCGAATCTCAGCAACACGAACGCTCTATCGAGCCCTTGCTGTTAGAACTATCCTAGTTCGTAACAAAAGATTGAAGTCTCGAAAGACACCTATATCCATACGTGTCAAAGAAACTTCGAAACCAGAACAGAAAAATCCTGACTGAGCAAGACAGCTAGTGCAGGCGAAGAAAAGGTCGACAATCTGACTTCACTCACCCCTACCTTCCAAGCCCTGAACCTTGGTACTCCTGTACCACCATTAAACATGTCGGCCTCATCCAAGACAACAGAATTCAAGATCAACCATCCTCCTACATTTGATGGCGACAGAGACAAGTCCAAGTCATTCATGCTCTCATGCAATGCTTACATTGATATCAACTTGGAAATCTATAAAACCGACACCCAGAAAGTGATCTTCATCTCCTCGTTCATGAACGAAGGAAATGCCAGGTCATGGAAAGAAGAATTCCTAGCAGAGGCCCAATACATCGACTCAACCGGACAGAAGAAGGGCTATGGAACCTTGAAAGAATTTAATGAAAGCTTTGACAAAGCCTTCGGACCGATTGACCCATCTGGGACCGCGTTGGCACGACTCCTAGAACTAAGACAAGGCCCAGAAGGCCTGCAGACGTACATTGCAGACTTCCAAAGGTTGCTTACCCAAGCAAAGATCAAAGAAGAACATATGAAGATCTATCATTTCGAGAACGGCCTCAACGGAGGACTTCTAACCAAGATGTTCAACGCAGGAGGAGTACCCAAGAGCCTTGATGACTACATTGCTGCAGTAGTCGATCTGGATAATTGCTACGCAAGACTGTTAGCTCGGAGAAACAGGTTTCCCTCGCGACAAATCCAGAAGAAGAACGGTCGCGGAGATCAAAGATACATCCCTGCCAGAGATAGGGATGCCATGGTTATTGATCGGATCACCGACGAAGCCAAACAAGAATACATGAGGACAGGAAAATGTTTCAACTGTCACCAGATCGGACATCGGGCATGGGAATGTCCACAGAAGAAGAAAGCCCCCTACCCAGCAGTGAGGAAGGTAGAGGAAGAAGAAGCTAGAAGAATTGATGAGGATTTTTAAACCGGAGACCTATATTGACGATAGCATCTCCAGCAAAACCTGTACGCCTAATACGAACAGTTGGTGAAAAAAAAGAACTTCGTGTCCCCATAACCCTCGTATCCCGAACGCGTCAGAAAAATGTCGAAACCACCGCAGTAATTGACTCCGGAGCATCAGGAACCTATATCTCCGAGGACTTCGTAAAGAAGCATAACATCGGAACCAAGAAACTCGAAAACCCTTTTTATATTAAAACCACCGATGGAAGCTACTTCAGTAGCGGACCGGTAGAATGGTATTGCACGCTGATCGTCCAAATCGACCAAAGGATGATGATAGGAAAATTCAACATTACCAAACTAGGAGAAAAGGACCAGATCCTGCTAGGGATCCCCTGGCTTCAAGCCATGAACCCCGCTATAGACTGGACCAAACAGACGGTATCCCTTCCGGCAACAGAAAAATCTGCCGAAATCGAGAAATATGTCAAGCAAACCTCTCGACCACAGAAAACCTTCTTCACTAAGAAATTCAATACAAAAGAAGACGCTTGGAGTACGTCACCATCATCTCTAACCGAACTTACGGACGAAGGAGAATATCTCCGACAAATTGAAGAGTCGTCCAAGTTTAGTAACAAAGCACAGGAGTTCGCCTCAGAAGAAAAGGAAAAAAGAAAAAAAACTTTTGAAGAATTGGTACCGGAGTATCTCCATGATTTCTCTGACGTATTTGCAAAAAACGGCTTGAACAAACTACCCCCCGAAAGACCCGGTATCGACCATCGTATCGAAACGAAGCCCGGATTTATTCCCAAAACGTCCAAAATTTACCCCCTTTCCTACAACGAACGAAACGCAGTAAAAAGATTTATTGAGGAAAATCTTGCCAAAGGGTTCATCACAAAATCTAAATCCCCTCAAGCAAGCGGATTCTTTTTCGTAGGAAAGAAAAGCGGAGAACTCAGACCATGCCAGGACTATCGCTTCTTGAATGACCAGACTATCAAAAACGTGTATCCCCTGCCACTCCCATCATCTTTGGTTGAACGGTTACATGGCGCAAAAATATTCACAAAAATTGATATTCGATCCGGATACAATAACATTCGGATTCATCCGGATGACAGGTGGAAAGCCGCGTTCATCACAGAAGAAGGACTTTTTGAACCCACGGTCATGTTCTTCGGATTATGCAATTCCCCCGCCACTTTCCAAGCGTATATGAACGATACGTTCAGAGCTGAACTCAACGAAGGATGGCTCGTCATTTACATGGACGATATGCTCATCTTCTCCGAAACAACCACCGAACACCAACGACGAACCTGCATTATTCTAGACAAACTTCGAAAAGAAAAGTTATTTGTCAAACCGGAGAAATGCACGTTCGATGCAGAGGAAGTGGAATACCTTGGAATGATTATCAAACCAGGAAGTGTAGAAATGGATAAAGAGAAGACGGCAGGCATCAAGGACTGGCCCATCCCTGAAACAGTTAAGGATGTTCGATCCTTTTTGGGTTTTTGTAACTTCTACCGAACCTTCGTTTCCCACTACTCAGATATTGCTCGACCCCTTATCGACCTAACAAAGAAGAACGTCTCGTTCTCGTGGACGCCCCTGTGCCAGCAAACGTTCGAGAAGCTCAAAAAATGCCTCACTTCGCACCCTGTTCTTCAGAACCCTGATCCCCACCATCAATTCGCCATCGCTACGGATGCTTCTCTTGTCGCGTCAGGAGGGGTATTGCTGCAAACTGACACCAATGGCGTTTATCACCCGTGTGCATACCTATCGCAGTCATTCAGCCCTGCTGAGAGGAATTACCCCATTCATGATCGCGAGCTGTTAGCTATTATCCGCGCCCTCACCCATTGGCGACACTACCTCGAAGGACATCCACAACCGGTCATTGTGTTTACTGATCATATGAACCTCCTCTATTTTGCAAAAGCAGAACGACTATCCAGAAGGCAGGCCAGATGGCAACTACTCCTCACTTCTTTCGACTTAAAGTTATATCACGTCCCCGGTACAAAATTAGCAGTTCCGGATGCCCTTTCTCGCCGGCCAGACCACGGCGATGGATCGGGAGATAATGCCGACGCCGTCCTCCTTCCTGATTCCATGTTTATCCGCCTAATCGATGATGAATTACGCGCAGCGATTGCTTCCACCGCACCCCTTGACGACCCCCTCTTCTCTGCCGCGCAAGATGCCCTTAATGGCCTATGTTTGCCTCCTATGAAATCTTCACTTAGCGACTGGCGTATCGCCGATGATATTCTATTCTACAAAAATAGAGCTTATATTCCTCCCGCACATCGTCCGCAGTTGCTACGGAAGCATCATGATCACCCTTCTGCTGGGCATCCCGGACGTTTTAAAACCGAAGAACTCGTCAAGCGGGAAGCTTGGTGGCCCAGTATGGGCACCTATATCCGCAACTACGTCGATGGCTGCGCTACTTGCCAACAGATGAAGGTGGACACTCACCCTGTGACTCCACCCCTACACCCTATCAGCACTATGGCTACTCGCCCCTTTTCCCAGATCTCCGTCAATCTCATTACTGATCTGCCCGTTTCCTCTGGCTTTGATAGCGTCATGGTCGTGGTAGACCACGGGCTTAGTAAGGGGGTGATCATTACTCCTTGCCATAAAACAATTACCTCGGAAGGAGTGGCGAAGCTATTTTTAAAACACGTCTTCAAAAGATTTGGCCTCCATGACAAAGTAATCTCCGATCGTGGACCGCAGTTCCTATCCAGATTCTCGATCGAACTTGCACGACTCCTAGATTATTCTTTAGCCCCTTCCACTGCCTACCACCCACAAACCGACGGGCAGACCGAACGACTAAACCAGGAACTCGAAACGTATCTTCGAATGTATTGCCAGAACAATCCTTCTGAATGGGTGGAACATCTCCCTATGGCAGAATTTGTTCACAATCACAGAAGGCACTCCGCAAAGGATGCATCCCCTTTCTTTATCATGATGGGATACGAGCCGAAAGCTCTCCCACACTTACTTCCGGAATCAGACGTTCCCGCTGCTGAGGAACGAGTCAGAATTCTTCAAAAGATAAGAGAAGAAGCCGTCTCCTGTCATAACATTGCTATGCAACGCATGGCGGAAAGATCCTTCGGACAGAAGTACGAACCATGGAAAGTCGGAGATAAGGTATGGTTGTCAGCTGCCAATCTAAGACTAAAGCTCCCATCCCGGAAACTGGCACCCAAAAGATACGGCCCGTTCACTATCACAGCCGTGCTATCCCCTATTACGTTTACACTCCAATTACCGCCGCAATGGAGGATCCACCCTACGTTCCACGCTTCACAGCTATCCTCCTATCGCGAAAATGACGTACACGGTCCGAACTTTCTAGAACCACCACCTGATGTTCTCGAAGAAGAAGAAGAATATGAAATAGAAGCAATCCTCGCACATAAAGGAAATGGAAATCGCCGTCGATATCTCGTATCGTGGAAAGGGTATTCTTCGGCTAGCAACGAGTGGATCCCCGAAAAGAATCTGGAAAATGCCGAAGAGACCCTTAGAGCCTATAAAGCCAGAAGCGCGATTTGAAATCACCCAATACCTCGACGACATCGTTTTCACCCAGATACAAGACCTGCAACCGATATGCCATTCCCCACATCTACCTATACACTCCCCTACCACTCTACCTTCGAAACTGCCATCCTCGACTCCAACGACGAACGATACGAAACCTTCATCACCCAAGCAGAAGACCTCACCCTCATCGAGGCAGCACTCCTCTGCCCCCAACATGCTATTGAGCTCACTAGAGTTCTCTTCGGAAGAAACGCCCACTCCATTAACATCCTTATCAACATCATCCGAGCCACAGAAATCATCGAGTGAGTCTGTCGCCTCGTCGAAGACAACACAGTTCACCACAGCCTCATGCATATGCAGAGGCGCATACGCAACTTTGCTTTGCGTCTTATTCCTGAAGAAGTTAAAGATGATATTAGAACAGTCATCCACATCGTCGCAGAGCAAACCGCAGGAGTTGCTCGCCCGCCTTCTCCTACGAACCCCGCAACCACAGATGGAGTCCCTCCTCCCTCTTATCAAGACGCCGTACCTACTCTTCCCGCTAACATTCCTAATGAGCTATTGGCTGCGGTCAATAATCTTGCGCAGACAACGGGAGCCATAATGGCGTCCCTAAGAGAAGAAAATCCCCAAGCAATTCCCGTCCCCGCTCCCGCTGTAGAAACCATCGAACACCCTCCCCATCTTTATACTGCATTTTCCGCCACCCGCGAAGAAATCGCTGCTGACCCAAACCACCAGTACCTTTCGCACTACGAGGTGCAAGATCTAGCCGACGCACTGGCTACACTCCATATTCATCCCCCGCTCGTCATCCCGGACTCATTATCTTCGCATACCTTTACGGATGGGATCGTACCAATACAAGTGTTGGGAAGAACCCAACCTGCCACCCCCGCTGAGCTAATCGCGGAGGCAGAGCAACAAGATGTCGCCGTCCACCATCCTATACAACGAACCGCCCCATCCAGAAAGAGAGTACGAGGCCAGCGTTCCCGTACTGATAAGGGGAAGAAACGCGCTACCAGCACAGATGAAGCACTTAGCCCGAAACCGGGTCCATCGCCCTTACGAGCGACCTCCTCTAACCCCGATGAGAATCGTGTTTGCAGGTACTGCAAAACGCTCGGGCATAGGCAAGTTCATTGTCCCGAATACTACTGCCGCGTCTGTCGAGAATTATCTCCAGGCCATCTTTCGCTCTACTGCCCGCACTACACTGGGGAATCCCCCACCTCCTTAACCTGGAAGGATGATGGATTTTACCGAGCACTCGCACTCTGGGAGAATGATTTGGATGACGCATATGCCGCCCAATGCAGGGAAGAAGAAGCGCTCTACGAGTTAGAACGCATGAAGGCCGGACCAGACGAAGGTCCAGATGCCCTAGATTACTCGGATGATCCCATTTACTATGCTAACCAGGATGATTGAATCCGGTGGCTTCAACCTAGTGGGGGGGTAATGTTACAATCACTCTACTTCCTTTACTTCTCACATATCTGCCATTATGCCCTACATTTTCCTTAGCGGCTTGACTTTCCTTTCTTGGTCTTACTTCCGTATTTGACTCTTGTACTATTATCTCACCGTAGCCCTGGTCCGTGCGCATATAGTTTCCTATTTAAGCACGTGTACTTTACTTAGAAACGTCACTTCAATCTTACTAGGTTTCATCCAGAACTTCCTTCGCTTAAGACCACCAATCTTAAGTCGTCAGAACCGATCTCTTAGTTAAAGCACTCCTTTAACTAAGTCTAAGAACCCCTTCTTATTTGAAGGGCTTTGCGAATCTCAGCAACACGAACGCTCTATCGAGCCCTTGCTGTTAGAACTATCCTAGTTCGTAACAATGACATGACATAATCACATTATTTCCACACACTTCATGATACAAAAAACATGAAATTAGAAGACACAAATTTCCTATCATTATGTGTACCAAAACATCAAAAAACATAATGAATGTATTGAAGATTTCAGACATAATCTAAAAATAAATCATTTTCCCTCAAGAAACAGTTTATATTTTTCATTCATTATTCCTCAAATCACAATTTACAATCATATTAAATTTCTTGCTTCTGTTTTTCTAATGTTCTGTGTATCAAATATCTCAATTACTCCATCCTGTTCACCATATGTTTGATCCAAGAACATTGAAAAATCATATAACAAATAATAATAATAATAATTTTGACAATGTTTTGTTAAGGAAAAGCAAAGAAACTTTCAAACATTAATTTGTATATTTGGTAAGAGGAAATTTATAAAACATGCCTCATGTTTTATAAGAATAAATACATAATGTTTGTAGTATATTCCTCCTGCACAACACCTGAAAAACATTTGTTATGTTCAAAGAAAAAAAATAAAACATGATTGCAGGATACTCTGCCTTAGAACACGCACAAATTATACATTGTTTTCTGCACACAATAGATAGAAAATATAGCATTATCCTTGAAAGCACATGATCAATTTTTGCATCATATCCCATACACAGCAAATCATTAAAGAGGTATAGGAATGTATCTGATGTTATCCAAAGTGTAGGAATACATGGACAAAGGTGTAGAAAGTATAGGAAAGTGCAGGAAAGTGCAGACAAGGTATAGAGAGGTCAAGGAATGAGGTTTTGAGAGTGTGAGGGCAAAGATATATTGTGAGATAAGGAAAGTCTAGGTATAGAGAGGTATAAGTGATCTGATAGAGGCTAAAATGCATACTATAAGGAACTACTTTGAAGGTAAACCTATTGGGTGAGGCACAAGAGAAGTGTAGTAAGTAGTCCTAAGTATAG
The DNA here is from genome assembly GCF_016647785.1 of Suillus fuscotomentosus. Classification (NCBI taxonomy): domain Eukaryota; kingdom Fungi; phylum Basidiomycota; class Agaricomycetes; order Boletales; family Suillaceae; genus Suillus; species Suillus fuscotomentosus. The sequence goes on from NW_024539575.1 coordinate 105,372, forward strand.
GTAACTTATACTGTCTTGAATCCCACTTGGAGTAGGAAGGGATAGGAAATATAGAAAATATGTAAGGACATGTAATAAGGCTGCAACACATTTTACAAGCCTCAAGGTAAGAAAATTCACATATCAATGGTGTTTGGAAGGACTATGTATTGATAAGGAACCCTCCTAATGCATTTCTGAGATATCAAAAGCATAGAAATACACGCCCAATATGACCAATACATGGGAATACATATCCAATGTGGTCAATATGCAGGAAAGTGCGGGTTAATTGCTGAATAAGGGATGAATAATAATAGGAAAATTGATATTGCTCTATACTCCTTGACATATATAAGAAAATAGCCTCTTTCCTACCTAGCACAGGTCCAAGTATCATACTGCACTTCTGTTGGTTACTCTACAAGCTTGGCACACCTTAGGAGATTTTCAGAAAACATCAACAAACCCATGCATTTACTAAGATGCTCTAAGACATCCACTATTGAGAGTGCTATCCAGTCTCTCTTACTTGCGCCACTGTCAAGGAATTGACAAATATTCTGTAAGTTTTATGTTATGCTTATATCAATCTTATTCTTATGTGACCAGGTTATTTGTAAGGGAGAGGGTTGATGAAAATTACTGGTGTATCATTCTGTAACTAGAAGACATTAAGTGACTCAGTCATATCTTGAATACCAGCTGGGATGACTGGGTAGCATAGGCACCTCCATTATAGAAGGAGGATAATTTTCTTACTAATAATGCACTCATGGATGTCACTATCTGATATGGAGAACTCCTTTGCTCTGATTATGAAGTCATGCAACTATAGCCTCCCTTATGAATGATTCAATGACAAGGTGTCTGGTGAGAACCAGCCTTAGGCTCTCCAATTTGAAAATATGTACATGGTGCATAATTATTAGATGAACAACGAATTTAGAAATGAAGGTTAGCCTCCCACTTTTTTACATGGTATTTTGGTTTCTTAATATTTTGACTGATTAACTAGTGATATATATAACCATGTCATAAGGCTGCTACTCAAAATTTGGACCCATCCCACTATTATATCTCCTATCAAAGACACTATTGTGATCTTTCAGCCAAATATATGACATCAGTTTATTTGTCCTCTTTCATGAGCTTGTCTTAGATAACTAATATCTACACTGTTAGCTAATAAAGGCATTACTATGCTTACTCTATGTAGGTTGAGTCTGGCTAAAGCTTGTACTACCCATACCTTATCTTCTTCCAAGTGATAGATTGACATCCAGGCACTCACATCCTCTGATATTGCTGAAAAGCAAGAGCATGAGGAGGTGATCTGCCTCCTCAAAACAGGTGGTGCTTATAAGAGTATAATGCAATTATTTATCTCATGGGCAAATATACAGTGGACTATCTGGCAAAAAAATCTTTATGTCGAGGTACAGGCCCTTCTTACCCTTGGAGGCACCACTTCTCATTTTCTTAACTACAGCCAGTATGTCATTATCTTTCTCTCTATTATCTTTCAAGAGGACTATGTACAACTGGGATGATGATTCTAGAGTTACCACCAATGGCACTAATAAGATCAGTCAGAAAAAGAAAGATTGTAAGGTTGGAAGAACCATTAATTCTGGAAGTAAATCAGTAGTATATCAGTAGTATGGGGGCAATACCAAATACTGAACCATCTCATTATTAATAAATTGGTTTTGATTTCTGCAAGGACTCTTTCTGTTTTGTACAACTTTAACACATAAGCTCAGACTCTCAGATCCTCTAATCTCAGTCTCCTGCTTCTTCTGCTTCAAATGAAACAAATTCCTGAACATGCTTTGATGTCAACAGCATTCAGCTCTATGATCCCAGAATAATTTGATGAGTTTTAATCAGTGAAGAGCCAAGGCCAAAAATATCAGTGTGAAGAAGTAATAGTGACTGGCTAGCAAGTAAGCTAGAGCATAATAAGATCCTACTGTATGGAGGTGTGCTATATCGACTCAGAAGGATTGCTATGAAGCACTTCCTTCAAATAAAATGTGAAGAGAGCAAATGCAGAATACTGAAGAATGAGTGTAATTGTGGAAAGTGAAGCTAATGGTGAGAGCAAAGGTGAGAACATGGATCCAGTGAAGGTGCGATGAGAAATGAGCAAAAGCGAGAGGTATCTAGGTAAGAAGCGATAGATACTAGGTAAAGTGTGGTTCTGCAGGTAGCAGCTAGGTATAGATGAGGTTTATGGCCAAGGTATAACTAGGTATGAGATGCTCAGTCAGAACTTGAAAAAGATTTGGGTCTGCATAGAGCCTAGGTAAGGAATCTTAGAGGCACATACTCAGAGCGGTCAAGAATGCATGGATTCAAAGTGAGGGTGAATCAAAGCTCAACAATTGATCAAAGGTATTAAGAGTGTCTAAGTGACTCCACAAATCAAAGATACCATCCAAGGGAAGGGAAGTACTGTACTGTATATAGCGTGTGAGATTTTATCCTACTACATGAGCATCCAGAACCTGTAGGTGAGAACTGTAGCAATGAAGAATGAGGCAGATAAGTAATATGTAATCTGAATGTGCGCAGAACAGAATATGGGAATACATGTAATGCGCCCTACTATCTATTAGTCAAACTGAAAGAGAAAATGAATACGCACCAGCGGAGTTTGGTGGATATGGAAAGGACATGGATGGATGGTACAGAGAAGTGGACCTGTGAGCAGGTGATTGTCAGATGAGAGATGTCCAAGAAGAACTTGTTGCTGGATGAAATAGGAATGATATGGAACTTGTAACTTCCTATAGGTCTTGACACCAGTATCAAAAGATATTTGTTTCCACCTAATGTAGGTCCAAGTATCATATTGGTCCTGGTCCTGTTAAGACCGTGCACAGAGGGTAGGACTGATTCTGAGGGGCTTGGCTTCAGCTTGTGCACTGCACCCCTTACCCAAGTATATGCCCTTAATTTCAAATTGATGTATGGAGAAAGTCTAAGGAAGTCCAAAGGACTTCCAAAGGGCGCAGGAAACTTTGGAAGGACTTTCCAGATGAGTGCAAGTAACTTCCAGTTGAGTGCGGAAAATTTTTGAAGGAACTTCCGGGAATTACAATGGAGGTTTCGTCCTGATACAGATACATGTAATGGCTACTCAGAACTTGTCTAGAGTAGAAGAAAACAGAGGAAAGACTGCAAGGACAAAGTCTAAAGCAGAATGGGTCTGGGGAACTATGGAAAAGATATGGAGGGACTTCCAGAAACTTCAGGGGAATGAAGGAGCAGAGGAGCAGAGCTCTGGCCTAGAGAATTTCTCCCTAGACCTAAGGTGGATATTCAGAAAGAAAGAACTAGTATTAGGATTTAGAGTGAAGATGAGTGCAAGGACTAATATGATATTTAGACTCAGGAACTACAGGACATATATAAGAGTGTATATACTAAGTAACTATCAGAAAAATCAATAAGCAAAGGTCCAAGGCTATGTATGAAGCATAGGTTAATTCAGTAAGCATACCAGTAGTAAGTATAACCAAGATACCGGAAACAAGGAATATCAAATAGGCTGTGTTAACATTCCATGAACAGGAATTGAATTAAGAAGCTTATTATATATCAGATCAGAAGCAGATCTACACATTAGATCAGATTGGATTTGAGGTCCAGATGAGAAGCATGGATATATGAGATATAATATTAGAGTGATGGGACAAAGGACAAATGATGCAGGCTAGCTGCAGAGGTATGGACGTCTGAGATATAGAGATACAGGGATCCAGAGGTCCACATGAGGTGTAGGAACATTGCCGGATGTAGGTCCAGAATATGGGATATAACAGTCCAGTTGCCTCCAAATAGGGTCAAAAAACTAGACTGGACCAAACTTTAAAATACTAGATATATACCAAAAAAAAACTATTCTATTGTGTTCTATTATACATATATAACATATATCATTACTTACACATGAGGGATAGGTATTAGTAGTGGAGTGGAGAGCAGAAATGACATAGAAAGATTAAGATTTTAAAGTATTATTAAAATAAGCTGATGTTTTGGGTGTTGTGGGGAAATTCTCACAGAAAGCAGTCAAAATTGTGAAATTATATTAGTTAGGGCAATGTTCCTGATATGAGGTAATGATCTTAGGAAGAATAACAAAATTGAATTACTATGATATTAATAGTCAAAATTGCAAAATTATATGAATTATAACAATGTTTCTGACATGTGAGGTAGTATTTTGGATGTCGTGGAGATATTCCCACAGTAGGTACTAAAATGCAAAAAAATAGTATTAACAATATTATATATATTCTTCCTTATGACATGTAGGTCATTCAAATGAAATATATGTGTTAGCTAGAAATTCCCAACTATAGAACATATAGTCTAGGACTTCCCAACCTCAGAATATATGTTGGCTAGGAATTTCCAACTATAGAATATATGTGGTCTGGGATTTCCCAGCATTGGAATATATGTTGGCTTAGTATTTCTAACTTCAGAATATATTGGCAGAGAATTCCCAACCTCAAAATATATGTTGGCTGGGAATTCTCATCTGTAGAATATATGGTCTGGGAGTTCGTGACATGAGAATATATGTGATTTGGAAATTCCCAATATGAGCATATATATAACCTGGGAATTTCTCTAGTGGGCTTGGTATAGTAGCTCATACATTATATGTAAGTTAAGAATTTCTATGATGGACTTATGTACTGCCTAGTGCGGCATATCTCTCAAATGTCCCATTACCCTCTAATGCTCTGCATGACAGCGCTTAGGCTCACTATATAAGCGCCAGCAGTACATACTATCACATGACTTTTACTTCACTTTGGCACTCACTTACAAGTTACTACCCACTTACTACTTAGTAGAAATCTATTTGTCTACACTTCGCATCTCTCTTCTCTTGTCTTACATCATATCATCACTTAAGCTTAGTCTCTCTCATTTCTGCATATCTGTGCGCACTTTCCCGCACTTCACACCTTACGTGCGCGCATTCCCGCGCCTTTGTGCCTTGCATGCACCTCGCATTGGCCGACCAGTAGCGCTTTCAGCGCTTACCTCTAGATCTTTGCTGTACTCGCTTCCCCTTTAGGGTTGAATGCACTTGTCTTCTCAAGTATAGCAGACTAGGCAATGTGCGACCTACAATATTTACAGATACAGCCAGGAGCCTCGTTCTTGCCTTGCTGTATTGTTGTTTCTACAATGGGAAAATAGCGGACAGATATGCATGAGGTATAGGAATGTATCTCAGGTTATCCAAGACATGGGAACATGCGGCCAAAGGTGCGGAAAGCACAGAAAAGAGTGGACAAGGTATAGGGAGGTTTAAGGAATGAGGTTTCACAGGAGTGAGGGCAAAGGTATATTGTGAGGTAAGGGATCCTAGGTATAGAGAGGTATAAGGAACCTAATAGGGGCTAAAAGTGCGCACTACTAGGGACTACTTCAAAGGTAAACCTATGGTGTGAGGTATACAGTATGAGGGAAGTATAGTAAGTAGTCCTAAGTACACGCAATTTATACTGTCTAAAATCCCACTTGGAGTAGTAATACAGCAACACATATTAACATCTCTTCCAAACCATTTTACATCTCTAGATATTGTGTCAGGTCAAGGTCAAGCATCTTCCTGTCCACAAGATCTCTAGGTATGAACTGATTGCCCTGGTATAGTATGTGAGATGCTGACACTCATTGATACCTTTCTAAATGCTGAAGTACGATGTCCAACATGTGAATACTGGGCTGAGCTGTCTCTGTATCACACACAGCCTTTTTATGACCTCCTTTTGTACAATATTGCTTAGACTTGATGACCATGATACAAAGACTAAGCAATGGCTGCTTGTATAGAGCTAAAGTGTCTGTCAGTGTCAGTTATTAATGTACTAAATGACTATGCACATATTGTCGATGACAGATATGTAATTGTGATTTCCATGTAAGGAAGAGTCTCTAATGCATGGTCGAGAACTTGGTTTATCATTAAGTCTGCTACTTCGATGATGGTATATCAGGTGAGCTCAGTAAGATGCATGCATGAATAGTGATAGAAATGGCCTCCTGTAGTGAAGGATGCCACTGGAGTATAGACTGCATACATTGTGCAAGGCAGTTGTATACTGAAAGTGCTTGTGGTCAGAGATAAATATGGCACACAATGATATTGACTTACAGCATGTCCCCAGCACAAAGTGTTATTAACTCAGCATCACAGTTTTTCTTCAACCAGGCCTTGTTCTCCACAAAGTTCACAAGCCATGTTGCAATATTTTGAATGTGGCTCTAATTGTCGTGCCGATCCTTTGGCTGGAATACCACCCAGAATTTGACCCTGACTTCCATCCTGACCCACGTCAATGTTCCCTTAGCATCATGATGTGGATACATAAAAAATCCAGTGTGATGCGCCATTCTCCATCCCTTTATCGTAAAGTTTTCAGGATGAACATTTGACATGATCGGAATAGTGTGAGTACTTTGATTCCAACCATGGATAATGTCATGATCCAAATTTCTTGATGATTGTCAGAAGAGGAATATATATTGGCATAGGTAATTGATAAACTTACTGGAGAGCTCTCAGAAGTGATGTCTGTGCCATTGGAAGATCAAGGATACATTGTATACTTGTCGGGTTGTTCATTGAGTGAAAGAAAGACTCTATCGTGCCCTGGATTATGGGGTTGACATGATCCATGGATCACAGCATTACATCTACAGCCTTACTAAATATTAAGAACAATATCATATTTGAAAGAAAGGCTGACCATGAATGCAGATGGGACATTTTGGAGAAATGGCAAACAATTTATACAAGTATCTTGCCGATGGGTCACAATCCAATTCTTCATGTGCCACACCTCTGAGAAACAACAGAAATATTGGACCTAAGCACAGTCTTAATGATATCTGAGATATCTTTATGTGTGAGTGAATATCCATCTAAATGCAAAATGTGCTTTGAAGAAGGTAGTAAGGGTGGAAACTGGGCCATAAATCTGATGATTTGAATGTTGACAGAATCACAAACATTAACATTATCATCAGTAAAAAGTGTAGGAAGGATGGTGATATGATTATTCTTCCATTTCAAGATGTTGCTTTCTATCAGGACTTGTTTTCCCAAAAGACCTGATGTTAGGTCAACCATTTGAGACGACATTACAGAGATGTGGAATAGATCAAGACATTGATAGGTCGAGCAAAAGTAATGTAGCTTACCCAATTCAGTAATAATATTGGTATTCACTCTTTGATCAAAGTGTGTTCGGAGTATAAAATTGGTCACAGTCATAATAAATGACTTTTTGTGGACATGCTCCAAAATTCACAGCAACACAAAATATGGAATTCATTGTGCTAAGCTTCCATAACAGGACTGGAGGGACAGATGTCTAAGGATATACAGTATTTCATAAAGCATTTGTTCCAACATTGTCATATATAGAAGTGATTTGCATATAAACTGATAACATCTGTACATGTGACATTGGTATGTGTATATGACTGTGAGTGATACATATAACGACTGAGTTGAAAATCATGCAATGACATCGTTAACCAGAAGGTGTGACAAGCCGGTGCTATAGAATTAGTGATATAAATCAACAAGAGATAGATGTACTCACATCAGCATCTGCAGTGATTGACGACAATTCAATAGCAGCACCTGATTTGGCCATGGATGGGGGATCAGGAGGAGGAGAGGGGAACAATTCTTCATCTTTGATGAGATCTCTCACAGCATCATCATCATCATCATCATCATCATCATCATCATCATCATCATCATCATCATCATCATCATCATCATCATCATCATCATCATCATCATCATCATCATCATCATCATCATCATCATCATCATCATCATCATCATCATCATCATCATCATCATCATCATCATCATCATCATCATCATCATCATCATCATCATCATCATCATCATATATATTCAAGTTACCATTGTTCTCAATTTCACCATTTGCACCCTTAGGATCCTGTGTCGCTGGCACTAAGACAGTTGGTGGGACTACGACGGTTGATGGGCCTAACACGGTCAATGTTATGACAGGAGGAGTAGAGATCAATTGTACTGCAATGACTTCCTTCAGATGCTTAGATGGTCCATGACCACTGTCCTTCTGGTATGTATGAATTCCCAGCATATAAATTAACATTGGTTGACTTACCTTTGGTGGAGATGCATGAGAGGATGTTTGCTTGCACTTGAATTCATCTCTGGACATATCTGGTAGCATATTGTCCAACAGAACACCATCACTGTCAATAGCCATATCTTCTATGGCATGTATGACTTTGCCCTGCTCCTCAGCGTCATCTACCAGTATTTCATTGTACATGTCATTCACAAGAGATATCCATGGCAAATTTGTATCCAACATCAAGTACAATATGTGTGATGTACTTAAGAGTAACTACCAGCGGTGAGTTTGCAGCCAAGTTGTAGGTTTGACTGATCTTGCTATCCGCTGAAGCAACAGACCTTCTGAGACTATGCAGGATGTCTCATGTAACAAGGGCAGGCCTGTAAAGCTATCTGTGTGGTACTGATATTTAATTTCACTTGTTACATGTATTGCTATAACTTTAAGGAGCGCTCAAATGTTCTATCATAACTGATGATAGGATCCAAAGCGCAGGGGCATATGGGTCTTTATCATCTGAACAAGACACATGTAGGAGATGGCAAATCACGGATGTCATAGACCATGAGTCTGATTGAAGAAATCTCATCATCACTCTAGTAGAATGGTCCACAAGTCAAGCATGACTTCACCCAAAGTTGGTGCAATAATGCATGGCTTGATAGTTCAATAATCACATAATGAGCCTGATAATCTAGTAAGCATGACAGAATAATGTTGAAGATGATTTTTATAACCAATGGGGAAAAGACTGAGTGTCCACCATGATTCTGAACTAGCTCATTACACTGAATAGCAATATCCTCGATCCATAATTCAATCACCATAAATCACATCACCATTTTTCTCATGGTATGGAGCATGCATTTGTGGCGAAGCAGTGATGCGACATGTACAGTGATGGCTAGCCAGGAATTGTGATTGAATGCCATAGTAGATTGCACAAAATCAAGTTTTATAGGATCCATAAGAAAGGACTCAATCTAGTTCATCATTTCAGTAAAATGTATGTATGAATACATTGTAGAATACACCTACAGATGACACAATGCTATACTTCCCTATCCAAGACTCTGCAAGGAGATCTTCGATTGTATAATGGTCGAATGTCGACCTGTGGGACACATCGGTGGTTTTTCCCTTTATTGCACACCTTTTGGCAGCAAATATGATTGGTCGACCAAGCTTTGACAAACCTTGGTTCTGATGAGATCCAGCAAGTGACTTTGTGAGCTGAACCTTCTTCTGATCACATAATCGTGACTTTAAGGGAGGCGATTGTAGAAGCTTGCTGGCTTGCTGCACCAGCTCATGATTGATGGGTTCGTGATGATTGTTGGAAGGATTAGTGATGCATATCAGACTGAGTACATAGGTATCACTGAAAATATGAGATATACATACATGTCTCTGGCATGCTTGAAGGTTCTATAAGAATGGTTGAAATATGGGATTTATCACCAGAATGATGAGCATCAACTTCTAGTGTCAAGTCAAAATCATAATTAATCTTACATAAGGAATAGATTCAATTTATTATGAACATATTGCAGGATAAATGACTGATGGACATACCATATGGTCTTCATATGGGTATTCTTTAGAGTGGGGTAAACTTGGATTATCGCACATACTATGTGCAGGGGCTGACAATCTGAAATCATACATATTCTAGGAATCGTTCATGGGTACCTGCTCAATATAGCTTGAGTTGGAAATAGCGAGATGGTCTTGGTTGGTCCACCATGATCTGGCATTGCATTGCTGTGAGGCAAGGAGGGAATCTCTACAATATTCTCGCATTGAATATCCACTGTGACCATAATATGTGTTGCAAGATGTGTATCAATGTCTCACATAATGGTATCAGCAATCTGTTTGCAAATCCCAAGAGTCTGTCCATATTCAACTATGCAGTCTTTTCTCTTACAGGATGTGTAAAGTGCATGGCATCACAGTCCACCAATAACTCTTGGCAGATGGCCATCATCTCCACTATCCCAAAGATCTCTAGAAACTTGTCAGTATTTTGTGCTGTAAGGAGTTATCCATTGGATATAAGGTTTTCCAATGGTTCAGGCCTTTGGGTGTGTTAATAGAGTTATCAACCACATTGAGTAGACACTGAATATCTTCTCCTCCATGCCCTCATCTTCTAAGTCAATCCTCTGGTAATACCATTGTATTTCAAGCCATATATCCTGTCATGGATTATTTGGGTCAATGAAGCTGGTATAATTGAAAATGTACCTCACCTGTTATCATGGTTCAAATTTGACTATCCAAGTCATGCTATGACCCCATGTTGTTTATGTAAGCAGGGTCACCCCTCACTCAATGATGGATTTTTCAGCCTCCATTAGCTTTGCTTGGCTTCAAATAGAGCTGTCATTTGAGGTATCTGAGCCCTATGAATGTAATGGTAATAATTTTTTTGTTCCAAAAAATCATGTTCAAAAGTCATGGATGTCTATAATGCTGAGTTCCCCAACCTAAGGTCTATTGTTTCAGGCCATATAACTCACATGGCTTGATCTCAGACTCATTACAAAGGTAATTGATCCATATATGTTATATTCAGTAGCAACATAAATTTAATAAGTCAAAGTGTTGTTATAAATTTGCCCAAGACCACCACTTTTGCTTTTGTAAGCAGTATCACCCCTGTCATACTGCCTCACCTAATGATCAAAATTTTCAGCCTCCATTTGACTTATATGGGTGCAAATAGCATTTGATACAGAGCTTATTGATGGATCTGAATGTGATGGCAATGCTAATTAGGTCTAAAAAAATTATGTTTCAGAGTCATGCTACCCTCTTCCCCTACCTACTCCACCAACAATCATGATTTCATATGAATACTGATGTACCGAAGGCTCTTCCTGGTGTTTAATGACAATACTAATAGATTGTGGATGGTTTCAGAGTGTTTAAAACCAATATGGAATGTGATGTGTGAGTTTGCCTAATATCCCCCCTCAGAGATCAATTTTTTTAGGCTTCACATGACTTGCCAGGACTTCAAGAGTATTCTTACTGGGGGCTATTAATTCCTCTAAACAAGATGGTCAAGCCTGTTTGTCCAGAAAAAATCAGGTTGTTGAGATACACATGGTCCTCCCCCTTCTCCTACTCCATATATTTTATTATTATGTAAATACCAGTATATATATAAATGTTCCTACTATTGTTTGATCATATAAATCAGAGATAATCCCAGAGTGGTTTGAGCCCATCCTGAGAAAAATATGGAAGTTTTCCTAGTACCTCCCTCAAAGATCAATTTTTACAGGCTTTCCATGACTTGCTTGTGCTCCAAATGCATTTTTCCTAGGGCCTACTAAATGCCCTAAACAGGATGGTTCCTCAACTCAAGAATCCAATTTTTGAACGATGTATTTGTTGACCACAAACCACTCAACAGCCTTATCCTCACACTTGCAGAGCTCTTTGTGATTCAGTATACTTTGGTCACTTGGGAGCAGCAGCAGAAAGCACATGCTACCCTATGCGAGTACATCAAAGGTTTAAAACCAAATACTGCTGAATTGGCCTCCCTCATAAATCTCTCCAAGGCACATCCTTGTTACAGGTTGAGGATGGACATGGAGGCTTTGAGGTCACTTGACAAAATCATAGAAGTTTATGATTTCCACCTCAGATTGGATGGTTGGCCTCAAGACGACCTTCCTATAGTGCAAACAATCACCTCCTACAATAATAATCACGTAAAGCAGCACATCTTCACGAAGTCACAATGTGATTCATGGATAGAACTCACAACATCCAGCAAGAGACATAAGGTTAAGAGATAGCCCATATAGACATGAACATATTACCTGCGCTTGGCTTAGTAGTTACTTTGTGATGTCACCAGCCTATTATATCACTAGCCTGTTGTGTCACCAGTTACCAGTCATAAGTACCACACATTTCGCCTTGGAATGCTGGGTGCTTAGAATTTGCAGATAGCATCAGCATCCAGTGCTCAGCTCCCATGAGTGTTAAAAACACAAAGAAGCTAACTCTAGTGCAAGGTCTGAAAGTCTCAAAGATCACAGAAATCTGATAGTACAGAAACAGCTCTAATGAATATTCAGCCATATGAAATGGCTAGGGACTTGTGTTATCAATTTCAAATTAATGTGTGCATAACCATTCACAACATGCATATTTTACCATGACATGTATACAACCACCTGTTAATAATTGTTACGACTTGGATAGGTCAAGCCTTCTGATGCCGAATGGCAGATCTCTAAGCGGTCACACAAATATAGAAGGACAGTGTTCTAGCCTTGGATGAAGCCCAAGGGATCCTCTGACAAGCTTGGTAAGTGCGGCGGCTCGTCAAGCTGTAGGGCTAATGGATATACAGCTAAGGTAGTGTCGGCTTGCCTTAGAAGTGCAGAATCAAAACAGAGAGACTAGGGGTCACTCTGAGAGGATGTTCTGGGGTTAAGATCAAGTAGATCAAAGTAAAGAATACAATGATATCTGTCTAGGCTATATAGGCATCCATATACTATAAGGTTCGGTAGGAGCCTGTATTGTGAATCTATCTGAGTCAGAGATAAGATGAGGTGAGGCAAGCCTTGCTTGTCTGATAAGATGCATGAGGCGCCTCTTCTATGTCAGATACGTATATGAGGCGCTCCGGCCTAAAGGTTCATTAACACATGGGATCGCATGTGTTGGTCTAGTTCTACATGAGGTATACAGCCATCATGATAAGATCGGGAGGCCTTCTGGGCCATAGTGAAATCATAGCGGTTCTAGACCACTGTCAGTCAGGACCTAGGCAAGGTCCGGCAATGTCATTGTAACAATAATCCACTCTCATGGACAATTGGGCCTACATATGGATATTATTTCACATACTATTCTACTGCTGTCTTTCCAAGTATTCCTCTACATACCAGAGAAACGAGTACATCCCTTTGCTGTGATACCCTGCACCCAGAGCCTTCATTCACCAAATTTTATACATCTCTACTCATACCACTCCAAAGTACCTTTGCGCTGCTGCCCTGACATATGCGCTTCACTCACTTCATCACTTCATCTAGCCTATCTGCCCTTAACTTTTTGGCCTATTCATGCCCCTTTGCAAATAGATCACTAGAGTAAATTAGAGAGGCGGTCAATGATGCACTTGTTGACTGAGGTTCGCTATTGATAGTTGAGGGTCCTTAGAACTGGTGCAGAGGGTCTGGTGATGGACATAGGTAACACATGTGTATCCTGTTTTTCCAAGGGAGTAGGAACCTAACTGGGATAATGATCAGCCTAAAGTCTACCTTGCAGATGCAACACTGCTGGTTGCTTCTACAGTGGCTCAAAAAAGTGTCCCAATGTTTGTAGCTTTTCACGTAATTGCTATATCATAAGTCAAGACGTGAAAATATGACTAAGCTATAGGAAGATGTCGGAAAGGTCTGCTTCTCAGCTTCATTTCGGTTCCCTATACCGTGGGAAAATAATGACATTATGTGAAGATATGAGTATTTTAATTTGATGACTCATTGGGACACTTTTTTGACTTTGAGTTTAACTAATGTAATCTCTATAATTCTAGTACTGTGTGTGACCTCTTTCTGCCCCAATCACTTCTGCCACTCTTCTAGACATATTGTCTATCAATTTTGGGTATTCCTCTTTGGTGATTCCATCATACTCTGCTGTAACACTGTCTCATAGTTGGAATAACCCCTATGGTGAATTTTGATATGCTATAAGTAATTTCTTGAGTGGTTCTCAGAGGTATTCAATAGGGTTGATGTCTTGGGTCTATGTTGAACATGATAGAATAGTAATATCATGGTCTTTAAGTTATTTGGTAGCCAATCTAGAAGGTTGCTCTATAAGACTTAAGATCTCTTAATCACTATATTCTAATTTAAAAGGCTGCTGATGTTAATAAAGTGACTAAATTGATTATTTCCATCATTCCTATGACTATCTCTACTCAAATAGTCAGACAGACTCTCAAGACAGCCCATCTTAAAGCTATAATCAAGAAAAACAGATTCTTCTGTCTCCAACCTATAAAAAGAAAAGACAAAATGCTACTTTCAAGTACAAATATTAGACTGCTGATAGCCAAAAGAGGTTTATCTAGTTAGATATGGTTAAAATCAATAGGATGAGATCATATGGCAAGGAATTTGTATTAAAATAGATAGGACAATCATTAAGATAAAGAAAAGTTAAATAAACACCTTAAGTTTCAAGACGAAAACTTGATGGTATAGGACTATATGAGATAAAATGGAATGAGAATTTTCTATGAAGCAAAGGGGAGGATGAATACAGAGTAGTAAATACTCATTTGACAGGAATGTCTGCTAAGAAGCATGCAGGAGTTATAAGTTAATGAAGAAGATACTGTTTTGTGATAAGACAATGACCCTAAGTATACCTCTAAATCAGCCACCAATAGCCTGCAGACCATGATATTACTATTCTATCATGTTCAACATAGACCCAAGACATCAACCCTATTGAATACCTCTGAGAACCACTCAAGAAATTACTTATAGCATATCAAAATTCACCATAGGGGTTATTCCAACTATGAGACAGTGTTACAGCAGAGTATGATGGAATCACCAAAGAGGAATACCCAAAATTGATAGACAATATGTCTAGAAGAGTGGCAGAAGTGATTGGGGCAGAAGGAGGTCACACACAGTACTAGAATTATAGAGATTACATTAGTTAAACTCAAAGTCAAAAAAGTGTCCCAATGAGTCATCAAATTAAAATACTCATATCTTCACATAATGTCATTATTTTCCCACGGTATAGGGAACCGAAATGAAGCTGAGAAGCAGACCTTTCCGACATCTTCCTATAGCTTAGTCATATTTCCACGTCTTGACTTATGATATAGCAATTACGTGAAAAGCTACAAACATTGGGACACTTTTTTGAGCCACTGTATGCTGTCTGCACTTAATTCCCTTGCCGTCAATGTAGAGGGTCAACCCATAGCGAAAACAACACCTCAAACCATAATGGTATATATAGTCCTTCGTGTACCACAGGCCTTTGTGGTCCACCTTCCATCGTCCAATAGTGATTTTAGAAGGGGTGAACAATGGCAAGATATAGCACCTCACTGGCCGGCCATCTCTATCACCTCTTCCTTGAGCCTGAATTATCTTCGTCATTTCTAAGGAGTCTTCTGGTGAATGACAACTCAGATGTGTAGATAAATGTTACCCATGCTGAACACACTTGTGCAAATCATGACCAGATATGTGCCTGAATACCAGTCTATGATTTACTGGGCTCTGGAAGTATAGAATGGCCACCTAGCCTGTGATACTGTAATCAATATATGCACATACTGATTTGCCAAGTTGCTCACCTTGTTTGCAAGACCTTCACCATCTTCCAAGTAAGTCATGAATACCAGACCTCTGTCATCAGAGATTCATCTCTATTACTCACATGCTACAATCTGGATGACTATGTCCTCTGGTGCATTCAATGGAGCTAGAGTTTTCATGATATACTCTAACTCTGGCCGATTAATCAACTCCCTGATCTCGATGGCATTAGTCCTGAGTATTATGATGATATCTGTCTCTCACATGAGCACAGAGAACAGTGTCTTGTTGCCGGGAAGACCATCAATTAGCCTGCTAGTCACTAAGAAGGATGTGCAAGGTCCACAAACTTTTTCTGGTCAGTATCAAATCTTTGTTCTTCAGCAACTGATTTGGTGGCGGCAGAGGGTATTGTTTATTATCTTTTGACTCCAGCGGTAAGTATATGCATGTCATTATGAGCCTCTACTCACTACTCAAAATGTCGATAGCTTTTGACAGGTTGCTACCAAGGTCATTAGCATCTAACAACTTCATTTAGTATGTTGCGCTTATGCTACCTATCTGTACTATGCTTACCATTCAAAGCATTTAACTTTATACCTGCAAGCTAGTTGCTGTCTGCTGAAGGTGACTGGTTGTGCCTAGAATGATTGTACCCTGCCCAGTCTTGCTGCTGGTAAACTCATTGGTACCTGGAGGATATGGTCAGCCACCCACATGCCATTGGCTTCACACTTATTTCTACACATTTGTTCTCTATACCAAACCTCACTGTTGTCTTGTGATTGTAATCAGTATGCATGAATACTGATATTATCATGCTCTCCACTGCAGGCACCAGAGCATCCACAATATGGGCAACTACCTTGCATTCTATGCCTGCAACAAGCTTGTCTTTTATTTTGGCTATCACATGGTTTTGCATGTATGATATCACCTATGCACATTGTGGAGGTACAGCAATAATGGCAGCAGCAGCTGGAGAATTTGTCTTTTGAAAGTCTGAGCCAAACTTGCCTGATTCTACCAGATGCTCAAATTCATCGGATCTAGCAAGCATGTATGCTAATTGCAGGCCTTCTGTAACGGTGTGCATCACCAACTGCCAATTAGTTCTGGCTTGAAGAAATATAGGCAGCAGGTCCTCTGGCACACCTGCAAGCATGTCTGGACTTAGACCATATATCTGGTTTCAGTAGATCTATTATGGCCAACTTTGAGGGTTTAGACTGTATCTTGCTTATTGTCTTCTGATGAGTTTTCTGCAAAGCGACTGAGCTTGCGCTTGAATGCAGTGTTGACATGGCGCCATGAGTTGACATCTAGACCAAAACTAAGCATGAATATACAGTGAGATCCCTGTGCTTCTCCTTAGATGGAATAGTTCAAGTTATTATATGAGATGCTACAGCTGTGTCGACTTTGGTTGCAAATAGGCTAAAATTAGCATCTAGAATGTGACCATCTAGGTCTGGAGCCCCAGTAATGCTGATCTCAGTTCTGTTTGCTCACAATGAATTTCAAGCACTGTGTAGTTGCCAATAAATCATATAAAAAATAATCAAGTTTTGGGATGCCTCAATTGGGTTCGAGATCTGTCAACCTTGCACTGGTCACACTGATAAAATCTATTCACTCAGGCTGGCCATCTCAAGTTCTGAAACTCCTTCATTGTCACTGCCTTAGAAAACAAGACTGTGCCTATGGAGCACAAAGTCACATTGGCAGATAGGACAGGCACACCAACATCAGTTTACTGCATTGCAATATCTCACAATGGAGAACTTCTTCTTACAAGTCGGAAGATTTTGATGAGGGTCTTCAACTCTGCCAAGTCCATTGAGAACCCAATTTCCACAGCATTTGGAATTACTTATACAATTTTAACTTTACACATCACAGTAAGGCAAATTTTGGCCAAAAGCTCTATTGTTTCAGACAGTATGGACTCAGAGGCAGGCCTGCCAGTGCCAAAGTTTAAGTTCAGATGCAAACAAGATGCAAATAATACCTGTCGTTCAAGTTATTTTAACATTTGTTATGGTGATTGTAGATCATTAAGCTCAACCCTTTGTCTCATCTTGGGTACCAATTGAATACATTCAGCAGCACTGCGGTGTGATTGGGACTCTTGTCATTAGTCTTAATTTCCCTCATGAAGGTTAGTCTAGACCTTGGAGTCAGTTTGGCAAATTCACATGCTTTGTTGTGTTTTTCACTCCCAACTTTTCAGATTTTCATCATTACAGGGAGACACTGAAAGTCTTATGGACACTAATAACATTCATTCTAACTTTCTCTACCCTAGCCTTGTATGAAGAAACTTGTTGCTTCAGACCTGGCATCAGAAATCCATGAAGCTGCTTAGTAGTTTAATTGCTTGCACTTTTTCATAGTTAGCCCAAGGATCTCGCTCCCACTCGCCCTCTCCAGGGCGAGCAGTCCTAATCTACCAAATTGCTTGACTGAGTGTTCATTTTGAGTTATACATGTTTTGCAGAAGTGGGTTTATTCATCACTCTTGCCTCATTTAAATGTACTTGTACTAGTATAGGATCCACATGTAGTACTATGTGTCTCATTCATGAATAATCATTACTACTGTTACATAGACCACCTCATCAACCCCTTAATTTGTTGGTGATTCCAATATTACAGTCACAAGTATTTGCCAGAGTCTGTTTGTGCTGTGCCCCCTTATAAAATGTTGATGGTCATCATTGTATTGCCAAAGTGAGCTCAGAGCCTTCCAAATACTGAACTTTGACATTCACCGGTGAGAATAAGTGAAAATTCAGAAATTTGAAATTCACTGCAGGAAAAATGGGCACTTGCATCAGAGCAATGTTTATTACAACTTGTCTTAATTTTTACAAGAGGTGTAGGAGCAGAACTGAAAGTATAGAATAAACTTGACTGAAAAGAGAGGTTATAAAGGATACAACTACAGACAATCTAGAGTGATATTGTTATATTAGATACCTCTCAGAGACCGAAAAGGGTGTATTACTAGTTATGTCCTTTTGTGAATTAATATTGCTTACACTTATTTGGCTCATTTATGAACAACATTATCTGTGTGTACTGTAAATGTGATTCAGCCACTTCTACTATGCCATATTATGATATGCAAGACCAATAATGGTTCTGGCAGACAGAGTAAGGTCTCATTTCTCGAAAGTCACAGGTGGAGTTGGTGATTCTGGAGGCACAGGGATTATGCACAACTGGTGGTGGATTGATTAGACAAGAGTGATTATGCAAAGGAACAATGGCATATTAGAGCCATGGGCAAAATAAAAGTGCATGAGGATCTCGACCCTGAAGATAATCTGTCCAAGCTCACATATGCTCGTCCTTCAAACATGCTATCTCATATTTCCTTAGACACACCAGTCACACATAAGGCTACCAGGGATCTCACTCCCACATCTCTGGTTGATGCTAGGATTCAAGTCAAAAGACCCAACTTCATTCAGTAATTCCTCACCATTTTTGCTTACCAAGTGAGGCTTAATTGCATAGCCATCATGCTAAGGCTGATTTTCATCTTCATGCAGTACATGTGTAACCAAAAAAGTGTCCTGTGAGGGACAGCATCCAATGCAAATTTAAATACACTGCTTGCCATAACGACTGCAATGTGATATGTAATTGGTTCCAGAATTTCTTGAAGGTGTAACTTGATCACCTGTGCCCCAATTACCACAAGTTTGAGAAGTTGTTAAAGAAGGCCACATATTCTGATGGTCCTGCATTAGATTGCCTCAATGACAAAGGTACATCTTTGCAATATTTGCATGCTTTGTCAATCATCTTACTCTCTCCCAAACAGACACCAGTGACATTCCACAGTCAGCTAATGCTTTTCACCATCCTCTAGATAATGATGAGTATATGGAGAATGATAACTCAATATATTCTTACAGCTATGCAGGCTATATTTGGCCACTATATTGGAAATGCTCATTCATGTGCATCAATAGCAGATACTCTGCTGTGTGACAACTGTGAGCATTTAAAAAAAGTGAGTGATGTCTCGTTATTCAATACATACTTCATTACTCAATTTAAATGTTCAGTCCAAAGGCATAATCAGACAACCTTTCTAGCTATCCCGAGACCAGTTAACCCATTTCTTGTGCTTAACTAACCTAACCCTCAAAATGTCCTCTCTCAATCCTGTCCATCTTACTGACCGACAGCACCATGACACTACATTTTGGATGTCTTGTTATAAGCGCTGGGTATCTTTTCGAGAGCCATGCATACACCCTCCACTATGTCAAGGAGCTTTGAATGATCACCTATCATGTCCCTATGGCTCCCAAATCCCTTTCATCCTACCATCAATTGTAACAGTCATTTGAGAGAGTAAGATGTTGTTGATGGCCAAACTAAGAATCCCTACATAGATAGAATAGCCCAAAGGCTGGCCATCGACACTAACCACTTTATCTCCATAAAATCTTTGCAGACCTAGATCAAGCATGAACCCATCAATGCAGACAAGATGCCTCAATGTCACTCTTTTGTAATTTCTTTCTATAAAGAATTTCGAGCCCTTCCACCTTTATATGTGAACAATACACAAGTAGAACAAGACCAATCTATTGATCTTCATATGGAAGACTTACAGATACACTCTACTAATGATGCTGAGATGACTGATACTTTATCATAATTATGTTTACATTATCCGAAGTATTCATCACAGAACTGTCGCCTGGCTCTTCTCATAGAGTTAAATCAATGATGGAGGCACTGGTCTGGCCACCAGACATATCAAGGCACATGAGCTTCTTTTCCATCCTAGCTTCTAATATAGTCCTCAAAACTTCATCCATGCTCAGAACCTACATCATTTAGTGTTTCCTGACATTTGATTCTGTTGGTGTGCTTGAAAGTACCCCATCAACTTGGACCTACAATAACAGTTATCTTTCTTGTGAAATTCACAAGAGATGCACATCTTCTCATAGTAATGGCTCCAACTCCCAACTTTTTCCCCTACTAGCATTGTTGCATGCTACATTTACTGTGGCAAGTAGTCTAGTAATATTCAGAGGCACCACTTGACTCACAATAAGGATCCATGCTTGAAGATCAACTTTCTCAGTAGGACAAACACCCTCAACCTGAACTTTTTACAGATAATTTTAAAGGCACAATATTAACTACTAATTCAGTACTCAAGAAGTGCTATTATTGCCCCTTTGTACGCTGCCCATTCACAGTCTTTCCTGCTGCCTTGTAAAAACATATGCAAATGTACATTGAGGTAAGCCTAATCCTATACCGCCCTTCTCTCTACACTAACATATCCATAGATCATATTCCTTTCTGTTGAAGTGCCTAGTATAATCATTACCTCACAAAAAGAGTTTTGGAAGACACTCCTTCTTTGTATACAGATATGACAGTTGGTGGAACACCATCTCTTGATATGTCTAGCATCACATGTACACACTTTCAACCAGGTGGAAATAAAGCATCTACCTCTAGTCCTAACCTGCATGAGGATATAGAAATAGCCCTCAAGAAGAGATGCATAACATTGGAAAACCCTCTTCCACCCCTCTTAACACTATTTCTTATGATATCCCTGTAGCTTGACTACAACTTGTCCATATCATTGTCACTATAAGCATACTTTGTGGACTTAATAATAAACAATTTAAGGTGTGTACCTTCCTAAAATGTATCCCTAATTTGAGATCCCAGCAAATGTAGCTTCAGTGGCCTGACCATCCCTCTCTTAACCTTTCTTTCCAAACCAACACACTCTATCTTCATTCACTCATATTATACCCCAACTCTGCTGGCATTATCTCAACAAGGAAACTCTTTGTTGAAATACAATGCAATAGCCCAATAAACCCAACAAGCAGCCATGGCTCAACCATCCTGATTTAGCCATTTCAGACTTAACCCCCAAGGAACACCACCAATAAATATACATAGTGTAAATGCAAGAAAGAGGAACAATCTCAGACTCAGCAACCCGCTGATGTAAACTCACAAGGCAAGGCTCCTTAAAAATGTCATTGGATTGCATTTCCAGAACCACAATCAAATGCTCCAGCTTCCTCCAACTCTGCAGGTGATAAGATCCCCATTAACCTTATCCTCCTGTCTCAAGATTTCACTCCAACTACCCATCTAATGTGCAATATTGAGGTCATGACCGACACACCTAACCCTCTGAATGTATCCACCCTTATATGTGATGTCAAAGTCATGACCGATACACCCACCCTTATGCATGATGTCGAAGTTATGACTGACACACTAACTCTGATGTGCAAAATTTGACTCACACAACTTTGCCACTCCTATCATCAGCTCCCAAGTACACACTCAATCAGAAACTATTAAATGGTATGATGGGTCTACCACCACACTTCTGTGTATTATGAGGAACAGTGTAAATGTTTGTCAAGAATATGCCAATGCTGTAGCATTCTTTGCATCACTCCCCAAATCATGACCCAACACATCAAAAAATAGTATCTACTTGCAGTTTAGTGATTGACAAACACAAGCTGGCAGTTATGTGAAGAAATAACCGCAGCTCTTCACATAAACAAAGCCATTGTAATTTGACAAATCAGTAGGCCAGTTTATCAAAATTCAACCCATTCATCACTCCTCTAACACAACTTAACCAGACACTGAACAATGCACAAAGAATTTCACATATCCACACCGATATGCTACTTTCAAAGAATTCATAAACAATATATATGATTCCAACAAGATTCAGTGTATACTCAACTTTGCATATAAACAAGGCAGTCTTCCATCATGTTTAAGGTCCGTACCATATAACTAACACACTGTAACACCACTAAGTTTTCTAGTACTCTCGATAGTAGTATTATCAACAGTTGAAATCAAACCATGATTGATTGCCTCATTGGGGATTGTTACAATAATATTGCCAGACCTAGCCTAGGTCCTGACTGATAGCATTTTGGAACCACTATGACTTCACTATGGCCTGGAAGGCCTCCTGATCTCATCATGATGGCTGTATGCCTCATGTAGAACTAGACCAATGCATGCCTTTACATGTGTTGATGGACCTTTAGGCTGGAACACCTCATGTATGTATCTTGACATAGAAGAGGCACCTCATGCATCTTATCAGACAAGCAAGGCTTGCCTCACCTCATCTTATCTCTGACTCAGATAGATTCACAATACAGGCTCCTACCAAACCTTATAGCATACAGCTATATAACTTAGACAGATATCATTATATTCCTTACTTTGATCTACTTGGTATTTCCTAGAAACTAGTACAATCCCAGTACTTGTTCATCCTTTCAGAGTGACCTTAGTCCCTCTGTCTTGACCATACTTCTAAGGCAAGCCGATGCTATCTTAGCCATATATCTGTTAGCCCTACAGCTTGATGAGCCACTGTGCTTACCAAGCTTGTTGGAGGATCCCTTAGGCTTCATCCAAGGCTAGAACACTATCCTTCCATCTTTGCGAGATCACTTAGAGATCTGCCATTCGGCATCGGAAGGCTCAACCTATCCAAGTCGTAACAGCGATATGGTCCACCCAGACAACTTCCTCATACATTCTTGGTCTTTGCTACATGGTCTCGTGTACTGGACAAACCCCCACCACAATGCAGATGGTGGCACCACTTTTATTCAAATCGAGACTGGCAAAGAAAAAATGGGGCCTATGGAGACTTGTTGAGGAAGACACCACCACACAAACAAACCTCTCCAGTAAAGCCCTAGAACTAATGAATCTCTACTGAAACCACAAAAATATGCAGGAAACTTAGCATAGAGAGATTGTTACACTCTTGCCCGGTGATATGTTGTGAGTTTATTATCATATCATCTTTAGTTTTACTTATATTTTCAAGGATACAACCTCCCAGACAGTTTCATGCAATTTACACCCCTGTAACTACATTTGCCACCGGCAGGCATTTCTACAACTACAAATCTATGCACTTGACAGAAGTATATCTCTTCATAGACCACAAGCATATAGCTACATTTGCCACCCATGCTGGCCAATGGATTGTCAGGTAATCTTCTCATAATCTGGAATTCTGGAGGCATAGCTGTAGATATGGTGCAGACTTTCTTTGCGACTGGTTTGTACACTAGCGAGTGCTTGACTTGGTCAAAAGAATATACACTGTGAAATGTGTCAATAGATGCGTAATTAATGCAGAAATGAGTGGATACGAGATAATCATAGTGTGACAGGGTTGCGCGATGTAAAAAGTTGATTCCTGGTGGGCTATACAAAAGGTGTTACCTTAAGACTCAAAAGTGCGAGTGAGATGTTCGTCCGAAAGAGACTGCCTCCAGAAGGGTGATGAATAATTCACATCACATCAATAAATTGTCCCAGGTCCGGTACAATGACCTTCGGATAAAGTGTCCTTTCAATATGTACCAATATTCATCTACCACCTTACTTTATAACCGAAACATCACACCTTGTACCAAGAGGGGTGATCTGAACTGGAAGTGTGTTGAATAGTTTGGATAACATCAATGTATCACACCAGGTTCAGCAGAATGACCTCCGGAAAATGTTTCCTTTCAATATGTAAGTGCCAGGATTCATTTACTGCCCCATAGTATTACCAAAATGTGGGCCCTTGTACTGGGCATGATGACCTGAGCTGGAAGTGTGTTGAATAATCACATTGGATAACATCAATTGATCATACCAGGTCCAGTAGAATAACTTCTGGAAAAAGCTACCTTTCAGTATGTGCCAAGATTCATTTACCACCCTACAACAATCCTTAACTATGTAGATTTAATGTGTGATGCTAGATATCTAAATCAACCTATGTGTGATCAAAGTTGCAGTCTTAGTGAACTACTGCCTTTGCCTAGACATCTAATTGTGCCATAAGTTTGTTGGTTGCAATTATTACATAATTCAGGTGACATATACTTATGACCTCTGCCCTCAATCCCAGCTAGATAGTCTAGTGGTAACTTGGTCCCTGTTGCGAGACAGTGCAGGATTTTGGCCAGGAGACTGCTCTACTGTTCAAATCTCCACAGTGCCATCATTAATTATCCATGCTGTGATAATGTCCAATACTAGTTCGAATCAATATGTTGTTGTTGGTGTGTCTCCTTACATTGTGTCTTATCATATAAGCTATAGAAACATGCTCCCAGAGGTGATTCTACTAGACCTTGGATGATTTATGAATGTTATCCGAACTATTCAACACACTTTTGGTTTGGGTCATCAGCCTCGGTACAAGATTTTACATTTCGGTCCTACAATAGGGCGGTAGATGAATATGAGCACATATTGAAAGGATACTTGTTCCCAAGGTCATTCTACCGGACCTGTGACTATTCAGTGAACTATTCAACACACTTCAGGTTCGGGTGATCACCCTTGGTACAGGTTTTACATTTTGGTCATACAATAGGGCGGTGGATGAATATCAGCACATATTGAAAGGAAACACATTCTGGAGGTCATTCTACTGGACCCGGGACTATTCATTGATGTTATCTGGACTATTCAACACATTTCCGGTTTGGGTCATCACCCTCGGTACAAGGTTTTACATTTTGATCATAAAATGTGGGGGGTAGATGAATATTGACACATATTGAGGGCACACTTTTTCTGGAGGTCATTCTACTGGATCTGGGACTATTCAGTGATGTTATCTGAACTATCCAACACACTTCCAGTTTGGGTCATCACAGCACCAGTAGTTGGCCCATCCCTATATCTCGGCTTGTCATATTGGCCCTACTATTAATTAATATAGGTTGTATGGCTGTGTGGGCCCATCCCTATATATTGCTTACTCATATCGACCCTACTATTAATTAATATAGGTAGTACTATTGGATTGGCCTATCCATCCATCTCGGTAGCACAGGCACCTGGGCCCATCCCTATGTCTCACTTACTCATATCGGCCCTGCCATCAGTATGGGTATATGTACCATTGTATGGGCCTAATCATCCATATCGGTAGCACAATACTTATATCACATACTGGGCCCACTCCTAAATTATGGACCACTAGACCATATCTTGGGCCTACCCCTCTCCATTGGTACACCTTTATTTGGGCCCACCTCAGGTGACCCGTCTTATTGGGCGAATTATCAACTTCTGGTGGCTTTATATATCGGAAAAAGTTACTGAAGGGGCTCCACGCACATGAGCACTTCGGTTGCGCATCAGCGCACGCATCTTCGGTTCCATCACCCATCCTCCGTCCATCCATTTCATGTCTGTTTGGTTTGTCGGTGCGTATTCTGATTCTATGTTTATTTATTCTGACATATCTCCAGTGCTTATGACCATATTTCGTATGTTTTCCATCATGGACCCTTACATTACATATTATCTTGTATCTGCTTCACTTCTTGGTTTGCTTTAGCACTTGACAGCACTTATCATTACTTAGTATATATACACGCACCTAAACTGTATAATGAGTATCTTTCTGCCCACACATCATTGGACTCTAAGTCTAAGTTCCCTCTCACATCTTTAAGTATTTAAGTACAATACGAGCGCCTGCCACCGTACATTAATAGAGAAACTCTGCCAATTAGTTTTCTGACTCCTTAAGAGTCACTGCATTCCACCACCTGCACGCGCACACCGCTTCCACTTAGCGCATGCTCCCGTTATAAGTTGCGCATTGTCGCTTATCATCGGCCATCATCGCTCATCAGTGCTTTATGTCACTTTCACTCACTAGCACTTCACTCATCGTCGTGTGCCTTACCAGGCTTGACCAAGTGCCTGGTCTAGTGTTTCTCTTCATTTATACACTTAGAGGAACCTTCTCAGTAGCAATCTCCTTTGGCCGATGTATATCTCACTCACTGAGGACTACTTGAGTTTATCTCATACCATCATATAACCCCACTACCAATTCCTCTTCTGGTGACTAATGTCAATGAAAGTCAACAATGATGCTGGAAAAATAACAGGGTCATTACCAGGATTGTGATATGCTTCGGCGAGGATCCTTGCAAAATGAGAGCAAGACAACATCAAGCTCCGGGGGTGGAAGGACCCTCGGTGTCACTCCAACGATGGCACAGAACTGGCAGCAGACATAGTTGCTCGCAATGTAAGTTGTAGCCAATGCCCACTCAGCAGGCAGGGGATTCATTATGTGGGGGACAGAAACATGATACAGACTAACTGGTAAACACTTTTATACATAAAACTTATCAAGCATCAGTGATGGGTCATAACATCATGACATAAAAACACCAGTGCAGGTCTCCGGTGATGAAAGGCATGGACACTTGGGAGTCTACTTTGAGACAAAGATGATATACATTATAGGCATGTAAAGCACCGGTGAAGATAATTGGCATGTGATAGATCATCTGACTTAATAAATAGTCACCACATAATGGCAAACACAAATTCCAATTATCTAAAAGTGCACATGTTCAAAGCATGTTGACAACAACTTGTCTAGTTGCAACCGATCCCCGATGCCGATTCCTCAAAGGCACCTCTAGGGTGAGAACCTGAAGGTCCTGCGACTTCATTATTGGTGGATTGGCTGGCAGCAGTGGAAGGACCTGCAATGATGTGGGTGACTCCACCACCAGAATGGGATGCAGCAGCACATGATGTCGCAGTGAGGGTGACTGCCAGGCCCTGAATTCCAAAACTGCCAGTGAAACTGGTACCAGGGAGGCCTGGAGCTGTAGACAGCCCTGGTATAAAATTAAAGTAAAGCTGTTCCATCGCCTGTGCCTGTCTGGAGCTCATGCTTTGTGTGTAGGGAGTACCATGGCTGATGGGAGGAAAGAACATGGCATGATTGAAATGCGGAAGGGACACATTGGAGACAACATGTTGCTGAAGCGATTCATAAGCATCACTGAGGATGGCAGTGCTTGTTCCATTCGAAGCCACCTTTGCTTCGGCACTCCAGAGCTGGGCCTCATGATGCTGACTTTCTGCATGCAAGGCCTTGACTTCCTCCTGCAATATGGCAATCTTGGCACGCATAGTCTCCATTGTTCAAAGTGCAACACCCTGGGCAGTAAGGCAGATGTTGATGGCTTCAATGAGTGTGGCGGTGATTGCATTATGGGCACAGAGCTCAGCTACCTGGTTTTGAAGGTCGATGATGGTGTCCTGTAGGACTTTATTGGCAGCGATGAGTGACACCGAGTCTCTGTTTGCCTTCAGTGTCAGGGCTCCCAGATCCCTTGCCACTGTGTCACCCAAAGAATCAATCAGCATGTCCTCAGCGGCTGCCGCCATGTGATTGAGCTTCAAGGTGAGTGAATGGAACAGGGGACATATTGACAATGGCAGGACCAGTATGCATTGGTAATGCAGCACACCCAGCGCCCTCACCATCATCATGTACATATGAGCATATCTAATACTCTTAGCTCATGAAATAGTCAATGACGAATGCAAATACCTTCATCATAATCTGGAGTGTGATCTGACTGAACTGTAATATTGACTGGGTGCTCCGACCTAGAACATTTGATTTTCTTCCTGGAACACCTGGCGCAAGCTCTGAGCACTGTGCCCACCCCATATCCTTGCCAACAAATTGTTAAACTGTTCCATTGTTACAACTTTGCCAGTCAAGCAAAATGTTGCTCACTGACCTTTCCTGACAGGCAGCACAAGGTGGGTTCAATTGTGGCCCCGCTTTTCGCTACACCAAGTTCAAAAGGATTCAAAATAAAGGATTACACTCTTACCACGCCGATATCCTCCTCTTGCCCAGTGCTAATGTCGCCGACATCCTCCAGGATGTTTCCTTCATCTTCCTCCATCAACATTGCTTGCCGATGGCCATGTTTCTGAGTTGTTGTACCGGCATTTTGCTGTAAAAGAAACGTGAGGCCAACATGACATCCAGAATGATGAAGGTTCCTACTTGCAATGAAGAAGAGTCTTGAAACCATGGTTTTAATTGACCACTGTCATCACCTGTAGCCGGCAGGTGGTTAGGCAATACAGTCCGCTTCATTGGCGGCCTGGATTTTTTCTGTAAGAACCGCTTGTGGCCACAGCAGTGATTATCTGGTGGCAGCACAACTTCCTTGCCCTTGCCTTACACATCCACAACTACGACCTCATCCAACTCAGATGCTCTGGCCATCTCCATTTGCTTGCTTTTCAGCATTGGCTTCTGCCTACTGTCTCTCAGCGGGATATCGACTGCGATGTGGGCCTTTACCTTTACCGGCATTTCAATCTTGCCTTGATGTTGGAAACCGGACACTTGGGTGTCAGCAGTGTCAATGAATGTCTGCTTCTTGTGGGGGCTGGTGTCAGTTTGCGCTATTTCCTTCACAATTTCAACTTCATCACTGTCAATAGTCATGTCTATCAGTGTCTTCTTCACGATAGGCATTAATGTTGAATGAGCAGCTGGGAGCATCAGCGAGTTAGTCATCACTGTTATTTTGGGTTGCATCGGGGGCTGGGATGCCAGTCCCTTCATCAAGGCTTCTTCAAATGTGTGGGCCTTGCTACAAAGCAGATGTTGCTGGATATGAGAGTTGCTCAGTAGGATGTTTCTCCAGATTGGCAGAGTGAGAAATGATCTCTTGCCCACTAGATCCACATGCTCTGACAACTCCATCGCCGCTGAGAGTATCACCGGCGGGATCATTGTTGCTGACTCTCCATGGGCTTGAAATGCCGCCATCTATTCTACTTTAGGACAGGAAGAATGGCCTATGAGTACTTGCTAACCATGATTTTTGCCATCTCCATGGCCATTTCTAGATGGCCAGTGTGTCCTTTTGTGCAATTGATGGCTCTAGTGAGAATTTGCAGAATCTCAGCAGTAGCATCACTAAGAGCCCTGTTGGAAATATCCACAGGTGGCATATTGAGCAGGGAATGGGTGTAACACTGCAGGCATTTGCCCATGTTCCTCCACCAAACATTCAAAAAACATTGATTGAGAAGATAGAAATTTCCCCTCATTTTTCCTGTCAAAACATTTAAAAAAAGTAATTCATGTTTCAATGATGTTCTGTGTGTGAGATATGATGCAAAAATTGGTCATGTTCCTTCAAGTATTTTCCACCTATTGTGTTTGAAATAACAGCTTCAAATAACGTTAACTTTCTTCTCTATGTTCTTCAAATATACTATGTTTTCAAATGTTCTGTGTATATTTGAAAAACACAGGGAAGAAAATCAACATTATTTTAAGCTATTATTTCAAGGATAATGGATGGAAAATACAGCATTATCCTTGAAGGAACATGACCAATTTCTGCATCATGGCCCACACACAGAGCATCATTGAAACATGAATTACTTTTTTTCAATATTTTGACAAGAAAAATGAGGGGAAATTTCTATCTTCTCAATCAATGTTTTTTGAATGTTTGGTGGAGAAACATGGGAAAATGCCTGCAGTGTAAGAAGAGATGCCAGGGATGGGGAAAATTAACATTTACATCAGTATTATAGGCTGGATTCAAGCGCTGTGTCAATATTGAATATTGGCTCCGGTACCCATACCATGCGGTGCCATGAACCACAATGTTGGACCACATGTGTAGTTTCACACGGAGAAAATCCATTGTTGAAACCCCGCAGTGGGCAAACCACAACAAATCCAAAGAGGTTGTTATATCACATATAGTCACACTTCTCTTCTGGACTTCTGACCCTTAGATCCGATGCGGTCCAGTGCATAGATCCGCTTCCGATCTGATATAGATAAGCTTCTTAATCCATTTCCTGTTTACATAATGTTGAACACAGCCTATTCGGTATTTCCTCTTCCTGATGTTTTGGTTATACTTATTACCAGTATGCTTACTGATCCGTGAACCTATGTTTCATTTCTGACTCGTGTTTGATAATCTTTGCATATGCTTTGTACATAGCCTCGGACCTCTGCTTACTGATCCTTCCGTTATTTCCTTAGTATATAAACTTGTGTATATGTCCTGTAGTACCTCAGTTTGAATATCATCTTAGATTGTCCTCCTTCTGTCCTCCAGACTTGAGTCTATCTAACTCTTGTCCCCCTCCGAGACTTCAGATTGATTCCGATAGTCTATATCCTCAGCTCTACCTTCGGGTAGTCTATACTCTGTTCGGACTTGTCCGGATTAGTCTTACACATGTTTCCGATATCCAGAAGTCATCCGGATATAACTATGAGACTTGTCCGGACCTTTGGACGTGTTATTGTTAGTGCTTGAAATAGGGGACAGTACTTAGGAAAAGGGCACAGCATACAAGCTGAGGCCAAAGTCCTTCAGATCCGATCCTACGAGAGTATGACCTTATCAGGGGTCCTATCCAATCTTTCATCTCATCCTCACCATCTTTCTGATCCAATATAACTCAAGCAACTGACTGTCATATATATTTCAAAGTCTAAACAAACAGCAATTCCCCATCTCACCTGCTGTCTTCCCACGCTGGCGACCCACCCCAAAGTAAGTGTTCTAATAAAAGACAAATTATTGTTGACAGACCCATAGAGTTCAATTTTGGCTTTAAGCCATCTGGCCTGTCAAAGGCAGACAAGTTGCTGGCAATGCCAGAAGCACCCCAACAGCAAAGTAAGTGTTCTAATGAAAGACAGATTATTGTTGACAAGCCTATGGAGTTCAATTTTGGCTTTAAGCCATCTGGCCTTTCGAAGGCAGACAAGTCGCCGGCAATGCCGGAAGCACCCTGACAGTTGAACTTTGGGTTCAATGTCTGAAAGCGAGACCCAGTGGCAGCGGAATTGAAGCCCATGCCGTCTCCCACAAGACCTATGTTCAACTTCGGTTGGACAGCATCTGTGCCTAGTGTGGGGCAGGTCTCACTAGTGGCTAGTCAATTCAACTTTGGAATGAACACTCATCCTCTGGCGATGTCATTGCCCATGAACCTCAGCTGGAAACTCCATTCCACTTCTGCTGCAATCCATGTCAAGCAGCCTGCCCCACCACTGCCAGAGTCACCACTGGCCAAATCAACCACATCACTGTTGAACTTCGGTTCCAGTCCATCTTTGCCAAGTGGGGGGTAGGGGTCACCGGCACCTCAACAATCTGACTTTGGAATGTACATCAATCCTCAGGCCAGGCCATCGCCAATGAATGTTGGTTGGAAACACTGTTTGACTTTTGCTACAGTTCAGGAGCCTGTTCCACCTCCAACACAATCACCACTGACCACATCAGTGCCAGTTGAAGAACACTAGCTGCAGTTCAATTTTAGCTGGAGGCAAAGATCCTCTTTCTCCACGCCGGCTCCAGCCCCTCATGTCAGATTTGATTTGACCAATCAACATAAGTGGTTAGTCTGAACTCTTCTCTGCCACTCACTTAGCCACCATCTCAGCATTTCAGTTTGGAGGCCAGGCCCCTCTTCCTCAGGTCGGAAATTGGACGCCGATCCCCCTCACTGCTGCTCCCAACCCCACTACACCACCGGCTGCCCCTTCCTCAGAGCCTGTGGCATACTCTCTGAAGGCTATGCCCTACAGTGAGGGGCCATTTCCAATCCCCAAACGGTGAAAGCTGAATTCCGCCAATGAAGGAGAGCGGCGTCAGACTTTCACAAACCTTGTCGGTGAGGCTGAGAGGGCGGCGATCGACATTGTGGCATGCCTCCAAGGAGAATGAATGTGAGTTCACATTCGCATTTCATCACTGACTTTACTAACACATTCTAGTGTATAAACTAGCACAGATGATGCTTGGCAGTCTGATTCAGCCCGGTGATGATGTTCGTGATCCTGTACTGGCTGAAATTCTTGACAGCAACCAGGCTGTAATGTTGGCGTTCCTTGAGTGTAGAGATCGGTTGACTCGGACCTTCAAAGATCTGATCACCATCCATCATGCGGCTGAGCACCATGCACGCCAACTCTCAGTTCTATTGTCTCTGGCAACCGAAGTTGAGACAGCAGAGGGGATGGCCACCGGAGGTCACTAGTTCATATAATATATGCATCTAGATAGCCTGCCTAATGTAAATATGTCTGTTTCAATATGGAAGTCAATTTCACGATTATGCCGATAGCCAAGCGATTCAATTGCATTGATTCTATACACACCCTATGATAGTATGTTGATATAATGACTACTTTTTGCCGTGCTGCTTCTTTGCTGACTTGGCAGGCTGCCTGGTATCAACATCATCCTTGATTGTAGGAGGGTGCACCATGTCGGACACTGCCTGTTTGACATCCCGCCGTGACCTGGCAGTCTGGATTTGCTGTGAATGTGAAGTCTTGTTCACCGGTATAGTGGTTTGGGGTGGCGGCGAGATCTCCTGCATGTGACCGGAGGATGGCACTGCCCCTTCACTGCAACCATCCTTGGCCCTTCTTGCAGATTCCAATAAAGTATTAAAGTAGACTCATTGGAGGTTCTAGGATCCAAAAGTGGACACCAAAACATAGGTATGCAGTGGTGGAATGACAGAAATTATATAGGACTAGGAAGGTAGTGGGTAAATGGGTGGAGAGACCGAAGATCAGTAAATCTGTTCCAGCCACCCTGACTAAGTCTTTCTCAAGGCAGGCATCTTATGGAATGCTTCACCATGGTGGTGATGACTTTGTTGGGGACATTGACAGTCACAGGGTGACTCCACTGCATCTGCAAAAATACCTGGTGAGTCTTCTCTCACACTTAGTTGTAGTTCTCTGTTAATCTTTGTTCAGAGTCAAAATGACTATATACATCAATGGGTCCCAAAGATAATGGCGAAAGCCAGAACTCAGTTAAGATGAAAGAATGACTTTATTACTAGACACTGTACCTAATGGCGAAAGCCAGAACTAAGTACAGTTAGCAACTAGATAGATATAATGAATATGTAAACATACCTCAGTTGAGATGAAAGAACAACTGAGGAATAACTTTAACGAGCGTGTAACTATTGTAAGTGTGATGCTGGAACATGCTGACGCTTACTGCAAGTATGTATGTCCATTCTCTATTCCAACAAAAGACCCAAACATATCTTGACATACTCCTTGAAAGGGAGGTTCCATCAGATAGGTCATGTATCATGTGTAGGACAGATGGTGTCTATAAATGCCATGGGTGCTTTGGTGAGCCTCTGTATTGCACAAATTGTTGCGGAACCCAGCACCAAAGGCATCCCTTTCATTGGGTCAGCCAATGGACAGGCTCCTTCTTTGAGGAAAGTTGCTTGGTCAAGACTAGGATGGTGATATGGCTTGGACATGAAGGAAATGCATGCCCATGGGATGATGATCTTGGGGAGTGAGATTTTTTCTGTGCCCGCTGATATCCAGCTCTTTCAAATGGGTCTGTTTCCAGCCTCATTTTTAGAACCAAAAACAGCTTTCATATTTAATGTCTTGGATGACTTCTTGCTGGACAACCTGGAGTGCGGGACCTCGGCGATGAATTATTACAGCAAATTAAGGAGGATGACAACAAGTGTATTTCCCAACTTGGTGCTGGCAGGTTCATTGGTCACTCACTGGCTGAATTCCATGTACAATATATTTTTGTTCCTTCAGTACCTACATAAACATATCTAGGCTAGCTAATTAAATTTGTTCCACATGTTCCAGGTACTTTAGATGTATCACCGATATAATGCTGCTTCGCTGGGTAGACCAACATATGACCATGAGGATGCAGCCTGACAATGTAATAACCTATGAAGATGGATCCTCCAGGCATAGTTGAGCATGGTATCGGGACATATTCCCAGCAATACAATGAACAATGCCACACATCATTCCGCTAGTTTAAATTGGGCAGCTACATGGGCCTGCCCTTGTATGCTGTGTACCTGACACGAGCCCAATGTACTCATCAAAGGGGTGTGGGCCCGCTAATGCTTAGGGCTGCTTCATGGTGGGCCCACGCCCATGCCCGCTAATGCTTAGGGCCGCTTCATGGTGGGCCCACGCCCATTAATGGACATTATGTGGGCCCATGCACAAACTGACAAGCATATGCTGGGCCTGGCCCTTGCCATGATAGTTGCCCCGCAGGCCCGCCTGCATGTCTGGGGTACTGTGGTTAGGCCCATGTCCATATTAGACAGCTGGTGAGCCCGCCTTTGGACATAAGGATGTTGTGACGGCCCGTCTGTATATGCAGTATGTAGTACTGGCCTGGGCCCACTTGTATGTACACCTTACGAGGAGTAGGCCCATCCCAGTCATTGAGCTTACATTGCCTGGGCCTGCTGATTCTGAAAGTAACAAGGGCATGGGTCCTTTCCTCCAACATGGATACCACGGGCAGGCCCATGCCCCTGTAAATCATCATATCGGCCCACATGCATAACCCAGCTCCAATTTGCTCCTACCATTGAGACTCGCTGACCAACACATGAATTCCGCCAACCGCAATTAATATTATTTTGCCACTCGGCAATGCAATTGGTTTTGCCGGGTAGGATTATTATTATTTTGGTGAACCTACATGCATTCAGCAGTCTGGACTTCTGGTGATTCCAACTGAAATTTGCATTTGCTGACACATGCTATTTCCGGATAGATATTGGGTTGGCAGTCTCATTTTTTTCCGGTCAGGATCAATGTGATTCTGGCGGTTACAAATGAAATTTGCATTCACCGATACATGTTCTTTCTTTTGCTGCTGTAAATTGCAGGACTATCTTCAGCAATGATAATCCGGAAACTCATGGGTCCACTGGAAATCCTTGAGGAAAAATCTGGCCAGTATAATATAGGCCCACCTTGTACTCCATGGGCCCACCTTAGTGTCTTGAAGAATGTAGGCCTTGGGCCCACCCCTAATCATTCAATACATAGCACCCACTGGCCTACACTCAGACATGACCTACATTGATAAAGTGGGCCCATGGTGGGCTGACCCATGTCACTCGGAAGAAATGTCAAGGTGGGCTGGCCATGTTTAGAGGGTTATGTCACTGAAGGGGCTCATCCACACGCAATATGGTTGAACACTCAATTGGACATAATGTCAAGGATAGTTTGCCACCTGCACTAACTCTTAAACGTGTGTGCGAAGCTCAAGCAGTAGGCCGTTCACGTCAACACAAGTAAGTTTATTATTTCTACTGGTATGTCAGGACTTAATGTCAATATAGAAGGGGGAAGTTTTGAGTATTTGCGGTCTTATTTTGTAGGACTACCTGTAGTTTGTCGTGTATTATCTTGTTGACTCCTGCTCTTATGTACAAAAAATAAAGTAATTTTTGTTTAGTTACAGTAATTGACATTAATTGCTTGATCTGAGACAACTTTGTGATGACTTAGCTCAACTGCCCCGTGATGGGTCATGTGACAATGTTGAACCCTCAGACTCTGGGGCTAGCTCCAGGTGGAATTCAAACACTGCACGCCTGCTGGTTGTGGTGGGCGGTAATATCAGTAAATTCTTAAATTGTCTACTCGAGTTACACTTGATATGAAGAATTCTAGAAATGCATTGAATTTGAACTGCTCCGAGTATAAAATAGTAATAGTTGAATGCTAGTAAGTGAAATTTGATTGTGAAACCGAGAAACAAAGGTACAAGACATGACAGTATAAAGTGTCATACACATGAGACTCGACAAAATGTGCTCGAATGAGCGAAGAAAATGGTTCGGTAGGAGGCAAAGACAAATGTGAGTGATGGAGGCACAAAGGTCATGCTCACACGAGGGAAACATCAGTTAGACAGCTGTGAATCGATTCAACTTGGTTAAATAAGTTTAACATTTAACCATGAATATTGTGATAGAGATGGACACGCGAGTACCAGGGAGCTCACACAAGTGGGTGGGAGGTGTTCAAGGAACCAACCAGAAGACCAGAGGTGATGATGAGTGTTTGCACAGAGGTTGAGAGATACTACAGGTGTGATCAGCATTTGTGTTTGCCATAACACAGGTTTGGTTTGAAAATGAAAAATGACTTGTAAGCGAGACACGATTTTTTGAAATGAGATGAGGTGAAACACTCACGAGCAACCCTCTTCTCCAAACTCTGATACTCCTCAATAGCCTCTGTATATTCCTGCACCTCATAGTACTACCATTGATTGTTGACCAAGTTGATACAATCACGTGAGGTTCGTCATTGAAAATTTTGGCATCTAAGTATTCAAAGCAGAGTCATAGCGTAGCAGTACAGTGGCTCAAAAAATGTCTGAATGTTTATGCATTTTCAAGTAATTGGGTAATGGAAAGCCAGGACTCAATGACAACAAGATGATATAGGGACACTTCTAGAAGCCCTATATCCTGGCTCAAATTTGAGATATTCATCGTGAGAATCCAACCATATATGGTAATTTCAAAGACATGACTCATTAGGACACTTTTTTGACTTTATATTTAACCAAGACTATTCTACAATTCTAGTACTTGGTGTTACCCCCTTTGGCTTTAATAACTGCTGCAATCCTCCTAGGCATACTTTCTGACACTCCTCTTTAGCAATCTTTTCCCACTCTGCTGCAACTCTCTCTCATAGTTCAAATAGCCCATTTGGAGGATCTTAATAGGCAGCAAGTAGTCTTTTGAGTAATTCCCAGCACCTCAACCTCACATGATCCCTACCTAATTAGGTTGTCATATACCCCCGGGAGTGGCAACCTAATTAGGTACGACTGCACCAAATACGCACACTGCCAGTAAATAGCTGAATAATGTTCAATATCTATACTTTGGCAAAACACCAGTGTGTCAGACTGTTTGGCGGGGCTCGGGCATACGCAACCATTCCCAATTTAGAAGCTTATGCACTGTTCATACTTCGGGAACGTCCGCACGTCTCGTGCTCACTGTCGTCGATGACAAGCTCGCTTCTAGGCTTAAATCACGTCTAAAATAGCTAGTTCTTTTTCTAAAAAACACAATAAAATCATTCATTGCTTGTATATATAATGGCTATACAAAAAGCAAGGAACTAGGTATAGTATATATCTAGAGGACGGAGACAATGTGAGGGTGGAGTGGGGTGTTGGCAGAGGCATTGGGAGATGGATGTCTCCAGTGCAGCACTAGATGGTGTTGTTGAGTTGGGGCTCGTTGTTACCAGTGTCATTGGCTGGGGCATTCATCCTCTTCCGAGGTCCACGCTTGACACCCTTGTCTGATCGTTCCTTCCGGGCCTTCTTTGGCACGTGCATAGCATTGCCATTTGCTGCGGTTATAACATTGATGGCCGCAATTGGCACTGTACGCTGGTGAGAGGGTGCCACCTGAGATTGACTGTCTGGAGTCAAGGAGGATGTCGAAGGTGAATCATCGTCATTTGAAGGGACAGAAGACTGAGTGCTTGCGGTCGGTATCGTGTTCTGGAGCCCTCTGTCCTCTCCCTCATTTTCATTCCTGTTGTGCAGTGCAGCCTGAAAGTATTCCTCTTCCCACTTCTCAAACTCGGTATCACTTAGCTTGTGAAACCTAGTGGCACCGGAATCCCATGCAGACTTTAGGACAGATATTTCAGTCCGCGAATTGATGTCCCCAGGGCAGCAGAATTTGGAGAGCGGCCAGTTTTCAACAATGATGTGATACTTCGCAGTGATGTGGTGGTCGAAGTTATGATAATACATGCGAGAAACTCTCTCAGGGGCGGCAGCAAGTTCTTCTCAAAATTGAGACGAATACATCAAGAGAGCAGCAAAAAACATGTACAAAGTTTCTTGAAAATTAGCTCCCCGGTAGCTTTCTTGAGGTTGAGAGTCTCTTGTAAGTAGGTTTTAGCCACACCTGTGCAGCATGTATTGCTCGTTAGTTGCACTGCAATAGACGAGGCCCATAAGCCTTACCTTGAATGCCAGCAATGGAAAATGCCTCTAGTCTTAAAGCAACGTCCACTGCGCTAACTTTGAAACACGCATCAAAAAAGTCCGTGGCGTGCGAGGTTTGAAATATGTGTGGTTGGTTGAAGTGGTCAGTAGTAGAGCGTGTTGCGATGAAAATAATCTCAACTCCAGTGCGGGCATTCAGAGCGCGAGCCTGTCAATAGAATTTTGTGCATCAGAGGGGATATATCACTGGATAAGCGACAGAAACAAAATATGTACCTCGCGGTCAATGGCCTGCACTGACCTTTGACAATCATGGAAGGCTTCCAGGGGGACATTTCGAATGGCAAGCTTCTTCATTTCACGATGATCTTCCAAATCCTTGACAGCGGCTTGAGTGGCATCCTCCTGCTCACTTTTTGACATGGAATTCCACCGCTCAGCAATTCTATGAGCACATTGTGCTGCTTTCAAGGGTGCAATGCTGGGTGCTCGTTCTATGGAAAAAACTATGTATCAGTGAGTGGAACTTCCAATGTAGCAGTTGCCCATACCATCATTGATCCGTTTGACTTCTTGTCGACAAAATGTGTTCCATCGATTGATGCCACGAGACGACTGGGCAATGCATGAGTGCTGCATTATCTCCTCATAGTAGTACTGGACACTATGCCCACTAAATTGAGCATGCAATTTCTCTGCTTCATGAAAGACAACATTGCGAGCAGCTTGGAGGGCGCTTGAGTATGAAATGCAATGAGCTTGCCTCTTCTCCTTCAGTACTGCTTTTTCGGCTGCGCTGCGCTTGTATCGTCGTTTTTCACGGCGACGCCAAGGTACTCGAGGTTTATTGGTTGTAAGTGCCTGCATTTTGGGGGCATAATGGCTGACTTTGCTCGAGCTCGTTTGTTTCACCATTATCAAGGGCGATGAGGTTTCTAGTAAGAATGGTCGGCTAGTTTTTTCGGCTAGTCTTACGGATGTTAGCGTCATGCAGCACATGCGACTTTTAGAGACAAACATATGTCGGGAACATGGAAATCATAGGGGAAAAAACAATGTACATGAGTTAGGATTCGTTGTCTCCAGTGACGATAAGCCACAACCACCGAGCCTCTGCAACAGGAAGGCCTCTACTTGACAGATTATTGACAAACTGTTGCCCAGACATACTAACATCCAGGGCATGCTGAATGCAGAGGAGGGCACGAGAAGAATAACCATGGGCCTCAAGATAGCTATCAGGTATATCGCCAAAAGATCGGAGGGGTGTATCGTCAGCAGGAGGTGGGCTATAGAGTGTTGATTGAATACCGCTCAATTCCCGCATGTACTGGTACACCCGCACTGGTGCATTCGAGGATGTAGCGAGAGATGGGCGATTGTCTGCCAGGGTCCTCCAAGCACGTGGTCATTGAGGCGTGCTGGTATTAAAAGCGAGCGCTATTTGACTGACTGATAAGTGGTAGAGTAGAAATCCATGGAAAAACTTACGAGGGGCGGAAGATTCACCCAAGATCGAACTGACAGTTGAAAGAAGCCTCTTTGGAGGGTCGAGGGAGAGATTTGATACTGTAAATGACCATCAGATAGACATCAAGAGCTGACAAGACATAGATCATACCCTCGACAACAGGTGACTCTACAACCTTCTCTTTCATGAGACCTATCTTGCCGCCAATGGGTCTGCCATCAATACACTTTCCTTTCATGATCATCCAAGCGACAGCGTCCGCAAAAGTTTCGAATTTCTTGTACATCGGACTGCAATATCCAGACACCAGTTGGTGGCAATCTTTCCTAGAAGCAGATGCAATCTATCATTATTTTGATAGATAATTGGATGCACCACTTTGTGTAGATACAAATCTCGTGTTCCCTCAATACTCCATAGAAGCCCTGAAGTGTGCCCTCCCGACGTTCCTTCTGAAGCACACCTTGTGCAGCATCAGAGTCCATAAATGCGCGTGCGACAACTATAGCATCTTCTGTTGGCACGGAACATACGAGATCGTGAAGAGAAAACAGTTTTTCTGCTTGAGTGTTGGTCTGACAGTGAATTACCAAGGGAAAGTAGTGAGTGTCGGATCCACTGTAGGCAGTGAAAGGTCTGGAGGAGTTGATCAGCGTGAATTGATAACTTCATGAAATCACTCACTGTTTGTCATATATTCCTGGAGATATACCCCCAAATACTACCCAGTACTTGCGAGAACTCATTAAGTTGCAAAAGTAAGAGACTGACGATGTTGAAGAAGGTGGAAGTAGAAACACAATGTTTTTGATGTGATCAGACGATCGGTGATAGCGCTGATTTCAAAATCAGCGCTATCACCGATCGTCTGATCACATCAAAAACATTGTGTTTCTACTTCCACCTTCTTCAACATCGTCAGTCTCTTACTTTTGCAACTTAATGAGTTCTCGCAAGTACTGGGTAGAGCGCCTTACAGTGCTTACTTAGTGATTCATTTGAAGGGCTCTTCACTCAAAGAAAATAGAAAATTCAAGCAATCATAGTATTTATGTAGGCGAATGTTAATGAAAACTACACGTTACACTAGTTCAACGATGAAGCATCAAGTCAGAGAGATATTCTATCAAGGTACCAATGTCCTGTGTCAATTCCTCGACTTCATCAACAGCGGGTGCACTGTCGTCGTCATACTCAACTTTGTTACTGCTAGACAAAGCAATATCCTCTGTAGTACACCCTCTAGATCCTTTCCTGATGCCTGCTGAAATCGAGCCGGAGAATCCTGGAAGCAAGTGGATCTTTGAAATGCGGTGAAGGACTTGCATGTTGATTAGACGGTGGTGTGAGCAGTATTCATACACTGCGACATGTTCAATAGCTTGTTCAGCTGCGAGTGAAGCGAGACATTGGGTAAAGAAAGTGTCTTCATCTATGATGGCAGTGTGCAAACGGCGGATCTCCACGTTGCATCGGTCTATTTCCTCCTTCGCATGGTTAATCCGTAGCCATTGTCGGATCACTGCACGGATAGCAGGTTTGGCCCACATTTTTTCGCGAACGTCTTGTCGTGTATCTCGCAGGAGGTTGAACTCCTCAAGAAAGCTGTAATGGGATACCTTGGACCAATCAAGCTGGGGGCGAGGGGGTGATAGTGCT
The DNA here is from genome assembly GCF_016647785.1 of Suillus fuscotomentosus. Taxonomy (NCBI): domain Eukaryota; kingdom Fungi; phylum Basidiomycota; class Agaricomycetes; order Boletales; family Suillaceae; genus Suillus; species Suillus fuscotomentosus. The sequence goes on from NW_024539575.1 coordinate 146,761, forward strand.
GCAGCTGCTGTATTATATGTCTTGACGGTGTTTTGAATAGCATGACATTGAGTTTGAAGGGATTTAGATATGTGGGTGCGCATTTTATAAGCTGATAATATCAATCAGTGATTACAAAATAAACAATTAGCAGAAGGACACGCACCAGTCTGTGAGATATTCAGCCGCTGAAGCTCGAAGAGCCGTTGGACTACTAAGCGCTGAAGATTGTCCAACACATGTTGATACTGATGATTCGACATATACTTCAGCGTTGCTTGATACTCAGGTGACGAAGGCTGCCATCGATTAGCGATACCCATCTTCACTTCCATGGAAGTGACTTCTTGCTGTATTGTAGCGAGACGCTCAGCGCTGTACCGACATTGTGTCTCAAGTTTTCTCGTGGCCATCATGTCATCGGAATAGGACTGTGTGCCCGTAAAAGAGATGAACTGATAATCCTTTGGAGTCGTAGATAGAAAACGTGTAGATGCGGACTGCACCTGAGATCTAAGATGATAGTTAGTTACTTGGTTAAATGCGAAAAAAAGAAATAAGAACTCTGCATCTCTCAGCTTCAGTAGGAGTTCCACATATGCCATCGCGTGGACATCCCACTCAGTCTCTTTACCCAGATGTGCGAAATACTCAATTTCCTCCTGACGCCAAGTCTGCAGATCACCCTCCTGAATGCCGAGTGATTGCTTTGCTTCATCAAGAGCAATCGACTCCGTCGAGACAATGTCGAGCACTTGCTTGTAGTTATTGTATATCATAGTACCAAGATTCAAGTACTTATCCTCGTCCCATTGCTTGAAAAAGAGGTCCAAAAAGACATGACGGCGGTATGAACTGGCATATCGGATGACAGGGGCAATAGCATTCAATGCGCTGAAAAAATGTTCAATAGTTCCAAAGTCTTCAAGACCCGCACCAACAATCCCGTTTGGATGGTTCTTCGTTTGACACAGGTAGTTGTGTCTGTAGCCGTGAAAGGCGTCAACACACATGCAGCACTTTTGCCTCTCGAATGCATCACCCAGCCTGCTTGCACGGATGGTAGATTGAAATCCGCAGCCTATATCATATGCTCCCAGAGCGTGTTCGCCAAGAACATCAATGACGTTAGACATGATCGCGAGAGGATATTTCGCACTGTCAAGTCGTTAGATATGAAATACATTGTAGAGACAAGAGATCTTACAGTTCACCACTGCGGACCATGTCTGTCACCCATAACAAAAGACCATGACGATAAGCGGAAACAAAAATCCCCGTTTCGTCAAAGACAGACCACATATGTTTCTTCTCTTCATTGGCAGCTGCTTTCCAGTTTTTACTACAGTCAGATGACATGACCTGCATTGTGAGATCGTCCGTGTTGACTTCAGGGTGTGTGTCCTCTTCTCCTGTGGTATTGAAAACACCCACAACTGGGTCTGCATCATCTGAGTCTGAAGCGCGTGGTCGAACTTCATTGGCGAAGCTATCAACAAAGTCACATGGTATGATGTAGTCGCTCTCGGTGTATGTCCGCGTGTCTCCTCGCTCGCGTCGTCCTAGTCCTGCCATGCGTTTGGCTGAGTTGCCACCATCGAGGACATACATGCGAGAGAATGGTAATGAGGGCTCATCCTCCAACTCATAGGTGCAGGGAGGGCATGAGTTGAGTATGCGCCAGTTGGGAGTACTGCGACCGAGAGCAGCGTTGACTCTCTGCTCAACCTGCTGAAGTATGGCCAAGTAAGTATCAAAAGCATCGGCTAGTACAGTACGCCAGTGACGTTTATAGGGTACCTAATGCCAGTTAGTGATGCAAAACTCAGAGTAGACAAGAGTAGTACCTTGTATGAATCGCAAATCACCTTGACATATGCCTCGACGCTAAATGAAGGTTTGCGGAGACGGAGGTGACGAAAATGCTCCAGAGTACGAAGTGAGATAGCTACTGAGGGTGACACCGGTACATGACTGAGAAAGCCAGCACGGACAAGGTCAATTGCAGGAGACAGACTCTTCGCATCACGATGAATGAAAGTGCTTGTTTGTAGCGTGAAGATATCAACGATAGCGATGGTAAAGCTGTAGGAATCGGAGGGAATGGAAGGGCAATTGCTGGCAGGTACAGGCTGGGGCTGATCGGAGCATGTTGCCTTCCAGCATAGATAAGTATCTGTGAGTGTCGCCAGGAGGGGCATCCAGTTGGCATGCAAGTGGTCTAAACGCTGTCGCCATGTTTGATTGTCTTTGTAGACGCGCTGGTTCCACCTAATGCTAAAAATCAATGAAAGTTGATTTGTGAGAGAAGGAATACTGATGGTGTCTCCACATAATCGCGGATGGCAGTGGTAATCGTTTCACTGGTGTCTGAAGGCTCAGTCTCCCACTCCCCTGCTGGTTCATCGTCTTGTCCATCATATGCGAGGGTCATGTCCTCCGAGTCCACGTCAGATCGTATCTCTCCGAGAACATTGAGTGAATCACTACCGAGACCTACAGAATGAATAATAAGTAATGAAGATTGCACAGTACCTACCTGAAATATTGAGGCGGTAGTGTGCCTGCCCAGTGAGACGTTCGTGTCCTACTGCCTGTAGTCCAAGTGTGGTACTACGTTGCTTCCCATCACTGGTGACACTGACAACATGGACTTGGCGGGAGACTCCCTTTCATTTGTTGCGTGTTGCTGGCATAGATATTGGGTTTCTCGTCGTCGACGACGGTGAGCATGAGACGTGCGGATGTTCCCGAAGTATGAACAGCGAGTAAGCTTCTAAATTGGGAATGGTTGCATACGCCCGAACCCCACCAAACAGTCTGACACACTGGTGTTTTGCCAAAGTATAGATATTGAACATTATTCAGCTATTTACTGGCAGTGTGCGTATTTGGTGCAGTCGTACCTAATTAGGTTGCCACTCCCAGGGGTATATGACAACCTAATTAGGTAGGGATCATGTGAGGTTGAGGTGATTCCCAGAGATGTTCAATGAGATTCAGATCTGGAGACTGTGCTGGCCATGATAGAACATTGATATCATGGTCTTCAAACCATTTTGTAGCCAGTTTTGAGATGTGCTTGGGGTCATTATCTTGTTGAAAGATGATGTCTTCTTCATCAATCCCTGACTCCTGCATGGTTTTGAGTAGACACTCCTCTAGAATGGAAATGTACCGCTCTGCATTCATCCTTCCTTCTATCTCACAAAGAATTCTCACACCACTCCATCCCATACAACCCCATACCATTATGTTTCCTCCTCCAAACTTCAGTGTACTCTTGACTTCTCTTTCTCCTAATGGTTCTCCTGCCTTTTTCCACACATATTCCTGGCCATCTGACCCCATTCTATTGATTTTTGTTTCATCTGACCAAATAATTTTCTTCCAGTCTTCCACAGTCTAATGTTGGTGCTTTAAAGCAAAGGCTAGCCTTCTCTTTCTATGAGCTACAGAGAGAAGAGGTTTTTTCTTCTTGGTTACAGCCTTGAGATTGGCTGCCTTGAGGGTGTTTCTAACAGTTTGGGTTGAGACAGGAGTGGAGATGATGGAATTGATGAACTTGGTAGCTTGAGTAGCATTTGAAGCCTTGCCAGATAGAATTTGGTGAACAATAGCTCTTTTGTTCTGTGGAGTAAGCTTGGGGGGACATCCCATTTTATGATTTTCCTTCTCTAGCATGTGTTCCTTTATGACTGTAGCAATAGTGGACTTGCCAAGACCAGTTTTGGAGGCAATTTGCCTAGTAAATAAACCAGAGGTATAGAAAACAAGGATATTATCCTTTTGAGCAGAGGAGATGGGTTTCATGATAATTATGTTGAATGTCATAATCTTATGTGGGTTTATATATTCAAATGATATTAAAATCAGACCATATCAGTATTATGACACTACTTTAATCAAGAATATAATGTATGAATGGTCTGATTTTGTAATTTTAATGAAAAGTCAAAAAAGTGTCCGAATGAGTTCATGTATTTGAAATTACCATATCCTGCCCATATATGGTTGGATTCTCACTATAAATATCTCAAATTTGAGCCAGGATATAGGGCCTCCAGAAGTGTCCCTATATTAATTTGTTATCATTGAGTCCTGGCTTGCCATTGCCCAATTACTTGAAAATGCATAAACATTCGGACACTTTTTTGAGCCACTGTATGTTCCTACATACCTGGGGATGCACTTCTACGATAGTTTCTTCTCACAAGTCCCTTCTGAGTCATCTTATCTATAATCACATTAAAACATAACAGTACCACAATACATCCATTAAAGTGTTTGTGATGTCAAAATATATTAGTAATCGATACCCAGAGCCATCTCTGTGGTATAATAGAGCAGAAACCATCATCACTCACTGATTTCCCTGATTTCCCTTGTAATGTTGGTGTTACAAAGTTATCTATTTGCCAGAGCTAACTGTATTCCACACTAGGCCTTGCTGTTAATTTGCATTTTGCAACCATAACGCAAGGAAGAAGTTCTTACTTGAAAAACATGTATGGGAGACACATGTATCTGTCACAATGCTCGGTTAGTGCATACTGCCCTCTTCATTGATGTGTTAGATGACTTTCTTTATCAGTTGATGGTTCAAATCTGGTCTATGCAAGTGATATGTGTTTTCACTGTCCATTATGCGACCACACCATGATTGACTCATTTGCAATGAGGACACATCACAAATGACATTTGGAGAGTGAGGTCTCCTCTTCTGTTCAAAGAAATTCTACCTTATCAGACTTGGCACACATCAATAAAAAATGTAGCCAGTAACATGTTCCTGAGGCGTTCCAATGCTTAGATACATCAGCAAACACTTGTTAAATAAGTCACCTTAAAATTCATTTGCATCTGGGCTTCATCCTATCAAGTTTCAGGAGACACAGGAATCTACTGTAGACTGCCCTCCCTCCCCTCAACAACACTGCAAGAAAAAAGAAAGTGTTGACCTTTGAGAGCCTGACCCCTTTGCTAAATGTCATGGAGGTATGTTATATCATGATAGTTTACAAATATGTCCCTTATAATACCACCTCAGGATCACTAGGCCTTTGGTCCAGAGCTTGCCCCTTTGCTGGAAGATTTGGCTGTTCTCCATGGTATTAGTATCATCATTGATGCTACGTACAAAATCACCATTTGGATTGATTATGCTATCGCCATTCATGCCAAACACATCTGCAGCCACACTGTCTCTCACCACTGCTTCAATCCTAATCCCAACCCCTCCCTCCTGGAGTCAGACATGACTCATATCCTCAAGTTATTTGGATGTATCAATGACTTCACTCCACCTTCTGGTGTTGTTCCTTCCATAGTTGGCCTCAAGGTTCTTGACAGTTTAGTCTGCTTGATAGAGGGCTGCAGCTACCTGTCAGCCTCCCTCTAGATCATGCAGGAATACTTTAAGATTACCTACCCCAATGACCAATGGCACCTAAACACCAAGGAATGAGATATTTAGCACATGTATAAGTTCCATGGCAATCAAACACTTATCCTCATAGACCTGAACCAGATCATGCCCCCGTAGCAACATGTATTTGCTGACTACCAGGATGAGATCAGGAAGAAAGCCCCCTAAGTTGATCTGGATATCTATCATGTTGACCAAGATACTTGCAAGCATGAGACATTCCTTGTCAAGATGGGATGGAACAAGGTCATTAAGGGTCTCCAGGTTATTTCAAGCCCTGCTAACAAAGAGGAACATCTTCAATTATTACACACTGCCATCCATAATTAGCTCAATGACATTTGCATTATGCTGCCCAACCTTGATCTCATCTTCCTACAATTGATCAACACTTCAAAAGGGTAGGTTTATTTTAATTAACTTTCATCAGAACTCAACTGACACTCTTGTAGTCAAATTGTGAATGCTCCTTATGACACATATGTCGAAAGTGCGTGTGCCTTTTGAGACACTTTTTGATAATGTCTCTGCAGTTCATTGATAAACCCCAAACATTCTCATTCGAGCTCCTCATCACTGAAGAGCAATCTGAGAGCCTTATCAGACTCCTCAGCATCTTGAAAGGCAGCGAGGGTGGCAGCATCTCAGACTGCATTCAAAAAGTCTTATTTGTCTTTCTGACAATATCAAATGAGCACATTACCAATGATCAGTTCAGCTGCTCACTGATCTGTTATGTCATTTTATCTCACTTGTTGCTTGACAGCACTTTTGAGCTGGCCTCCAACATTGTTTCTAACCTGTCATGCCTGCAGTTCTGTATGCATACTTCAGGCATCTTGGAAGCCTATAACAGTGGATTGAATGAATCCAGTGAAGGATTACTGTCATGAGTTTTACCATTTTAATTAAATCTATGTCACTAAATTACTGTCAGATTTTATGACTTGATTCTAAAAGATGTGCTTACTGGAGGAAAGCGCTATCCTTTCACCACACTCCACGAGGAGATGCACTTCCTGTCAGCCATGGCTCATTTAGAGACCAGACTCCCCAACCTACTCTAGAATGACACTCACACTATACTCCAAGTGGACAGTTCCCCACTAATCATATCAGCCATCAGGTGAAGTCACTGTTGATTCGAGCTAACAAAATCATAGTGTCGCTGTGTGAAAGCATCAACATGTCTGACTATGATGTCTGCCTCAAGCATCACTTGAACATTCAGAACCCCACCTATTAGCCAAAGGACCCTCTTCGCAAGCAGAACGACAGCTACTTCTTCATCCAAGATCTGGATAACCCATTCAAAGCCCTGCAGGAAGGCCTCCTCAAGGGTATGTTCCAAGATCTCAATGTATTCAACAAGTACCATGTGTGGGAGGGAGCTCAGTTTTCAAACAAGGTGATACTGACATTCACCTGCCTTACATATATCTGCTAATGCCTCACAGCTGCAGTCACCTGCTAGTTCACATAGCTTGCTGAGCTCCATGACATTGTATTCTGCCTTGTCCACATCACTTCCGGAGGACTTGCTAGAGGTACAGAGTTGGAGACATACCGGCTCCTCAACACTCAAGAGAGCCCCTGCACCTTATACTTCATCACCAGCTATCTCACTTTAATCACTGGGTACAACAAGTCCTGCCAGCACACAGAATTCTCCGACAAATATGTTGCTAGGCCCATATACCTTCCTGTGACATGTGTCACTCAGTCTTGAATCTATGCCATGGACAGTAAAGCTCCTTGGCTTGGCGCTGAGGCCTTCATGTACTTCGGTAAGGCCTTGCGCAGCGAGTATTTTTCTAACATCTTGCAGTATCAAACTGCACAACATCTCCATGTACCCATGGGTCTCAGGATGTGGAAATAGATGGTCAAAGCCCTACTGTGGTGCATTGTTAATATCAATATTGACAATGAAGGAGATCATGCCAATGACACTCTAGATGAAATGTTAGGTCATACCACCGGCACCGCCAGGTCACACTATGGTCTGATCTGGAATGACATTCCTACCCTCCATGAGGACATGCTGACTGATTTGTTCAATGTATTGAAATGATTCTGGGCTTGGCTGGCTAATCCTACATCCAAGGCTATAGGCCCTCGCCCTCATATTTCATACACAGAAATTTATGAGGCCATATCTACCACCCTCAGCAAATTACAGCTGGCTGCCTCTCAACAGACCACTATCATCCAAGAGATGGCTTCTAGCCATGCAGAGATGCTAGAGATGCTTTAATTGACGCACAAGAAGATCGACTGCACTCATCAGGCAGTCTTATCTGCACAGCATGGCCATTCTTCCCTCATTCAAGCTGCAGAAACCCTCGACATCAGTTTCTCTTATATTCATGGGCTGTGCCTATACCTTCAAGATTCCAGTGCTACATTCAAAAGCACTCAGCACACCTTGGCCATCAAGCTTATCTTGCAAGGTTGTCCTCACATTGTAGTCGTTCTACCTACTAGCGCTGGGAAAACTACAATCTACAGCTCTCTTGGATATGTGGAGAAGGCTGGCTTTCACCTCATCATCATTCCCTACTGCTCACTGTTTGACCAAGTCACGCAGGAAGCATGCTCAAAGGGACTACCTTATGCTATATTTCCTTCCAATGACATTGATCTTTTCAGATCTTGGCTTGTCTTTGTGTCCCTAGAGCACTGTGCCAAAAATGACTTTTGAACTTGGTGCATTGCTGACAAGAATGTGAACCTCTTGCGAGGGATCATCATAGATAATGTGCATGACATCATCGTGGCCACCAATTATGGCCATTCATTCAAAAAACTCATGAAGCTTAAAGATCTCAATGTGTAAATCACATTGCTAACTGCCACACTTAGCTCTCGCTCTGAGGTCGCACTTCTTGATGTAAGACACCTATCAGCATGCCTTACGATTCTAAATGTTTTTTCAGTCATTGCAAATGGATCCCTTATCAGTATGCAAGATCCGCATGCCCACTCACTGCCCCGAAATTCAGTACTGTGTCACCTACATTGCAGAAGACACCATCGACAATGACATTTTGTCCATGGTGCTGTCATTCTCTCTCCAAAGTCATAAGAGAGGTATTATCTTTGTACTCACCACTCCCTGCTGTAGCCAACTGGCTGGCATGTCAGGATTTTCTATGTACCATGCCTAACTCACTGATAAGGAATGCAGCACAGCCATATTAAGATGGTGATCTGGCAAGTCCCAGTAGATCATAGGGATGTTGGCAATGGCCCAGGGCATTGATGTTTGGTCCATTATAGTTATCATTCACAGAAAGATATCCTAGGTGGACTCTGAAGGAGTGTCTAAACTTCTGAATATGATACAGTTTGCCCAAATGTCGGGATGGGCTGGATGCAACAGGAAATCCAGCTATTATCATTTACTCTTCAGCAACATCCTCTCCACTGATATTCAGCTCTCTGATGATCATGGAGGGCAGCAGGCTATGATAGATTCTGTTAGTCTTGAAAGTTTCCAGTGTGGGACCCTTTCTTTATTTTTGGATGAAATCGATCAAACCTGCTTGTCACTGCTGATAGCTGAGCTGTGCGATATCTGTTTGTCACATTCAGTAAATCTCTTTCTCTAGGGAAAGCTTCCATCAATATTGACTTACCCTGTAGCATGCCCTCACTCCTGAGCAGGAATTTTACAGCAGCCCCTCAGGTTCATGCCTGAAAGCCCAAGATCATCCGGCTGAGCATCTGAGGCCAGCTCACATCCTTACATTGCTATTTATATCTACATGACTTGGCTCTCCTATGCCAATCAGCCAGCGCGCCGTCACTCAGGCCCAGCTCAGGACTCCACTTTCCTCTACGCCTCACCACCGAGGTGCAGCTTAGGATGATGAGCCTTCTGGCAGTGAGCTGAGGGCTACCCGTCCAATGTAGGACCATGAGCCGGAAAGCTCTTCTGATGAAGAACTATACCACTGCCCTACATCTGTCAGTGTACCAGCTCAAAGTCATCTTGTGCACACATGACCTGCCCATAAACAGCAGGAGTGACATCCAAAACATAGCACCAGCACCAACCAAAGAGTTCACCTTGTGCATCCTATGCCTTCCTCCAATATCACTCACCCTCGCATGCACCAGGCTACCATGGGCCCTGGACCTTCATACTATGGCAGTACGCCAATCACACCCACCTCTTACCATTGTGTTCCCCTCATCCAATCTTCGTCCTCACATGCATAAAGTTGAGCTACCCCATACAGAGATCCTGCTGTAGCATCTGGTTTAGATCAAGGTTTGACAATGACACTTGCTGAGAAGGTCTCCATAATTGGTCATTGGTGCAAGAGGTTGGTCCATATGTGTAGTATATGTATGTTCTTCAACATGGAACATCGTCATTTTCCATATAATTGTCCCAGCAACATTCTACCTTCTATGAAGTACAAAGTGTATAGGTCAGGCCTACATTTCAAAAGCACTATTGATATTGTCAAAAAAATAGAGCATAGGGATATAGTCAAAGGGAGATGATTGTTGGCAAAGGCATTGGTTATTGATGAATGTATGCACTTCTGTACTTTGTTTATTGTGAGGGTATTTTGTAAGTAGGTTAGGTTTGGGTACCGGTTGAGAACCCATTTTCAAAGTTATATACCAGATGTAACTGTATGTTTGTAAAATTTAAAGGCCATATAATAAGATATCAGTAGCAAACATTACATAAAATAAGTGATAATAACAGTATGGATATGTAAACCAAGAGCCAACTAGATATCAACATATGTACACATCCAGACTCGGTTCTGTATGTGGTACATAACTATATATATATAGATAAGAATCATGATGTCCAGATGTGCATTGAAAACTATGTTTGGATGCGCTAAAAGAGATCTGAGTCCAGAATGGTCTATATATATATGTATATAGATTAATATATCAAATCAAATTACAATTAAACTATCATTAAAGTACAAGGAAAGAGTAAGGGGAAACACACGAATTTCGCTAAGAAGATGCATTTCATGTAAAAGGATGTAGAACTATACTTGTGTCACACTTTTAATATATGGATGAATGAGTGAGTTGGATGTAGGATAGCACAGCAGTTTTTGTTTGCAGGGCATTAATAAACTCATAGTTGTTACAAGTAACATCGGCTACATGGCCCCCCTATCATTTTTCCCCTTCGTCCTCGCCCTCGTATGCCTCCGGCTCGCACTTCTCTACCGACTATCCGTTGACCGGATCCTCGGGACCGTTCCTGTCCCTCATCCCCCTCCTATCGCACCAACGTGCGCACGTGCCTTCGGGCTATGACTCGTTCTGACTCGTGCCACCAATGTGGCTTTCCTTATCTTGTCTTATCTTTCCTTTGACTCGTGCATGCTGCACATTGTATCATTTACCGTTGGCTCGTTCCAACGTTTCTCGGTCTCATTCCGCATTCGACCTTACATCACTAATCAGGCTCTGCCACCATCGTACCTATACCCTTTCCGTTTCCCCTTTGCCCTTACCTACAGTACGGTAGCCTTGCCCTTAACCCTTTCCACTTAGTATAAGTAGTCGGTCACTCTGTACTAGATTCCCTAACTTGAATCTACTCAATCTTCCCTCGAACATACTTCCCTCTGAAGCCCCCTCAGCTTCAGTCTCTAGTATCTTTTCTTAGGTGCTCATCGCGCCTAAGTCTACCTCGATCGACCACCTCATCGTTCGGACAAGACTGTCCTTACTTTGAGACCGTCAGTGACTTTGAAGACATCCGTCTTAGAAGTCACGTGACACGCGCGTCTCTGATATCTGCCGACTCGACGTCGCCAGTCTCAGTCGCTACACCGGACCCTTCCGGTTACGTCACGAACGTTAGCGGACGACGCCCCTCTTAGGGCTCCGCATAACAGATCTATTTGAGTGCGTAACAAAAGATTCAAGTTTCCCCTTTTTGCGCCCTGCCATCCGCACGGCCATTAACCGACAGACACCACGACTACCTGGATCCCGAAGTACCCTTGGGAACGCGATCCCAACACTCCGGACTCCGAAGAAGAAGAATCGGAAGAAGACCACATGTCCTCCGACGAGTTTCCCGACGAACAACCGTACGGTAACCTCAACTCGAACCCTGGAACAAGAATGTCCGGAGGCCCCACCCCACAACCAACAGTGGTCGTATCCAGACCTGAACTAAAGGCTGGAGTACCACAGAACTATGATGGAAACATCGATGATGCCGAGCGCTGGATGTACTCGGTGGAGACATACTTCCTCATCAACTCGACGATCTACAGCTCCGACCAAACCAAGGTCGCTGTTGCACTCCAGTATATGAACGATGGAGACGCCCGCGTCTGGGCCGACACCTTCTACCGAGCAGCCTTCGACAAAACTCCCGTCGACTTCGGTAGCTGGAAGGACTTCAGGAAGGCTTTCACCGAATCCTTCCACCCGGTCGACCGGATGACTGAGGCTCTAACCAAGCTTCATGGTTTGACCCAGACTGGCGACGTGATGCCCTACATCGCAACGTTCAAAACCCTGTCGTCCACTGCTAGTCTCAAGCAGGACGTCGCCCTCATCCACTTCTTCGAAAGAGGGTTGAAACCAGGACTTCGAACCGCCATCTACACGAAGGAGGTCGTCCCCAACACCATCGATAAATGGTACACTGCCGCGACACAGTTGGAAGCCAACTACAAGCGATCAAGAGCAGTTGTGTCCAACAACAGATCGGTACGCCCTTCCGGGCACCGGCACGTCCCCAAGCCTCAGGTCCGCCAACGCGATCCAGATGCTATGGATGTTGATCGTTCCCTCACGCCTGAGGAACGACAGAAGTGCTTCGATAAAGGCCTTTGCTTCAAATGCAAGGAGAAGGGCCATCGAGCAAACGACTCCCGGTTCCACCCGAAGGTGCGCCGAGGAGACAAGAACGACGAAGAAGACAAAGGCAAGAAGCCAAGCAAGTCTGGCGTCCGCCAGCTTGACGAGTCTTCTGACGAGGAAGACATGGAAGTCAACCTTGTCAAAAGAAAGGATTTTTAAGGAGAGGGCTTGCCGAACGGTCAATTCCCTCTATCTGCGCATTGTATACTAAAGCTGTTGGTAAATCCAACGAGTTTCGTGTCCCGGTGACACTTTTCTCTTCTTGCAGTGCCAAAACCGTTCAGTCGACCGCCATCATCGACTCAGGGGCAGGTGGGACCTTCATTAGCTATGACTTCGTCAAGCGAAATGGGATCCGGACCCACCTACTCAAGAAACCCTTCCGGATCACCACAGTAGATGGAAGCCCGTCCTCGGCAGGACAGGTAACCCAATACTGCATGCTATTCATTCGTCTCGATCGGAGACTTATGTATGGAAAGTTCAACGTAACGAAACTTTCCAAGCATGATGATCTACTTTTTGGAAAACCTTGGCTTAGTGCCATGATGCCCAATATCGACTGGAAGGCCAACACGATCTCCCTGCCCGCGACCAATAGGTCAAAGGAGGTGGAGAGGGAACTCAACGCCTCCCGGCGAGAAAGCAAGGCCAAGCCATATCTCTTTCGTGGAGAAAAGGCTGTCCTAGAAGAACTCGACGACGAGGACTTTTCGCCCCTCAAGCGACTCCCCAAAGGCACTCAACATTGCCTCGAGGAAATCAAGAAACGCAAGAAGCGTAACAAGAAGAAGACGGCGCCAATCATCGTGCCCTTCGAAGACACCGACTTCAATACCATGGACGATGTCTGGGTCGGACAGACCCATCTCGCGGATAAAGTTGAGGAGATCTCCACTTATCCCCTCACTGACGATGAAGTTCTAGTGGAATATGCTTCGGACGGAACATCCGTCCGGATCATCGAGAACATCTCTTTCGACACTCCGCTCACCAAGGACGGGACCTCGAAGAAAGAAATCCGGAAGGCTCTCCATAGACGAGCAAAACCTCTCCGGAACCTCTGGATCCTCGCTTCTCAGCAGGACTACACGAAGACCTCCAACAAAGCTCAAGAATTTGCTATGGAGGACGCGCAGGAGAAGAAGAAGAAATCATTTGAAGAACTGGTACCTTCCTATCTTCATGATTTTGCTGACATCTTCGCAAAGGACGGTCTAAACAAACTCCCTCCCTCACGACCGGGAGTAGACCACAAAATCGAAACGAAGGAAGGCTTCATTCCGAAGTCTTCTCGAGCCTACCCGCTCTCACCGAAGGAAACCGACGCTGTCAAAGCATTTTTGGACGAACACCTCGCCAAAGATTTCATCCAACCCTCGAAGTCTCCTCAAGCTGCTGGATTCTTCTTTGTCGGCAAGAAGGACGGTTCTCTCCGCCCCTGCCAGGACTACCGATACATCAACGAATGGACGATCAAGAACGCATACCCACTCCCTTTGATACCACCCTTGCTTGCGAAACTCAACAAGGCGCAATGGTTCACAAAGGTCGACGTACGATCAGGATATAACAATATCCTCATTCATCCCGACGACAGGTGGAAAGCCGCATTCTCCACCTCATACGGGCTCTTCGAGCCCAAGGTAATGTTTTTCGGATTGTGCAATTCACCTGCCACCTTCCAAGCTTACATGAACCAGACATTTTCAGAAGAACTGAACGAAGGATGGTTAATCGTCTATATGGACGACATCCTGATCTTTTCAGATAACCTGGACGAACACCAGCAAAGGACCCGCCGAGTGTTGGAGAAACTCCGCAAAGAGTCTCTCTTCCTCAAACCCGAGAAATGTACTTTCGACTCTCAAGAAGTCGAGTACCTCGGTATGATCATTCGACCTGGACAGGTCGCTATGGACACTGCCAAGCTGAAAGGCATCAGCGAATGGCAACAACCCTCTTCGGTCAAGGACGTGCGGTCCTTTCTTGGATTCTGCAACTTCTACCGTCATTTCATTCCCCACTACTCCGACATCGCACGCCCTCTCCTCGATCTAACCAAGAAGGAGATCCCCTTCTCTTGGTCCAATTCTACCGAGGCTTCATTCCAGCATCTGAAGAAGCTTTTCACCACCGAACCGGTTCTGCGGAACCCCGACTCCTCGCGACAGTTTGCACTTGCAACTGACGCCTCGCTCTTCGCGACCGGAGCAGTCTTGCTCCAGACGGATAGCAATGGGGATTACCACCCCTGCGGCTACCTCTCCCAGTCCCTTAACGCGGCCGAACGGAACTACGAGATCTACGACCGAGAACTCCTTGCCATCATCCGAGCCCTTCAGGCTTGGAGGCACTTCCTCGAAGGAAACCCTCACCCAGTCATTGTCTTCACGGATCACAAGAACCTGATCTATTTCCGCTCCGCGCAACGACTCACCCGACGACAGGCCCGGTGGCACCTCACGCTCACCAACTTTGATCTGGAACTTCACCATGTTCCTGGAACAAAGCTCGCTGCACCAGATGCCTTGTCCCGCCGTCCGGACCACGCTATAGCTGGTCAGGATAACGAGGATCGTATCCTCCTCCCCGACACCCTGTTCACCCGTCTAATCGACGCTGAACTCGCAGACGAGTTTCAATGACTCTCTGACGACCCCTCCGACCAGACTGTGAAAACAGCCCTGGACGCCCTTTCCGGGGTGTGCGCACCCCCCATGAAGTCTGCACTTTCCGATTGGAGGTTCACCGATGGTGTTCTCTTCTATAAGGATCGTGCCTACGTTCCCCCCGACCTCCGGCATCGCGTGTTGTCTCTACATCACGATCACCCAACCGCCGGGCACCCCGGGCATTCCGGTACCGAATGGAACGTCAAGAAATCCTACTGGTGGCCCGGAATGGGCTCCTTCATTAGGAAATACGTCGATGGCTGCGCCATGTGCCAGCAGATGAAGGTTAACACCCACCCCACGACACCTCCCCTCACCCCGATACCCTCCTCGGCCCTCCGGCCCTTCGCTCAGGTCTCGGTTGATTTAATCACCGACCTCCCCGAGAGCGCCGGCTACGATTCTGTCATGGTCGTGGTAGACCATGGGCTTACGAAGGGGGTAATTCTCTGCCCTTGCAGAAAAACCATCACAGCGGAAGGAGTAGCCGAACTTTTCTTCAAGAAAGTGTTCATGCGCTTCGGACTCTATGACAAGATCATCTCGGACCGAGGCCCCCAATTCGCCTCGAAGCTAGCAAAGGAGCTAGGACGACTCCTCGACTACCAAGTCGCACTTTCCACTGCCTATCACCCTCAGACAGATGGCCAGACCGAACGGCTCAACCAAGAGCTCGAAACCTACCTCCGGATCTACTGCCGGACGACTCCCTCCGAATGGGCAAAGCACTTGCCTATGGCCGAATTTGTTCATAACTCCCGACGACACTCTGCCAGAAATGCCTCTCCCTTCTATCTCATGATGGGCTACGAACCACGAGGCATCCCCCATCTCTTCCCCGACTCTACCCTACCAACCGCCGAAGACCGAGTCAAATCACTCGCCAAAATCCGTGAAGAAGCCCTTGCATGCCACAGCCTCGCGCAGCAACGCATGGCTGATCGTTCCTATGGCCAGCGTTACAAGCCATGGAACGTTGGTGATAAGGTATGGCTATCCGCCACGAACCTGATCACCGGATTCCCTTCTAGGAAACTCGCCCCGAAACGATATGGACCCTTCCCAATCCAGAAGGTCCTCTCCCCCATCACGTTCCAGCTCAAGCTGCCTGCCAGTTGGCGTATCCATCCCACGTTCCATGCCTCGGAACTTTCCTCCTATCAGGAGACAGACGTGCATGGACCGAATTTCACCGAACCTCCTCCTGATCTTATCGATGGAGAGGAACACTACGAAGTGGAAGCAATCCTCCAACACAAGGGTACCGGATCACGTCGCCGGTACCTCGTGTCTTGGGTTGGCTATCCTGCCTCCGAACGAACGTGGCTCCCCGAAACAGAATTGAAGTCCGCAGCGGAGCTCCTGAAGGCGTATAAGAAGCGACTCAAGATCGCTTCAAACGCCATCTCATGTTAATCAACAACCGCCACCGCAACTTCTCCTACCGCCCTCACTACACTAGGGCTGACCCCACCAGCGAACCCATCCACACCGATACCAAAGCCTTCCATCGCCAACGAATCCGCAATCGCCACCGCCCCAAGAAATCCACACCCGTCGACAAACAGAGACCCACTACCCAATACCCCACCTACGCCACTACCCAAGGAAAGACGCTCCACTATGTCGGCCTCAGCGTCGTCTGTTTCCTCGCACCGATCCGCTACCTCTCATGCGTCTGCCTCCGACCCCGACCCGACGAGCCAGCCAACGCATGGCCATGATAGGCCCTCCTACACCGTCTTCCGACGACCATCCCTTCGCTCAGTTGTCCAAGACAGGCAACGGGCCTACTGGGAAGCAGTCATCTGCGATCCCCAGTATGCAATCCGACTCGACAACTATCTCAACCGCACCAACGACGAGATAACCATGAACCTCGTCCAGGCCTTCAGGGCCACCGACGCCCTCACCGGCGATATCGCCAGGATCGACCTGGCTAGGGAGACTTCCCTATCCACCGTCTCGACCAGATACAATCAAGGCAAGATCAAACGAGCCCTGCTAAATCTGTTTGAACTCAGGAACTTCCATGCCGCCGTCATGGCCGTCGAGGAGGAGCGGGCATTTAATCCCCCTCCCAACCCGCTTGCAGTCGTCGAGCGTGCTGTCTATGACAGAGCTCCGACCCCCTTCCTTCCCCAGCTACCCCGCTCTGAATCGCCAGAGCAGATCCCCAATGTCACCCAGTTGACCAACCCCGAGATCGACCGTCTCTATAACGAATACGAACGCGAGCTCTACGCTCCACGTAACCCCTCCCCCATCCTCGATGCCGACACCATCTCTATCATCATCCCAGAGTTGGATGAATGCCCTCCCGCATCACCTGTTCTCAACCCCGACGATTGGGTACCCACCGAGACGGTCCCACACCTCTCTATTGGTTCTCCAGAACCCCTCCCCACTCCGCAACGCCGAAATCACCGTGCTCGTGCACGATCCATCTTGTCCCTAGGACTACCCCTCTCTCATGCGCATCGACCGCGCACCCAGAACTTCACTAGGCACTATCCTCGCAAGGAAGCCCAGGAAGACGCCATCAACGACGCACGTCGTGATGCCACCGAGACCACCCAGGTCTACCGCAGCAACGTTGTCTGCCGCCAGTGCCGTGTCTACGGACATAAACAGAAACACTGCGCGCAATACTTCTGCCGCATTTGTGGGCAATTTGCCCCAAAACATCTCACTCCTTTCTGCCCTCGACTTGACGGCAGGAAGATCCTTCGTCGTGGAACCTCTTCCGACCGGTTCTACAGGGACATGCAGCAGCTCGAAGCTGCGTATGACCAAGACGCTGCTCGTCTTGAGCAAGAACGCGAAGAGAATGCAATCGAAGCCGCTTCCTGGCTCGAAGACCTCGACTTCGACCCCGCATGGTATAACAACCAGGACGACTACGTTCCTCTGGACGACGATTAAAGAGTTCGTGGAACTCTACCTTGAAACGGGGGTAATGTTACAAGTAACATCGGCTACATGGCCCCCCTATCATTTTTCCCCTTCGTCCTCGCCCTCGTATGCCTCCGGCTCGCACTTCTCTACCGACTATCCGTTGACCGGATCCTCGGGACCGTTCCTGTCCCTCATCCCCCTCCTATCGCACCAACGTGCGCACGTGCCTTCGGGCTATGACTCGTTCTGACTCGTGCCACCAATGTGGCTTTCCTTATCTTGTCTTATCTTTCCTTTGACTCGTGCATGCTGCACATTGTATCATTTACCGTTGGCTCGTTCCAACGTTTCTCGGTCTCATTCCGCATTCGACCTTACATCACTAATCAGGCTCTGCCACCATCGTACCTATACCCTTTCCGTTTCCCCTTTGCCCTTACCTACAGTACGGTAGCCTTGCCCTTAACCCTTTCCACTTAGTATAAGTAGTCGGTCACTCTGTACTAGATTCCCTAACTTGAATCTACTCAATCTTCCCTCGAACATACTTCCCTCTGAAGCCCCCTCAGCTTCAGTCTCTAGTATCTTTTCTTAGGTGCTCATCGCGCCTAAGTCTACCTCGATCGACCACCTCATCGTTCGGACAAGACTGTCCTTACTTTGAGACCGTCAGTGACTTTGAAGACATCCGTCTTAGAAGTCACGTGACACGCGCGTCTCTGATATCTGCCGACTCGACGTCGCCAGTCTCAGTCGCTACACCGGACCCTTCCGGTTACGTCACGAACGTTAGCGGACGACGCCCCTCTTAGGGCTCCGCATAACAGATCTATTTGAGTGCGTAACAATAGTGTTTTCTTAGTGCTGTCTATCTCTCCTGGGACTGTCTTTTCAAATATCACATGATACTTGCAAATTGCAAGTCATACTGTTCTTACAATATGTAAATTGCTAATATTAGACTGATATATTTATATATAGACTATAATATATGTGAACAAGTTAATAGTGTCATATCCCATATATTCACGCTTCTCTTCCGGACTTCGGACCCTGAGATCCGATCCGGTCCGATGTATAGATCCGCTTCCGATCCGATTTACGATAAGCTTTCTAATTCATTTCCTGTTCATATAACGTTAAACACAGCCTATTCGGTATTTCCTCTTCCCGGTGTTTTGGTTATACTTATTACCGGTATGATTACTGATCTGTTAACCTATGTCTCATTTCCGACTCACGTTTGATAACCTTTGCACATGCTTCGTACATAGCCTCGGACCTTTACTTACTGATACTTCCGTTATCCTCATAGTATATAAACTCGTGTATATGTCCTGTAGTACCTCAGTTCGAATATCATCTTAGTTTGTCCTCTTTCTGTCCTCCGGACTTGAGTCCTTCTTACTCTTGTCACCCTCCGAGACTTCGGATAGATTCCGATAGTCTATATCCTCGGCTCTACCTTCGGGTAGTCTTACTCTGTTAGTTTCTAGTTCGGATACATCCGGATTAGTCTTATATATGTTTCCGATATCCGGAAGACATCCGGATATACTACGAGACCCGTCCGGACCTTCGGACGCGTTATCGTTAGTACTTTGAAATAAGGGACAGTACTTGGGAAAGGGGCACAGCGTACAAGCTGAGGCCGAAGTCCTTCGGATCCGATCCTACGAGAGCATGACCTTAACAAATAGTTAACATAGTGAAAGTCCATGGTGTATAAGACCATGAGGCAGTAGAGGGTTCAGGGCAGGGAGAGTATGTAATCAATGAGGATAAGTAATGATTGATAACACGATAAAGATCAAAACCAACCTTCAACAAAATCAAGATGTCACTATGCAAAGGCAAGAAGAAAGCCACTAATGATGATGACAATGTGAGTGAATATAATGCTGAGTGAGGAAAATAATGTACAATATGGCAGAAGGTTGCCTTGAGTAGCAACACATTTAAATGAAATACCCGACTGGTGCAGGCAACATTGATGAAGGATGGAGTGGTGTTTGAAACCAAATGACATGATGTGGTGGTCGCAGTTATGAAGATTGGAATGGGGAATATCAACATCCTCATAATCATGAATATATTAAGATTGGTAACATACAACAATAGGCTGAAGGACAACATGCATATCAACAAAATGATTATGTCATTCAACAAGAACAGAATTCTGTGGGGGGTACGGGTGGACACACTTCTCGCATTGCACCAGGGAAAACACTAGAGGGGAGCTAGACTTATATGGTCAAAACAGAAATAGGTTTCAAAATTCAAAATTGCTTTCTCTTCCTGGGATGGTATATATTTTAGAGGGATACTCAAGGATTAATATGAGCCCAGAATGAAAGAAAACAGCAGTCGGGATGTGGAGATATTACCAAAATACTGACATTTTTGCACATGTAGCATATCCACATATTACAGTGACCTATCTCTATATAATACGAGGGAACAGACATGCATAATATCCCATATGATATTGGCCAGCGGACCATGGGCCCATGATAAAAATATCCTCGACTATGACGGATAGGCCGGAAGGCAAATTATTCCCAATGGAGGCGGGTGGGCCCATGCAGGGAATATATAGAGTAGATGAGTTGGCTGATGTACATGAATATTAGGTAGGTTGTCTTGCAGAATGTGAAATCCAGGGTGTGAAGCTTGTGTTGCCCTACGAGAAGCCAAGTTCTGAGCACCAGAATTTGAGTCAACTGTACTGAGCTCCAAGTTCCAGGACCTGGAACTCAACACATAATTTAGTTAATACTTTCTGTGTTGACATGGCCTTTGATGGTGCACAGGTTGTCTTGCAGAATGTGGAATCCGGGGTGCAAAGCTTGTGTTGCCCTATGAGAAGCCAAGTTCTGACCACCAGAATTTGAGTCAACTGTACCGAGTTCCGAGTTCCAGGACCTGGAACTCAACACATAATTTAGTTAATACTTTCCATGTTAAATGGCCAACCGAAGTTGAGATGTTTCTAAAGACAGCAGCAGGTGCTCTCTTGACATGGCCTTTGATACCAGCGTAGGTTGTCTTGCAGAATGTGGAATCCGGGGTGTGAAGCTTGTGTTGCCCTATGAGAAGCCAAGTTCTGACCACCAAAATGTGAGTCAACCATATTCAGAGGAGGTAATAAATCAAAGTTACCGAGTTCCCGGAGCGGCAGGTGATCTCCTGACATGGCAGTGCAAAGCTTGTGTTGCCCTATGAGATGCCAAGTTCCGACCACTCAAATTTGGGTCAACTGTACCGACTTCCGAGTTCTGGGACCTGGGAGTCGACAAATAAATATCTGATGACCAGCACACTTCCAATCAGGTAGTATTTCATTGAGCAATGGATAATAATACATCTTTGACAGCCAAAATTATCCCAGGCTCCCTTATCTGATCCTCTCTATCTCCACCCCCTTTAACACCAAAGTCCGGACATCCAGCATTCAGTGTCTGATTTTCCAAGATTGACATCCAGCATGAATGGTTCTTCCCCTTCCACTCCTGATAGCATAAACATCTGGCGCACTTGGGCCCTGACTGTGACTTATGAAGCAGGGGAATATACCGAACAGAAATTCAAGGCAGAGAAGACTGGAGGAGGCCCAGTCATACCTTCTCCCAACCTAGACACTGATCTGGTGATGGCATGCGATCACTTGGCTGATGTACTCATAAAGGCATATGAAAATCTCAGTGGGTCTTCCTGCAGATTCGGAAAATTTGTTTTATCATTCAAATTCCTGCATGAGAGTTCAGATGCAGATGGATATTGCAAGATATAGCAAATTGATCTCCCCGAAGGACACCAGGCATAATGAACAAAGAGAGGCAAAGTTGCTTGAGAGGTGTCCTCCTGGCCATGAAGGTAAAAGGTTGGTTGACGAACCTGCCACAATTCTTGATGCATCCAGTGCCATCATCAGATGGTACCTCCCAGACTATGCTGCTGAATCTGCACAAATATTATTGTGCCCCCCCAAAATAAAAAGTGTGCCTCCCCCGAAATTGAATTAGTGTGACACCCCGAAAAAGGAAATTGTGTCGCCCTGAAAACTATTGTGTGTCGCCCCAAAATTATATCATGTCGCCCAAAAAACAAAAGACTCATGCCAAAAAAAAAGTATGAAAAATTCAGGATAGTACTTTATTGAAGGCAAACTTAGTGACGATTGTAGACCAGTATGTATACTACTGGATGACTACCTGGATACGATCCATAATTTCACTCTTCTTCCTCTACAAGTCGGATAACTATTGCCTTGACATCACCTTCAATTGCAATTGCCTCATCAAAGGCTTGCTTGATGTGCCTCAAAAAATTGATGGCAGTTCCTTGTCTGCAGACACCATCTTGAGCAAGGGTTGTACTATGCTGGAAACAGGGTTGCATACTCTGTGGCACCAGTTGTCAGCAAAATTAAAGTGTGGAGCTGCAATGAGAGACAAAAATACCATGACTATGTCAGTGGCACATTTCACCACTACCTTGAGGGAGACATCCACATAATTTCCACCAGAACTACGACCAACATGAAGCTGACATTGCTCTGGATCCATGATAGCATGAAGAGTAACCCAGTTCATCGCATAAGGGGCATAGAGTTGGTCTGTGTGAATGGGGCTAGATGCGACATCGAAAAGTGGCATTACTAATTAGATGCAATCCACTTACGACTCATAATTCTGTGACATATATGCCTCAGAGGGAGCCCGCTCAGCTGTCGAAAAGCAGAGAGGACCACCAGGTAAGTCTAGGGTATACCCAAAGTCTAGGTATTATATGTAAGTTACCAGTAATGAAGATTATACATATGTAAGACACTCACCTAAGTCATTGCCTTTGACTGTATTGCAGGCAGGCCTGCCTCATCAATTGCCTCAATACATGATGTACTGACCTCAGCAGGGAGACTAGCTATGAGCAAGTTCCAGCTCAAAGCCAGAATTCCTAAAGCACAGGAGTCCTTCTGCTGCCTTGTAGCCATGGACAGCTTCTTCTTATTGGTAAAGTTGTTCACCAGACTGAAGACACGTGCATGACGAGGACCAGCATTCCAGCTGAACTGAACCAGCTCCCTCCCATGGGTAGGCTATCCAGCCCATCAGAAATATATCAAACTGAAAGGAGGAAAAACTCACCCTGACCCCCTTGCGGTCATTGACAGCCTCGTCGATGATACTATTGACATAAGTCAACAGGTCAGGATGCTGGCCATACTTGCTGCAGAGTACAGCGAGTGTAACAGATCCTATACACCCAATTAACCACATGCAGGAGACAGAAAGACTATTCATACCCTTAGAATTGACAAAAATAATGCTTTCATCTGGTTCAATCACATACCACGAATCATCCACAGGAACAGAAAGGGCAGTATCCCCACTACCAACCAGATCCTCATTGTCACGGTTCACTAAAAGTGTACACCGTTTATAGCTGGTTTTAGCAGAACGGTCACGAGTGACCATCCTGACTGTACCAGTGTCTGCAAGAGACTTGGCTGGTTCTAAGGAAAGTTCTTCCAGACATCTTGTCACACATTCCCTTCTCAGATAAGGTGGCTAGTTCGTGATACTAACCTGAGACACCTGTGGGCCAAATATGGCTCCACACTGTGTCCTACTCAAATTTAAGGACAAATTATTTGATTACAAGGCTGTGGTTGCAAAGACCAGAGTCAGAAAATATTTACCATTAGTTGTGGTCAAATATTCATGATAAAATGGTGAATACATATGGGTTACCTCGTCTTTCAAGCCTCTTAGGTAACATTGAACACTGATGGCACCATGACCATGTCCTGCTCAAGTCCTACAGACAAAGTGTACATCATCTTGTATTTTGACCTGCTTACCTGCCACTGATGGTGCCTCTGTCATGTCCTGCTCTTAGGACATGCATCTCTTGTCTTTTACAATTAACTTTATGCTCTAAAATCATACTCATTATCACAGGATGTTGGTAGTTTGCTTGGCCAAGTATGAAAATTCAAATTCAAATTATCTTATAGGCTGTGCACTTATGTAAACAATAACAACATGGAGTACTTGTATGACTGTATACATAACACCCATACTACATCTACAGATTCTACACTGCTATTCTACCATGATTCCTTCAGGTCAGCTGCTGTTGGAGGAGAATACATTGCTCATAATGCAGAAAATAATCAATTGTGAAATCCTTGAATTGAGCTCACTGGAGTGGAGGGCTGAAAGAAATGATGTGTCGGATAATGGGTGGAATACAAACGAAGACGAAGACGAGTTACTGGCAGCTACATACAATTGTGAAATTTTGGATGCCTCATTGTATTATATGATAGAAGATAAATGTCCACAGGACAGGCAAAAAAAGAAGGTTGTCAAATCAAAAACCAATTGTGAGTCCATGAATCATCATCTCTTACATATGTGTCAATGAGGATTAGATAGAGAAACAAATCAGAAGCAAGTATTTGCCATGCACAAGGTGGAATTCTTGACTCATACTCAGCAACCTAATTGTGGAAAATGTGTCATTTTTCCCAATACAGTCCTTGAGGAACCGTTAGCTATACAGCAAGGGGAAAATTCAGTTGGACATATACATGCTGCATCTGTCAGGTGGAAGGGTACAAAGCCATATCAAAATCCCACAACTGCTCAGCATTGTGAGGAGGAAATGACAATAGAGGAAGATATGTGTACCAAACTCCAGGCTGCTATAGGAGCCTATGGAATTGTAAACGAGGGGGAAGCTGCAAATAAAGTGGCTTGACAGTGTGAATGACCAAAAGAATACCTTGTGGGACAACAGGATAAATGTAGGTCCAGTAATCTATACTCATGAGGTATATGATTGACTGTTGAGTCAGTCAGCTTAGGATATACAGCATCAATACATGCCACTGGTTGGAGTGAAATGCATAATGACAGAAATGATGCTGAACAACAGGACATCTATTCTATTATCCACATACCACAGTTGGATGGTAAGTCATCTCTTGTGATCTGACCATCTAATTGTCATGTTTTACATAGGTATCATGGATGTGATGGCATCAGCCAAAATCCTGAATTAGGCTCCTAATGGATCTAGGGGTGTAAGCCCTCATTACAGTGCAGAAC
Organism: Suillus fuscotomentosus; assembly: GCF_016647785.1. Classification (NCBI taxonomy): domain Eukaryota; kingdom Fungi; phylum Basidiomycota; class Agaricomycetes; order Boletales; family Suillaceae; genus Suillus; species Suillus fuscotomentosus. The sequence continues at coordinate 171,738 of NW_024539575.1, forward strand.
ATAATCTACATAATGACGAGGGAATGACTGAAAGAGGGGACAATCTCACTTAACTACAAGCTGCCATAGTAGCTTGTGGAATTTTTGATGAAGGGGCTGCTACACATGGAAGGAAGGCTGTAGTGGAGAAGCAAAAAACTGAAACTATGCAACAGCAGGGAAGGCGAAATAAAAACGGGCAAGATGACGGGATAATTGTAAGTGCTTTACATCCACACCATGGACCGGATGTTAATTTTGGAGTCATCCTACTCAGGAGATATCGAGGCAATGCAGGTAGACATTTAGAGTGAGAAACAACTGCAGAAATAGTGGTAGAAAGCAGGTCTTCCATGTCAGTATTCATGCAGTTCCTATTAAACCTGTGAAGCCACAGAATGCAGTCAAGCAACAGTGGGGAAGGCCAAATAAATGAGCAGGGAGAAAATCAAACAAGGAATTGACTGGGTTGCACAATCACAATTCCATATCTCTACATGCTGTTGGAACACACATTCCAGTGGCTCCTGATAAACTCCCTCAACCCAACAATGTGGGTGATTTGCAGAGGTTTGCATTTGCCAGAGCTTCTCGCAAAAGGGTCTCAACCTGGAGTCAAGGAGTCATGGAGTGATTCCCTCATCTAACTATGGCAGTACTCCTACCAGTCTACACAGGTGTCATATCCCATATTCCAGACCTACATCCGATAATATTCCCACGCCTCATCTGGACCTTCAGATGTCCTATCCATGTCTCCAGTACTCATCCAGATCCCTGCACCTCTGCACATCCACATCCACATGTCCACATCCAGATCCCTTATCCTTCACAGCTAGCCTGCATCATCCATCCTTGTCCGATCGCCCTAATGCCACATCCTATATATCCACGCATCTCATCCAGACCATATCCGATCTGGTCCAATCTGATGTATACATAGATCCGTTTCCTATCTGATATACGATAAGCTTCATAATTCATTTCCTGTGCATATAATGTTAACACAGCCCATCCGGTATTCCTTGTTACCGGTACCTCAGTTATATCTATTACCGGTATGCTTACTGATCCATTAACCTATGTTCATTTCCGACTTGCATTTGTCAACCTTTGCATATGCTTCATACATAGCCTCGGACTCTGCTTATTGATCCTTCCATTATTTCTCTTAGTATATAAACTCGTGTATATGTCTTGTAGTACCTCAGTCTGAATATCATATTAGTCCTCACACTAGTCTTCACTCTAAGTCCTCATATCAGTTCTAGTCTTCCAACTTAGTTGTTATCCATCTCAGGCCTAGGGAGTTTCTCCCTAGGCCGGAGCTCTGCTTATCTGATACTCCGCTCATCTGCTCATCTGATCCTCCGTAGTTTCCGGAAGTTCATCCGGATCTTTCCCGCAGTCCTCCGGACCTATTCTGCTTCGGACTTTGTCTTTGCAGCCTTTCCTCTGTTTACTTCTACTCAGGACAAGTCCTGAGTAGCCATTATACATATCCGTATCAGGACGAAACCTCATCGTAATTTCCGGAAGTTACTTGCACCCGTCCGGAAAGTCCTTCCGAAGTTTCCCACACCTTTGGATGTCCTTCGGACGTCTTCAGACTTTCCTCGGACACCAATCTGAAATTAAGGGCACATATTCGGGTAAGGGGCGCAGTGCACGAGCTGAAGCCAAGCCCCTCAGAATCAGTCCTACCCTTTGTGCATGGTCTTAACAACAGGATGCAGATGGTTGATGGATGAATTGACACCCAGTCAATGGTAGAGCAATCACATTGATTCTGCAGGACGTTGTAGAAACAACAATACTGTGAGGAACAAATGATGCTCCTGACTGTATCTAAAAAATGTTGTAAGGTCACGCATTGCCTAGTCTGCGTTACTTGAGGAGACAAGTGCGTTCGACCTTAAAGGGGAAGTGAGTGCAGCGAAGATCTAGAGGTACACGCTGAAGTGAGGTGTGGGAACACGCGCGCGTATTGGCGCGAAGCGTGGGAAAGCGCGCACACATATGCAGAAATGATAGAGACTAAGCTTAAGTGATAATATAATGCAAGATAAGTGAAGAGAGATGCGAAGTATAAGTGAATAGATTTCTACTATTGTTCTTCTAGGTAAGGTAGCAGTCGTGCGGATTCTACCTACCTCACGTGATTGTGACTGACTGTGGCGCAGCACAGGATAAGTGTGTAAGCAGGTGCGAGAATTTCTGATATTTCAAATAACAAATGTTCTACTCCATTTCTGTTAATTCTGATTAACAGAAAATGTCCGCAGTATTACTACCAATGTAACTGTGTAGCCATTTAATGCATAAGGCTTCTGATTAATTGATATTACAATTTTGTCTTCAGTCACTTTTTCATCACACTTGTCACGTGAGGTAGGTAGAATCCACATGACTGCTACCTTAGATAGTGGGTAAAGTTGGGTAAGGTAAGGTAAAAGTAGTGTCATAGTATTATGTACTGCTGGCACTTATATAGCGCGCCTAAGTGCTGTAATGCAGAGCCGAAGTGCTACTGAGTAGGTATGTAGAGATATATATAAGTAAGGGTCCATGATAAAAATAAGGTGGAATAATATACAATGAGAGAAACGGAAATATACGCACTAGAGAACTTGGAGGACAGTGGATGGATGCATCTGGATGGCTGGCACTATAGGGCGCTCTAGCGTGGGAAAGTGCGCACGCATATACATCGTGAAGCGTGGGAAGGGTGCGCGCATGGCGCACATTGCGCGGGAAAGCTGCACCTCATATAGGGATAGCTGCGGGTAGCACACAGAGTGACACTACAAGTTCATGCTATGTATGTACTCCTTGGTGGAAACTGCCATATCACGCCATGAGACGCACGAGTCTCTACAACGTGATTGACATATTTTACGATATGGTACGACTTCCATCAATTGGCCACTCCAGCAACACCAGCTGGAACCCTTACCTAAAGCAAACCCTCGGGGAGGCAAGATATAAGAACAGGAGTGCTCCTTGTTGTTCAGGCAAACAGGGAGCTCCAAAAACAATTCCTCTGTCTAATGACGACTTCATCCAGGTCCAAAAACATGTACAGGAGATCATCACAGATGGACTTGAGCAGTTAAGTATGTATAGCTTGTGTTTCTTTGTACTCAAGGGAAAGGAATAAAACTCCTCACAAAGGATGACCAGAGAGGACAATATAGCAGGCTAGAAGAAGCACTGATTGAAAACCTCCCAGACCTTGATTGGCATCATATGTAGGATAGGACATGCAGGGAGATGTTAGTCGATGTGGGCGTATCGTTTACACCACATGTATCAACTGTTCCTGTGGTTGGTCTTTGGAGATTAGACACCTTGGAGGCCTCATTTGGAGCAGGGGGGTACAAAAGGGGAGAAATACATCATCATAATACGCTCTCCAGATATGGTGCAATATAGGCAGAGATGCAACAGGAGAGGGCTCATCAGATCCATGTCGCATTCAGGAGTGCATACAACCTTTACTATGAAGCTGTGCGAACTACCAGAAATAAAGTGAGCCTCACTGCTGCAGTGATGCTTACAAAGTGTCTCCATCATACATGGCGGAATGCTCTGAGATCATGACAACTTTGACTGGTTGTAAGAGAAAGACATGTAAAGATTGGGATGAGTACAGGGTCAGTGGAAAGGCTGCCATTATTATTCTGAATGATATTATTTCAAAGGTGAGCAATTTTAAATCTAGTACCTTGACACAACACTAATTACCATACACCAAGGTGGAAGAATATATACAATCTGACCTGATCCTATGGATACCATCTGACCTATGGTTCAAGTTCATCATGAGGTGAGTGTGAGATATCCAGAGAACACAAATCACCATTATTCAAAAAAAAAACCCAAACCTGGGCATCCTCACTGGCATTCTTAACCATTTGCTCTTGGCCACGACATCAACTCTTATAGTCTTTGACAGTCATGTATGAGAGTCTCTCACTCTGATCAATTATAAGACAGTATTAGAGACTGCTGGCATGCTCTTCCTCCAATAATTTGATATGTCTACCACTATATGCCTCAACAAAGTCCAGCAAGTCGATGATGTACATGTCCTCGCTCTCATAGGCAGAAATGCAAAGACATAAAGAGACAGGGCAGTTGGTATAGCTGTGGAATGTGGAAATGTTGATTCAGAATCAAAGGAGTTTCCCCTTTCATGAGAGATTGGACATTGCCTGTGACACTTTCCAACACCTCATTGTCAAGTGGCTGAATTTTTATCATGTTTACAAGGCAGATATGGCTGATACTCGCAGATGACATGTTGAAGGGTATCAAGCCATACCCAAAATCACTGAGGATGCAATGATGTGTTGGATGGTAACAAGCATGGATGATACCTTTGCATTGGTCACCTTGGAAGCCTGCAATGTACGATCCAACATTGTGACAATATATGCAAAAAAAATGTTAATGACATTCTTTTATTGTAGCAGTGCTACATATTATACAATTGTGGGTTTCTTGATGTTGTCTTGAATGCTTTTGATGGCACTGGTCTTCCACCCTATTCATCAATATCCATTGAGCTAGTCTCTTCTGCAATAATCTTATTTTGAAAGTATTGATAAACATGCTCACATGTTTAAGGTTAATGATAATGTATTAGACCCAAATGCCCTCCCTTCTACGATGGAGGAGTGGAATACATAGTTGAGGATCACATTTAAACATGGCAACACACAGGTGTTTGTGAAGCTTGGAACATGGATGCTTCTATGATTTTAACAACTTGCAATGCTCAATCTCAATGACAATGTGAATGAGATCATAATGTCCCAGGATACTCAAACACTGACATTTGACCATGGAGATCAGTTCCTTGAAGTGTTAGGAATGGAATATTTATATTCCACCATAGTTCACATCAAATTACGACCCCACTTCCTCAGTCACCTCTTTCATGCTCTTGGAAGGGCAGCCAATGAGTCAAACATGGGCGCTAGCAACCCAAGATTTTGGTCAATACCCTCTTTACCACACTATTATTAGCATAATGTCGGATCTTAATATCCTATGGCTGTTCCTATCTGGTGAGGACACAGATGTTGCAGATGAGTTTGATGATATGGAGATAGGTAGTGCCAATGATAACAATGATATTGACCCTAGATTGAGTCCTAGGATGGTCGCAAAGTTCCTGAAGTAGTTTACTTTATGTCAAACATTGATGACACACTTGATCTTCCATATATGTCAGATGTTCTGTTAGATTCCACCTCCCCAGTCATTTCAATATGCCTGGATTCCTCTTCAACTTTGATATCAGCTCTAACAGACAATGTCATTATGAGTACTAGGCCTGACGGTGCAGATGACATTGCTACCATTGCTCCTATTGAACCCTCAATATCCCAAGAGCCAGATGTCGTCATGGATATTTAGCCAACTACCTATAATGAGGCTGAAAACAATGTCTCTGAAGGTAATGAGATTATCATAGATTTTAATAGCCCTGACACCTCATCCATTACACCCACCCATAGAACAAGTCACAGACAGTTCAGAAGTGAGTACATCCCTTATTTCAATTGGCCTATGTAAATTCTTTTATAGGTGTAGTTGACAAACATGACTAGTATCTCTCTGTGATGTGAATCTTACATATTTGCATTGAATGGACTTGTTTCTTGGAACCTTGCACATGTCTTTGTACTACATACATGTAACAATCACAATTGATATCTGAATAATGTAGTGAATGTTTGTGATGCTGTCTTAGTAATTTCAATGAAGTCCATTCTGGCATTGCAAAAAATGATTAAATTTTCATTTACTTAGTTTCCTGATTATCTGCCCAACTAGGACTTTGCGGATTGATGCATTGCATTGGGAATTTCCAGAACAAGTGGTGTCCATCAATATACTGATATCATCTCTCACTGATCAACCATCAGTAAGATACTCACATTTGGACCCATCATCATCCTTACCCTTACAAACATGTTCAAAGTTCATCCTCATGCAGATTCTCGTATTAATCTTACAATTGACATATTAGGTATACAAGTTCCGAGCACCAATAACACAATCACCTGGAAGAATGGTCACTGGACTATTCTCCCAGTTGTGTATGATACAACAAATGTGAATGTTTGTGATGCCGTGGATATCCCAATCATTAAATTCTTATTTAACTTTCCAATATCTACCTCTACCTCTCAACATGTTATTCATCTTCCGACTGATGCACCTTTCCATGACGAGATGTTACATGCTGTCAGATTGTCTTTCAGCCAGAACAAACATGTTGTAATGAGAGATGTTTGTACACATCCACCACCCAAAAGCCTCTCTCCCTCATACCTTGATAGAACATTTGAAATCTCACCACATCGACCTGTCTGTATTCATAGTATGTGGTCTTCTTGTTGTAGCCTTAGTGTATAATACAAGATCAATGCAGATGTGATGCTGCATTCACAAGACCACATCTATCTGACTGTTTCTGGTACAATCTCTTCATCCTTCGAATCTATGGCAGATACCACAAATATTCAATGTGTCCTGGACTTACCACTCACACAGGTGACCCTTCCGAAACCGCTAAGGTATGAGATTCCTTCTTGCATGCCCTTAATATATGTATAATTGACATTCAGAAACCTTGATCATGGACTAGTTCATGGATGGAACCAGATCACACACAGCATTCCAATATTGTCTAAGGTTCATCCTGAAAATTTTACGCTCGAGGGATAAGGATTACTACACCATCCAGGATTTCTTACATACCTCCATCATGATGCTGAGGGGATGCTTACATGGACACAGATCGAGATCAGAGTCAAATTCTGAGTTGTCTTTAGGCCCAAGGATCAGCAAGACAGTCACATTCACCTTCCAAATTTTGTGGCTATTCTTGTTGACTTCACATCTCACAAGGGGTGGGTCAGGAGACAATGTGATGCCAAAGTGATCATTCTTTGAGTAGGTGATTTATTGTAAGTTCCATCTTATTGTCATTAAAATGTCACACCTTACATTTATCTAGAATTCTGCCACCCAGCACAGTGCATGCTGTGTATATCCCGGTAGCATCATTTGCTACTGGTGGTCATTTCTACCATTATGTGTGCATGCATTTTATGGAGCTATCCTGTTACATTGATGCAAAAGTCATGGACTCCACAACCAATCAAGATCTCGAACATGCCCTTGATACTCTATGTCAGATGATCATTATGATACTCCACCTTTCCCCAACCATAGGTAAGACATCATCATTCACACAGACACACATGTCTCCAATCACAATTAGTCTTATACAGGCGATCTCTCATTGGTCTTTGGGTGATGATCACAAAGTCCCTACAATATTGTGCCAAGGGTAGTAGCCTAAGTTCCATAGCAACATCTGAAACTTCAAAACCAAGCATTGACATCACAAATGCAATCTTTAAATGTCTTGGAATATCTAGTAAGATGTGCCCTGGAGCCAGCCTATACATGGGTAATCAGATCATGCTGGGGTCCACAATAAATAGTGATGATCTTTATCAAGTGTTGAGACAACTACTGAATGTATAGCATGAGGGCTACAGTCACAGCACCCTCTGATATAACACATTTCTCTCTCTCCTGAGCATCTCAAGATAAATCAAGTTTTTCTCCTGTTCTGTCCTTGTAGTTAAAATCATTTCTACTCTCTGAATCACAAATTGGCTATTTGAAGTTTGTTTGTAGTGTAGTGTTGTAGAGACATACCAACAATGTATTATTTATTTTTTCATGTCCTTCGTGCAGTAATTGATTTAGACTTATTTCTGGGGAAGTATTATCATTATGTGTGGAGAACACATTCACATAGCCATCTGCATGAGTGATGAAACCCTCCAGTACCAGCACTGAATATGATAGTGTCCTCCTGCCCAGTAATATTCAACTGCACCATGCAGCATCACAACATATTAAGAGTTAATTGTACAAGTTTGATCTCACTCTTAATTACCTCATTTGAAGACATGTTATATGTACCATTAATAAACTATGTTCGCTGGTTTGTATTATGTCTTTCTGTAGCATTCAAATTGTGAGTGCTGCTTGAAGTACTGTCATACTGACTGAACATTTATTGATGATGATTGTCCTTGTCCTTGTCTTATGATGCGACATTGTAAGATAAGGACATTCATCATTGAATGTCACACATTTCACCAATGAGGTTTCAAACCCTGGTGGCATGTGAACATCACATGATGTGAAGTTTATATATTCAATTTTCTTTTGCAATTATTCTTTCTTCTTTACTTCCACCATTCTGGGTTCTGCACCTTCATAGGTGTTTCATCATTGCTGATGGTGGCCACCCTCCCCTCTTGTTCATTGTCACTTGTTGGTTCTGCACCTTCATAGGTGTTACACTGATGCTGTCAGTGGCCCCTGGGTGCAATGATTGTCTATTTACTTGCTGTCTGGGACTTTATGGGCTCTATTGAATTGTCAGTCCTCATTGGCTTTATGCCTTCATAGGTGTTGCACTGACACTGTCGGTGGCCTTTGAGTGCAATGATTGTTTGCTGTCTGGGACTATAGGCTCTGTTGAATTGTTGGTCCTCTTTGGTTTGGCACCTTCATAGGTGTTGCATTGACACTATTGGTGGCCATTGATTTCGATGATCATTTGCTGTTTCCTTACTATATGATATCCTTGCACTGCTTCGTGCTTCCTCTTCTCAATCTTGCAGTGTGTCATTTGCATTTCAACTTTCTTCTCTTGTCAAATTGTGTGTTTGCACATCTGCTCTTTACAGGTTTCTGATTGGCTTCATGCTCTCAGTGGTGTTCACTCAAGCTGGTCCCATGCATTGTTGTTCATACTCTAAAAATCCCTCCTGCACACGCGTGTTATCTTATCTGCCACTGGCTATGATTGTTTTCCTGCAAATTTCACCATGTCGGTAGCCTTTATATGATTCTGTCCTACATTCTGGCTCGTCTTGGCTCAGCTCAGCACATCATTCTTTGTTTTCCGACATTCATGCTTGCTTGCCTTACTCATGTGTCTCTTGGTCTGTTCTGTGGCCTCATATTTTTGTTGTATTATTGTGCCTTTGTCTGCTTTTTGTCACCTGTGATTATGTACTCCTGACCACCATGTTCAGAATAATTGTATTATCCTGTGTACCTTGACTTGTGCCAATATTTGGAGATGTTTTGATGAGGCTGTTCTGATAAATGAACCAGCTCAGAAAATTGGCATAGTAGCTGTGTGGATTTGACAACACATGAAATAAAAATCTTTGTGGAAATGCTTATCCTCATATTTCATCACCCATTTCACTGCAGCTCCATATGAGATTGTGTGCTGATGTTTGACTTCAAGTCCTTCTTAAGTGAAAGAGACAGCAAAAGGCACCCAAAAAATGATTAGGGTCTTCTGTTGTTCCTGCGTATTGATCGCCACTGGTATTGACTCATGGATATATAATTATGAAAGCTCCATACTGGACTAGATAATTTCATTGTTTACTTGAAAGTGCTTGTCATTTAAGATCCTTATCAGGATGTTGCAGGAATATGTGATCCTCTCACCTCTAGAACCCCTTCAGTGGCCCAACCCTATAAACATGGTCAGCCTATCTTGACATTTCTTCCGAGTGACATGGGCCCACCTTATCATGGTATGTCATTGTGTTTGGGTGGGCCTGTATATGCCATGTGACCCATAATTATGAGTAGGCCTACTGCACATATTCATTGAAATGTTGCAGTGGGCCCACATAAGTCTATATGGGCATACATTATATTAGAGGTGGGCCCATAGTACACTGGAAAGGTATTTTCCCTACAGTTTCAAGTGGGCCCATGTATTTCAGGTCTGTCTACACGATCACTGGCGCAATAAGGGGCGGTGAACAACACAAGTTGTGCCGGTAAATGCAAATAAGATGTGCAACCAGCAGGATCATGCATGTCATTGCCAGCAGGTGCAATCATTATCATCGTAACTAGCGATGAATTACACTGGCAGCCAATATTATAAATTCATTAAAAACAGCAGGTGGGGATTACTGCTGAAATTAGATTGAGCACAATCAGCGGCAATTGGGCATTTTTCAACCAGGTGAACAGTGGTGTGAATCACAACTAGATTGCAATTAGCAATTGGCGAGTTATTGAAAATGTCACCGTGCATCAGCAATGTTGTCTGGTGGGTGCTCCTGATGCAGTGTCCTTTCATATGAGAGGGCCCACATATGAATTCTAACGATTGGTTGGGCCCACAATGTGTCACATCGCAATGGCCAAGCCTGCAGGATGTATGTCCATGTAGTGTGGGCCTGTCATCCGCTGATAAGTGGGTTGGGCCCATTTCTCTTTCTTACCATGGAAGAGTGGGCCTAGGCCAGTTCCCTGGTTTGTAGGGCTGGCCAAGTCAATGTCAATATGCTCACAGGTGGGCCCACCTGTGATGTGACAGATGGGCTGGGCTCCACAGCAATCAACTAGACAGGCAAGCAGGCCCGGGAAACTGCAGAGATGATACGGGTGGGCTGGGCTAATACATCATGTTGCCAAAATGTGGGCCTGCTGATTATCTGATACATGAGCTGGGCCCGATCTCAGTCAATACGATGAGCAGATGGGCCTGGTATATCGCGTGGATACTAGGGGTTGGCCCAGTGGACATTCTGTCGCTAGCAAGTGGGCCCACTGAATCCCTTCATATGCATGGGCTCATACAGATGATACCCTGCATACTGGTGGGCCACAGCAGTGTATTCTGGTATCAGGGGTGGGCTGATGCATGCCAGATCGATAGAGTTGGCCTATGTGAGATACACAGCAAACACAGATGGGCTCATGTGACACCATATCCCGAAATTGATGAGCAGGGGTTAATTTTCATTGCATTGGAGTATACACGGCGGCCAAGTATAATTGAACTGATGCAGAATGTACATGCTGCTGTTGGCTGATCTCCCTGGCAGAACATATAAGGCGGCCAAGCATGATTGAACTGGCAAGACATAAAAATGCTGCTGTTGGCTGGTCCCGCCGGCAGCATATGTATGGCCACTCACAATGCCGGTGAATCACACCAAATAAGCATAATGACATCAATATGGATCACAGTTCTATTTACAATTTTTGGGCTAACTCACCCAATCGATTCCCGCCACTAGACACATAAATATATTATTGACACTAAACTACAGTGGGTATATATGGTACAATAACAAGGGAAACACATCTATGCGGCACAACATGTATGATACAATTAGATTGGCGACTCACCACAAGCCTGGGATTCCTCAGGCTCAGGCTCAGGAGTCTTTAGAGCAACCAGCAAGCACACTGATTCCTTCATGTCATTGGCTGGACCAGCAGCCAATTTATCAGACTCATTTGTGGTAAGATCTGTTGGAGTCGCTGAGGAAGGCAGATTGAGGAGGTGTCAGATGTCAGCAATCTGTCTGGCGAGCAGATTGCTGCAGTGATCCTGTGCATCCAAGTACGAATAAGCATCTTGTAGCTGCAGGTCACCTGCCAGCACCTGAGACAGCAGTGCTTCAATGGTCGCACAAAAGGAGGTGACTTCAGTCTTGAGAGCTTGAATCTCCTCTTGATGGGTGACACAGGATGGCAGGAGGATGGATGATGATGAGCCAGTGGCCTCAGGATTCTCCATTTGAGATGGCTCAGGATTAGGAACCGCTGGTGTCGCAGGATGTGCTGGCTCTTCCTCAACCAATGGACCAGTGTCAGGGGCAGGGTCTTCTATGACTGGAGTTAGTATGTCATCAGTATGGAAGAAATGATATTACCTGGCATCAGCGAAGGATGGCACCAGGACTGGGAATGGGCCCGGCAGGCAGCAACAGACTTGCCTTTGGCAGGCAGAGCACTAGAGCCTTTGCCACCGCACTGAATCTTGAGGTGGCTGCAGAGTCCGCAAACCTTTAACATCTGGCCATTGTTCTTATTGTAGCCCTGATGGCAGATGACATCACAGGCTACACATTGGCCATAGTGAGGAGCCCATGTGGGTGCTGAAGTATCAGCAAAATCATCTTCCATCAGGACGGCACCTGCCAAGTTAGTGATCTATGCTGATGAGGAGTCAGATAAGGCAACAATGATATGGTCCAACTTACTTTCTTAGCACCCATCTTCAGTGTGACCTTGATAATGCACTCTTCATCGATGTTCATCTCATTCTTGGTAGTGACCTCTACATAGCAGTTGTATTTGCAGGATGGTGGGGTTGCAACTTTGGGCTAGAGGTACCACATAGAAGTAAGTTCAAGTGCACCTATCTTCCAGAGATGTTAATTTAAGTTCCAGGCCTACACACTACCTTAGATGATGTTTTGTGCCAAATTATCAATCAACCCACCACTGTTGCAGCACCTCCAATACCTTGTCGGCATGCTCTCAATGAAACAGCTCGGGATGATGAAAGATTATGCTGAGGTATATGACTCATCCATGAGTTTACCAGTATTGCCATCTGGGCCATGAACGAAGGGCCGCCTCATCTGTGAGTATTGCCACACTTGGTGGACCGGGGTTGCAACTCTCAAGCTGGAGCGGCGATTCCTCACAACATACCTGGACTGCCATGAGGTAAAGGAGTGTGTCACGGCGCATTTTGAGCAGTTGGTAAGATTCTTCACTTGTCATAAATGATGACTAACAATACTGGTTGCAGTTGGAGGGATCTGCCTTGATCACACCAGTGACATCGGCGCAACCAATGTCAATACCGATTTCTCAACAGCTTGCCACAGTCCGTGCCAAGGCTAGGAAAGAAGGCCAATATATTTTGAAATTGTTGGAAGACAAGGTTGTAGAGGCAAAGATAGTTGCCACCACCATGCTGAGGATGGACACGGCCTTAGGTGATGATGTACTTCAAGCCATCACTGCATCTGACCAACTACTCAAGTATTTGAAGAAAGAGGCCATAGAGTAAACACCAGTCTAAGTAGTCACCTGTAATGTTCTCTATGTATTAATAGGTGTGAAGTAAGCATGGAGATGTCAAAATGGCTGGCTTCACAGATGCCAGTTCAAACAGTGGCTCAAAAAGTGTCCGAATGTTTATGCATTTTCAAGTAATTGGGCAATGGCAAGCCAGGACTCAATGATGACAAAATGATATAGGGACACCTCTGGAGGCCCTATATCCTGGCTCAAATTTTAAATATTTATAGTGAGAATCCAACCATATATGGGCAAGATATGGTAATTTCAAATACATGACTCATTCCGACACTTTTTGACTTTTCATTAAAATTACAAAATCAGACCATTCATACATTATATTCTTGATTAAAGTAGTGTCATAATACTGATTTGGTCTGATTTTAATATCATTTGAATATATAAACCCATATAAGATTATGACATTCAACATAATCATCATGAAACCCATCTCCTCTGCTCAAAAGGATAATATCCTTGTTCTCTACACCTCTGGTTTATCTACTAGGCAAATTGCCTCCAAAACTGGTCTTGGCAAGTCCACTATTGCTACAGTCATAAAGGAACACATGCTAGAGAAGGAAAATCATAAAATGGGATGTCCCCCCAAGCTTACTCCACAGAACAAAAGAGCTATTGTTCACCAAATTCTATCTGGCAAGGCTTCAAATGCTACTCAAGCTACCAAGTTCATCAAACTCACCATTTTGGGTGATGTATTGGTGTGCCGATATGACTCCGCTAGATGCTCACACGGACTGTAGGATCCTCCCTTGCAGATTAGCTGCCATTGCCAACAACCTGAAAATGCTCCAGCAACAATAAATTGAGTCAGCAAATATTCAGGCAGGCTTTGGCATGTGATGTACTAGTGTTAGACTGTCGGATATGAAGCTGTCACCTAATTGAGAGGACCCCTTATATAAATACCAAATGAAGATGCTGCTTGACCACTTCCGGCAACTTTTCAGACTGCTGATGTCACTCTGCCGGAGACTTGTAGAGTGGCGACCATTGCCGATGACCTCCAACCCCACTGATGAGTGCCATCATATGTGCTTCAGCGAGACTAAACTAATTGAGCATAGCCTTTGGCATTCAAAATACTAGTGTGTTACACCAGTGGATATGCAGCCATTGCCCGGTTGAATGAATCTCTCGCCTCTCCGAACAGCCATTGATAGATTTTGCATTGCCTCTCCGCATACACCATATGTCCCTGCTTCTTGGCTAGCTTCGAGATGGCACCGAGAAGGATCCATTTGTCAGCCTTCTGACAGAAAAAGTTACATGTCCAATCCATTTCATGCTGAACAAGCAACAACTCTTATGCCCACCAGTCTTTCATAGCCTTGGCACAAAGCCAATAAATACGATAAACTGCAAGACCGATGGGATGAGCACTGATTACATGGTGTATCGGTGAACTACTCACACTCATTCAAAGTTCCAACAGTAATAGGCAGTGGCTCCTATCCCCCCAATAAATTGACTTCAGCAGATAAATCCCAGAGCTCTCCGGTGACATCAGGGTGCAATAGAGGAATAGCAGCCACCATCCTTTCCACATCCTGGGGATATTTATAACTACAGTCAGATTAAGTGAGAGACGAGAGGGAGCATTCACGCACAGCCACATGAGAAAAGAGCAGCCTAATGTGTTCAGTATCAGTCACCTCCATGCCAGCATAGCCAGTATAGGTATCTCCAGGTCTGCCCCCACAATGTTTTTGGGAGCCTATGAGATGCATTTGGCCCCAGTGAAATCTCTGGAACTGGTAGCCTCTTTTAAGGGCTCGGATATCCTTGGCACCCGAGGCATCACATTGCATCTCCTGAAGATCTTGGGCTGAAAAGGTGTTAAAAGAAACACCAGCCAACACTTTCTTGGGCGAGCCGGCCTCAATCAACAGGGTGACATCACATTGGCAATGAGCCAGCACCAGAGGCTGGCTGGCAATTGTTTGCAACTTCAGATCGGCCAAATGTACATAGTCAGCATTCTTCTTAAGGCCCTATATGAAAATTTGTAAGAGAAGATCTGCAAAGTCATCTGATTAGTCATACTCACCAGTGTTGGTGTAAGGTAATCAGGATCATTGGTGGGATATGGTGTGACAACCTTTCCTTGTATTTTTGTGTGAGGGGTGGACTGTACTGTCCAGTATCTTATGCACTTGTAATTTTTTGGCTCAGAGTAGCAAAAATGACAGACCCCTGTTGAAGGATGGACCTCATTCCAGAACCAGGTATGAAAATATTTTGACGCCTTCCAGTGGAGGAGCCTCAGCTGAGCAGACAGAATCAGAACCGGAAGCAATTTCTCATCAAGCCCTAGAGCTTCCAATTCCTTAGGGGTGAAACCACAGATATGACAAAATAAATGGCTCAAGGAGGCTTGGGATATCTGTAGAACTAGTGTGATCAAAGACATCTGACCTTAGATGATATAGGGAATAACTCTACACAAGCACCAGACTCAGGGGATAACTTGGAGGCCATTGTGGGCAACATCCATTGAACAGCTTCAACTAATAAGCACTTCTCGGAGGAAAATGCAAATACAGAGGCATAGTTAGATCAAAATGGACACATTTGATGCAAGAAAAGCAGTTGCAAAAATTCAAGAGTGTTTCGTTTGGTGACCTGGCTGATACCTATAGCAGGCGAAATAACAAGATCCACAAAGCCCACCAAACAACCAAGGAGACTCTCTTTCCAATGATATCTTTGAAAGCTCAGGGACATGTGAGGAGTCTTTTTCTCCAAATCCACCTGGGGGTGGGCAATCCAGAGGAGTTTATGACCCAGTCCAAAACTCTGAGATCCTGGTTAGAACTATCGTTTGCTGTATGGAATAAATAAAACATCACACTTGCCAAGATAACTTCTTCCATCTTAGAACTATTGGCTCTAGTGATTTTGTGAGACCAGGCTCAGAGCTCCCGCAATGTAGTTACTACTGGAAGCTCCAGCTTATGTCCCTCTTCTAGATAATCTCTTTTGTGTATGAGTTGTATTGGAAGATCTTACCAGAGTTCCTTGGGCAAAGAAGTTCACCAATGCAGATTTCCACCCAAGACAAAGGGCTTCAGCTCCAGAAGATAGTTGACTTAAGATGATATCATCGCTTTTCATGAGTGTAGTATCCTCAAAAATTTGGTCCAAGCCTGGTAAGACCAAACCTTCAGCTACTCCTTCTAGCAGAACCTTCATAGACGCTTGATGATGACACATTTTCATCAGGCAGAACTGAATAAAAGCTTGGCATAGTTCATGATCTGAAGGGAGAGTCCAATGAACTTGACAGTAATCTTGATACCATGGGTCTGAGGATCTAGAACACAAGCACAAACCGTTATATGCATCTAGAGTCTGGAAAAGCATGATGGAAACTTACTCCTAGATCCTCACGAATTAGCTCAAATATTGTTGTATCCTCCTATTGCACAGCTTCTAGTTCAGTGAAGTGTGGCTGTAGTACAGCCCAAGAGGCCATGTGTTTCATCCAAGCCATCATACTATAAGTCATAGATGCTGAGTGAGACTGTACCGGCACACTGGCACTAAGCTTTAGGCCCACTTAGAAACAGACCTTGTTGGAGCTGAGAAGATGTCAGCCAATATGAGTGTCAGAAAAAATGCCCTGATGTGCCTCAAGCTCCATTTTTGCTGATCTCTCCCAAGATCTGATAATCTTTGCCCATGTTGGCAAAATGAACATATCAATTGCAAGGGGAGTATAATAGAAACAGAAATATTAATGGCATGCGAGATTTCACTCCTTTGCATTCCTTATGAGTAGTTTATATCATGCGAGAACGGTTCATATCTTATTAATTCAAGTTGCTATCATTACTATATAGTACAAATACAAATAAGATACATTGGAATGGTATAAAACAAAATCAGCCGAAACAGTGCACAAAAACGATGGAACAAAGCAGCAACACAGTTTGGGTGGCATGAAACTTATGTGCTCAATGCATTGAGTCCAAGGTAATGTCGACGGCTGCCCGACTGTATTCTTGATATTCCAGGAAACCCGAGTAAGGATTTGTACTTGGATATATGACCTGCAATGACACTCAACAATTGAACGGCTTCAAAAGAGTAAGACTAACTTAGTAACAGAAGAGTAAGATCATCGTGGTACTAGTGGTGAGAAAATGCTGCTGCTGTAAATACAAGAAACACTCATGAATTGTGTCACTCTAGACTCTTAGGATCACCAGAAAATCAAGCTTGATATTACGATGAGAACTTTGGTGTAATAACATTATTGCTTGCTTTTGTTGAGTTCTAGTAGACACCTGTGAGAGAGAATCAGTAACTGATGCTGCAGATATCACAATGACTCACTTGTATTGCTGCCTGACCCATAAGAATACTGGAAAGATAGCAGCAATTCCGCATATATGTACCCTGTCCCATAGTATTCAATAGTATATTGACTTGAATATTGTTTACGGAACTTATTGAGGCAAATACTCTGAGTCAGGGTGCTGCTATTGAGGAAACCTACATAATATGTTCTCACAAGATGAATATCTGCCATAAGGCATAAATCACATATCTCCCCAGGATCTGCTAAATAGCTAGAAGTTGGAGTAACTGCAGACACTCCGGGCTACTCCACCTGAGATCCACACAATCACCAACCTGTGGGGACCATGCAATCCTGCAGTATTATCACCCATGAGAGTGCCTATGGGATGAGGACGAAGGCAGTGGACTAAGCCTCAGAGCGAGATATGAGGCTTCAGACTCCACTTAAAACTTTAGGAGACAACTCACAAGATAGATCATGCACAACTTCCATCAAGAAGTCACATGCCTGCTCCAATTCACCTCAGATCACATAATATTGGAAACAAGGTGGATATATTGCTCACCTCTCCTAGAATCTATCCCTCCTTCGTATTGCTTGTAGCACTTCCATTTCCATGTCTCTGTCATACATCTTTTATCGCAAAGCACTACAAACAGCACACTAGGAGATTGGCTAGAGAAACTTCTTGAGGAACACCTCAATATGCCTGGGAGCTATGGTGAGAATGAGTTCAGCTGTTGTCTGTTCAGAAAATCAATTGTTCTTCAGATTGGGAGGATTGGCTAAAGACAACGAATCCCATCATGAGATGCTTATATGGGAACATGCTTGACCCCACAGAGTGCCCTTTGGATTGGCAATGTGTATTGCTAGAGTCCAGGCTTAGTGGGAATTTACCAGCACCTATGGTAGAATCCAACCTGGCCAGCTGGAGATTATGTTTGAAGATTGTGATTAACGAGCTGGAAAAGTGTTAGCCTGGTATTTCCCCTGCGGTGCCCATGGAGGCAAATCCCTTAACTGTTCAACCAAGCTCATCTAAGTGTTCACAAGAAATACTTTCTCTAGGGATAGTCTATGGATCTAAAGTACTTGTTAGTCCCCTGATGTAGCTAAGTCCTTCAAAAAAAAAGACGTCAACTACCCAAGATATGCCTCCAGAATCTTCATCTTACCCTTATTAACCATTCTCCAGGAAATATCAGGTTTCATCTAGGTGTCATACCTCCGAGAGGACAGGACCTCCTAGTAGGTCTACATTTGACCAGTCCCGCCATGCTATCCAAAGCTGCCAGGCTATGCAGCCAGAGCAACCAATAACTTTAGGATCTTTAGTGAGAGACTGCCTCAAAGGCCTTATCTACTGCAACTGAGACTTATTTTTGTTTGTGGTAGTCTGGGAATGTCAGTGAGCCCAAAGTCTCTCCAGCCCCTTCCTCAAATAGTGAGGGACTTTCATCCAGTGAAAGTAACTCTTGAGAAGTCTGGTTGACCCCACTAGCGGCCTTGAGTGAAAGTGAGCTGCAGGAACCAATTTAAGAAGGGGTTGAGATTTGGAAGACCTTTAGGAAGCAGAGCTACTGCCAACAACAAGATCAACAACTATTAGACCAAATATGTGACCTGCAGTTGCAACCATCCATAGATCGTATCATCTAGGTAGGGAGTTCACAGTATTTCTCTCCTTGCCCACATTGATATATTTTTCATCCAATATAATTTGTCTACCTGGGTCAGTACATACTAGTTATTGTAAGTGTCTGATAATAATAAAAAGCCCAAATACGCTCTTCAAGACTGAAACTGCCTTGGCATACATAGTAAGGGGTTGATGTATTATTGAGGGGACCAGTGTGCACAAAGGGAGTGCATGGTGCATCTGTACAATCAAGTGTCACAGTAGTTAAGGTTAAGGTATCCAGTTGCAATGTTGAGGGCTTGTCAAGGCCAGATCATCGATGTCAGGCATAATTAGGGTCTTAGCTAATATGTCAGTATCTTCTGGTTCAAGGACACTCCTAAACTCGGTAGACACAGACTGCACAAGAATAAATGTGGATGGAGCTAAATTGTTTCATATACATCCAATCTTTGGAACCTTTCTCAAGCTAAAGGCAAGTCCACATAATTATTACATGTGTATGGGATTAGTCCAGAATTTTAAATACAAGTTTTCTGCTAATATAGCTTGTATCCATACTTTGGTTCATTATGTAACTTAAGAGGTCAAAAACACATATTTGCATCATAACTCTGTGGCAACTTACAAGTAGGAAAGACTGCTCTGTGATTTTCCAAATGTTACCTTCAAAAACTCAGAGTGCAATTGGTGGAAGTAAACCAGTCGATCATACATATATAGTGGTATAGAGTATTTCTGTTGACTGGTGTCAGGTATCAAGGGTATATAATCCAACATCTCCACAGAATATTGCTCAGGTGCTGTTAGGCAGGACTCGGAGGAGGCAGTGGCAACATATTGTGCACGTAACTTTGACACCAACAGTAGCTTTTGATATTCTAAGAAATTGGAATGACAAACTTTCTACTACATTATAATCAATGTGAAATGTCTGTGATATTACTACTGATGTAACTAAGTAGTTGTTTGATGCGGAAGGGGTCTGATTAATAGAAATTGTAACTTTTAGCTTCAGTTACTCTTTCAGCATGTTGGTCACGTGAGGTATGTAGAATCTGCACTACCGCTACTGCAGTTTCATATGCAACATATTGTAGACCTCCTTACCGTACATCAGCCATGGGTCACCGGGTATTGGTTGTACTGGACCCCCACTTCTCCAGAGACTCTACACTGGAGGCTTTCATGCTGGCAGATTGGGTGACTTATGATTATCCCGTAAAGATGGCTGCCAGCCTCCTCTCCAGTCAGGCACTTCATCGAAGTGTTTTTCTGGGAGAGACCGATAGAATCATTCAAAAGTGACCAGGATTTGTCCCTGTCGTACTTCATGAAAAGGTGAGAATTTTAAGGAGCAGAAGAAGTCTCAGGCTCATTGCGTTAATAATAGTTGTTGGTCTGGCTTAGAATCCAACAGTGGGAAATCGTTGTGGACTTTATGCAGTTCTGAAAATTCAGGGACCTGATGCTAGCACCAAACCCCAACTTCACCTGGAAATTTCAACACTACCATGCCATATGGGAGGGTTTAGATTTAACTGTGGATCCAAGGCAAGTGGTGAACATCTCACAAGCTTATAACCTCCTCAATGCATTTGCAGAATATGATAAGCAGCACAAAGATACCTCTAACCCAAAATCTATGGGTCAGAGAATAAGATTGGCCCTCATGTGACACTAGTCCATGTCCTCTAAAGTGAAGAAGGAGCTCGAGTGAGTTGCAGAAAAATGGAACTAGGAAGGACCTTCTGCAGATACCAAGGATAGGTATTTTTTTCCTAAGATTCTATTAACATACATACTACATAACTCAACAATATATCAACAGATACTGTACCCATAACCAGAAAAATGATGGAGGACTTTATAGATATGGTCCAGAGAACCATGAGATTGCATGTTGTCATCCTTAGAGCCTATGACCGAGGTGAGGGAAAGGCTCCTGAAACTACTGTGTAAGTGTTTTTGGTATACTCAGGGTCATTATCTTGTAACAAAACAGTATCTTCTTCATTCACCCATGACTTCTGCATACTTCTGAGCAGACACTCTCATGAAATGAAGATTTACTGCTCTGCATTCATCCTCCTCTTAGCTTCATAGAAAATTCCCACTTCACTTTATCCCATACAGCCCCATACCATCTGATTTTCTTCTTAAAATTTAGATGTTTGTTTTACTTCTCTTTCTCTTGATGATTCTCCTATCTTTTTTAATACAAATTTCTGTCCACCTGATCTCATTTTATTAATTTTAGTCTTATCTAAACAGTTAACCCCATTTCAGCCATCATCAGTCTAATATTTGTGCTTTAAAGCAGCAACCTATCTTCTTTTTTGATAGGTTAAAAGCAGAAGGATTTTTTTCTCTTGGTTATAGCATCAAGATCAGCTATCTTAAGAGTATTACTGACTACTTGAGTGGATATGGTTATAGAGATGATGGAAATAATCAATTTAGTGGCCTTGGTAGCATTAGAAACCTGCCAAATTAGAATATAGTGATCAAAAGATCTTGAGTCATATAGAGCAACCTTCTAAATTGGCTATCAAATAGCTTAAACACCATAATATTACTATTCTATTATGTCCAGCACAGATACAAGACATCAACCCCATTAAATATCTCTAGGAGTCACCCAAGAAATTGCTTGTAGCATATCAAGATCCACCATAGGGGCTATTTTAGCTATAGGACAGTGTTACAGCAGAATGTGAGAAGAATACTAAAGAGGAATGACCAAAATTAATAGAGAATATGTCTAGAAGAGTGGAAGAAGTGATTAGAGCAAAGGAAGGCCACATATAGTACTAGAATTGTAGAGATTGTAGTAGTCAAACTCAAAATCAAAAAGTGTCTGAATGAGTCATCATTTTACACACAATATCATTATATTCCCATGCTATAGGGAACAAAAATGAAGCCATGTTCTGACACATGATAAAGCAATTACATGAAAAACTATAAACATTCAGACACTTTTTTGAGCCACTGTATGTTAGTAGGTTTTGACTCAGATAACATCATTAGCTTTTAGGGATAATATTCACTTATTTTACTATCATGATTATATCTGTCGCAGCGATGACTAGTGTAGCTGTCCCCTCTGACAACCTGGTAATAACTCCCCTGAGGTTAGTTAGGGTTAGTGAACACACCAGAGGAACCATGGTCAAAATTATGCTAAAGGAAGACATGACTTGATAAATAATAGAAAATCAACACCTGGGTGGTAGCTTAAGCAAACCAAGTCATTTTACTTGTGATCCATATCATATATCTTACTGAGTCATTAAAAATGTTTCTTGGAGTGATCTGATGACATACTTTCTGGATCTGATATACAATGTCAAACAAGAAAAGACTTATTGATGTATGAGCTAGAAAAGAGATAAAACAACTGACCCAGTTTATAGAGTAGCAGAGTAATATACTTGAAGATATTAAAATATAGGAAGAAAAAAAAACATAAATCCAGGTGTCAATGGAGGTAAACAGTCACAAAAACATTCAGAATTCACACATACTGTTAGAATCTTGGGATGCTAAAACATTATTCGGGAAACATCACATCAGGACTGAACAGTTATCAAAATATGACACTATAAGATGGAACAGAAGACTCAACTCATATTTGACTGCTGAAAAAAATATAAACATTCAGCAAAAAACCTAGTGGAACAGTAGAGAGTTTACTGGCATCCATGAAAGTGATGCAAATATTGTTGCAAAGTCAGAGAGTATCAGTGGCATTTCCCAAAATCTAGCTTGGGTGACAATAGGCACATGAGTTGGGAGATTACTCTACATCAGCAATATCAGATACTCTGGGCTACCCTACTGAAGATCCATATGATCACCAACCTGTGGGGACCATGCAACCTGACAGCTTTATTGCTCAAAGGAGTGTTGGACAACAGGCCTATGAGTTAACAAACCAATTTACATCAGAAACATTAGATATTCTGGGCTACCCAACTTGAGATCCACATAATTGCCAACCTGTGGGGACTATGCAACCTGGCAGCATTATTACCCAAGGGAGTATCCAAATCTGGGTGGATATGGGCAACTAATAATTGGAATATCCATAATTCCCAACTGGGTTGAGACTTCACCTGAAAATTTGAGTTAGTTAGTAGTTCTGAGAAAAATGTTGATTAAATAAGTGGGTAATGAGATCACAGGTGTCATAGGGCCATAATCGGTTCTTATAGCTTATAACACCAATTTTTTACAAGTTGTGTAAAGGATGCAAATAATGTGAGAAAACCACAGAGGAGGTAGAGTAAGACAAGGCATGAAACTTACAAGAGCTATATACAGAAGACACTCATAGCAATCAGAGATGTCTCAATATATGCTCTGTCCTTTAAGCTATTTCAATTTGGACGGCCCTTCACAGGTTCTTGATGACTTATATTATGAGAATCAATAATATAAAATTTTGACTTGAACAGATATGCTAGATGTAAGAAGCACTGGCATTAACTTTGGACTGACTTATTATATAAAAGATGTCAGACTGACCCAAGAATGACCATGCCAGGTGAACATTGGACTGACCTTTGCACTAAATTGTTGTACTTATAATGTATGTCAGACTGACTAGTGTGAACATTGGACTGACAGATGTCAGACTAACCAATGTGAAATTTAGACTGACCTTTGGATGGACTTACTGTATATAGATGTCAGATAAACTTTAGACTAACTTTTGGACTGACTTGTTGTTTGAACTTTGTAGATGTCAGACTGGTATGAAATTTGTACTTAGGAACTTTGACTCTTTTTTTCTCCCTTGTCCCATTTCCCTCAATACCTCACCTTCATCTTCAAGGTTTGTTTGTTTTCATCTGACAAATAAGTCACTAGAACAATGCAGATTGAGTGACAAGCTTGATAAGCAGCTTACACCACACTAATCCACCTGCCGAACTGTTTCCAAGATACACAACAATTGAATACATATCATCATGCACTTCTCAGGCTTCATCTGAATTCCTATCCACCATGTATTAATATGCTCATCTAAACTGGAAAAAGAATCCATGAATAACTACATCTCTTCTTCCAATATCTCCTGAGATCTTCTTGTTACTCTAGCACTCTCTCTGGCCACTTCTAATGCCCTATGGCACCTCTCCACTCCACCACACCCGAGGTGGGTGCTTTTAATAGAGTACTGGACTTAATGAAGGTGTCACATTGTCTGAAACTGTTCATTCTAATTACATATACTTGCACTCCAGAGTCTACATGGTGTATAGATGTCAATCCTTCTGGTATCTAGTATAGTAGAGAAATCATACTCAGTCATCATAGTGGCTGTTGTTATAGAATAGGTAAATGTGATTAGGAAAATTTCTTTAAGTGCTATGACATGATGACAATTACATTAACATGAGCAGCTGTGTCAATGGTCACTGCAACTAGCCTGACACTAAAAAATACTTGAAAATACCACATCTGACAAATACAAACTAATCTCTAACTTTGTTTACGTTTTACAGGATCTTGGTGGTGTTGTACCCTCAGTTCTCTCATTCTCTGACATGGGATTCTTATGGATGTGTCAACTGGGTGACCTATGACTATCCTGCCCCTTTAGTTGCTGAGCTCCTGGACAGCCTAACACTGTGTAGCTTTGTATTTCATGAACAATCGTGTCATCTGGTAGCAAAGCAGCCAGGCTTTGTTCTGCTGAGACTTTATGAAAATGTTTGGATGTGGAAAATCGGCAGCAATTCTGGACTAATTCCGGTAACCAACAAGTTATTGTTTTGGCTTGGAATCTGATACAGAGGAATGACTGTAGAGTTCATGAAGTTTGAAAAATTTTGGTATACATTGATCTCATCAAAGCCTAACTTGAGGAAGATATTTCAATGATATTACTCTGTCTGGGGTGGCCTAGACCTTATGGTAGATCCAAGGCAAGTGATCAATTCCTGGTTACTATATTTAAGCCATTGAAGATATAGTTAAGTGAGTGAGATGGTGGTTTGCACAGCTGTGTGTGGCTGCAGAAATACCTCTCTGACCTGTGAATGCTGCAGTCGATTGTGCCAGTATGGCTGCCATCCAAAGAGATGCTACATGCTTTGGTGAAATTCAATGTAATCATCAACCTTGATCAAATTGCTTCCAGGATGGTCAACTCTCCAAGAACATTGACCACATTTCTTTTATGTATCAATATCTTACAATCTGTTGAAGAATGGATTCTCAAGCATGAAGACAGCGATTGCAACCATCATATTTTATTACCAGACAAAGTTGATCTGTCAAATCTTCCGCTGAACCATGGTTACTTTAGGTGGTTGAAGCAATCGTATATACCAACCCTTTGGAAGCTTGGGAAGTGGAGGATTTTCTTGGTAGATTGTCAGCCATTGTGGCACATCTACATAGCTCCTGGAAATGGGAAGGGAGAGTGGATCTTTTTGCATCAGGATGCAAGTCTGTCCCTAGAAGAAATAAAGCAAGTTCTTTGATTGACCAGTTGTCATGATTTGATTGTTCTTAACCTGGGCCACCCATAGTAAGAAAATGTCGAGTGTGTGAGGAGCCAAGATGCTGTCTGACTTGATATATATATGCATTAATGGTGTTACCATTTGCAGTAAGACCACAGGGCAGGGTAAGACAGGGCTGTGATGGTGTGCAGCTAAGTCAGAAATGCTAAGGAACACTCTCCAGTCAAGTCCACGAGAAAGGCAGTGAAAGAATAAAAACCAGATAGGTACATGTAGGTATTGAGCTTGTCATAAGCAAAGCCTTACCTTAGTCATTTTCGAAACCTCCAAGCACCCTTTGAAAACAAATGGAAGGTTCAAAGGGGGCTGTATTATTGGTACATGTAAGTCTGAGTTGAATCATACAGAGGGGCAGTTAAATTGCCCAATAACTCAGCAAGTCATGCTGTTATCAATTTCAGGTGAATTATTTAACCTGTTGATGGTCCGACTACTTGGAATCAATGTAAGTGATACAGTAGGTAAGACCTACTGTGATGTACTGAGAATGGAAGGTACTAGAGGTGACAGTATTTAGATCTTCTACCATATGAGTGTGCTGACCTCTTCCTCTCATTATTTAACCTCATGCTCATATGTAGCATAGCCTCACACATACCTATCAACTTTCTGCATGCTAATTGCTGGGATGCAGCATCATCACATTCAAAAAATGACTACTTTAATATCTTCCTGTCTGTCCTTTGGCACTCTGCACACTCCTGCTCAAGTCTTGCATACTCAGCTTAGGGTAATGTCATTGACAGGGCCAGACTGGGCTCCACTCAGTCATGACACTGGCTACTGGATATCAAGCAGAACCACTTAGCACACTCAGGGACAGCAGCATTGGAGCCATACAATGGCTGCTTGAAGACAGTATGCTCCATGATATTGATAGCAAATATGCATATAAGGATAAGTCACTCTGCTTCACATGGGGCAAGGTCAGCCCATGATTGATAAATAGACTAGCTAAACATGCTGTGAGCTACCACTGCAGCTTTTGAATAAGAGGTTTTGGAATAGTAGAGTCCTCATTAGCATAGGTGTCCCCTGATGTGACATCAGTATATCCCAAGTATATGTAGCACTCTCTGGTCTCTATAGGTCTTCTTAATGTAGGTATGATTTATTCAAACAACAATACCAGCATAAATATTTGATAGCTGCATTATTGGAAAGTAAGTTTCTCTTATAAGGCATTTGCTGAGAATTGACAAACAGCCAACAGTAATTTCATTATAGACCAAGAAGGCATTAGTTTGAAGAACAATGCAACAATATCTATAAATACACAACAAAAGGCAGGTAAAAGCAACATCAGAATACAAATGATTATCTTCCAGAAAGCATAATCTACATAAGGATAGATGAGCAGGATGCAACCACTCCAGAGAATAATTATCACAATGAGACTAGCTGTATAGAGAGGGAACATTGGGATATGAGCAATAATGCACAAGACAAGGATGGGTAATTGACAGTGTGAGGCTAATGAAAACAATCATTGTAAGTACTTATAACAAATCACAAGCATGTGAGAGAAAGAAGTTGGAATATGAATGAGGGAGTAGAAAAATGAACTATACAAGGAATGAGCAGTATAGATAATCAAATTTGAGTACCACTGGCAGCTCTAACATAATATCTATCAAGGTGCAGAATAAATAAGCAATAAAGACATGATCCCAGCATAGGGGTCCTAATAAATGAGAGATATTAAACTTGACGGCTACTAACAGTGCTAGTGTGATACTCATAAAGGCATGGAACCAACATACAATAGAGATATAACAGTAGCATGGAAGCAACAGGTAAGAATCATCCAAAATTGAAAGCTACTGACAGCACCAGCATGATATTCAAAAAGATATGGATGGAACTAACAAAACAAGAGTCATTACACTTGAAGGCCACTGATAGTACCAGTGTGATGTCTATGAAGGCATAAAACTAATGGTCAATGAAGACAACAACAGTGCAATCTCAATAGTTGAGTCATTCAAACTTGTAGGCCACTAACAGTGCCAGTGTGATGCTCATAAAAGTACAGAACCAACAAGTAATGAAGACAATAGATTGTCACCAACACAGAAGAGTCATCAAACTTGAAAGCCACTGACAGATGCATTATATTACCACCTCATTTGAATAAAATATCTGTCACTCTGTTCTTTCTATTTTGATCATGATGTACTCAAAACATGTGTCCAGAATAATAATGTGATAGTGTATTGGAATTACTCTAATTAGTGGGGCACTTTATGTGTCAATGTGAATATGCATAATAGTCAGTCTATATAGTTGATGAAAAGAAAATATACAAATGTGTGATTCAAAGAAATGGTTACCAATAAACTATGCTGTTCAGTGTCTACTTGATGTTGTGTGTTTCCAATAATTGTTCCTCCTAGACAAAATTTTGTTTGAGGTTTTGAATAATCATGTTAACAAATATTGGATAGTGCAAATGAGCATGTAATTATTGACATACCATAGCTATTGAATAATTCTCCACACACATCTGATAATGACAGGAGATAATCACTTCATACATATATCAAAGGAGTAGATGACTATATGTATCTTAGAAGAAGGCCAGACAATCTTTTTAGCATGTTACATATGGGGCTAGCATTAAATAGCATAGTGTATGATATAGGAAGATATGTTACTATTATTAGAGATTCTATAGCTTCAAAGCTTATAGCAATGCTATATCTAAATCATGTCTATTCACTCTCTCCTCCAGTATAAACTAATTACCTTGGTATATTATAGTATCCAGGCATATCTTCATTGATATTTTGAGAAATTTCATAAGAGTAGTTGCAATATCAGTACTTGGTTCTGAAGTCTTGTCATATCCTGCATTTTGGATCTACATCCAACAATGTTCCTACACCTGATCTGGACCTCTGGATCTCCTATCCATGTCTTTAGACTCAATCCTCTGTCTGTCCAGATCCCTATACTCCTGCATCTGATATCCAGATGCCGGATCTGATGTTCACATTTCTAAATCTCTAGATCCAATCTATGCTTCATATCTGAATCCAAACCTTAAATCAGCATTCATCCCCTTATGGTAATCACCTGTCTCCACTCATTGGTTATCTTCGTCTCCATTTTGCCTCATATGAGCTTCACCTTTGAGTTTATTTCCTTATGATCCATCTTACTTACTAATACATTTCTATATGCTTGTACATAGCCTTACACCTCTGCTTACCAATCTGCACAGACTTGCCTCCAGTATATAAATACTAGTAGATTCTCCTGTATTTCCTTAGTCTGAATATCATATTAGTCCTTGCACTAATTGTTACACTAAGTCCTCATATTAAGTTCCAGTCCTCTAATGTGACACTGAGACCCATGCTGGGCAGCAAACAGAGTGTTTTCATATATGTGTTAAGAAGTATAGAAGAGTATAGGTTTCATTATCATTTGTCCTACAAGTAACTCTCATCCAATATTAGTCTCTACACCGAGTATGTGCCCTCAATTTCAGAATGATATCTGGAGAAAGTCCAAGGAAGTCTAAAAGACTTCTGGAGGAGTGTGGAAACTTTGGAAGGACTTTCCAAATAAGTGCAAGTAACTTTTGGAGGAGTGTGGGAAAGTTCTGGAGGCATTCCCATAAATTATAATGAGTTTTTGTTCCTGATACAGATAGATAAGGGATCCTAGGTATAGAGAGGTATAAGAGACATAATAGGGGCTAAAAGTGCGCACTACAATAAGTACTTTGCAGGAAAACCTATAGGGAGAGGTATACAGTACGAGAGAAGTATAGTAAGTAGTCCTAAGTACGGGCAACTTATACTGTCTAGGATCTCACTCGGAGTAGGAAGAGATAGAAAATATAGAAAATATGTAAGGCCATATAATAAGGCTGCAACACATTTTACAAGCCTCAAGATAAGGAAATTCACATATCAGTGGGATTTGGATAGACTATGGATGGACAAGAAATCTTTCTATTGTCACTGCAGGCATGTCCTCATTTTCCTCCACCAAACATCCAAAAAATATTGAATTAGAAGATAGAAATTTCCTTGCATTGTGTGTATCAAAACATTGAAAAAAAATAATGAATATATTGAAGATTTTCTGTATGCAAGACATAATCTAAAAATGAGTCATTTTCCCTCAAGAAACAGTCTATATTTTTCATTCCTCATTCCTCAAATAACAATTTACAATCATCTTAATTTTTTTGCCTCTGTTTTTCCAATGTTCTGTGTATCAAAAATCTCAATTACTTCATCCTGTTCACCATATGTTTGATCCAAGAACATTGAAGAATCATATAACAAATAATAAAAAATATTTTGACAATGTTTTGTTAAGGAAAAGCAAAGAAACTTTCAAACTTTCATTTGTATATTTAATAAAAGGAAATTTATGAAACATGCTCCATGTTTTGTAAGAATAAATACATAATGTTTGCAGTATATTCCTCCTGCACAACACTTGAAAAAAAATTATTATGTTCAGAGAAAAAACATGAAACATGATTGCAGGATACTCTGCCTCAGAACATGCACACAATAGGTGGAAAATACAGCATTATCCTTGAAGGAACATGATGAATTTTTGCATCATGTCCCACACATAGAAAATCATTGAAATATAATTTTTTTTTTCAATGTTTTGACAGACAAATTGAAGATACACTGGTCCAAGTAGTGCTGCTAAGAACCAAGAACCATTTGGCAGAGAAATCAGAACAAAATGGTGTGACAATATAGAAGGGTTTTTTGAGAAGATTTTTAGTAATAGTGAAGCAATGAGTATAGAGGCAAGGTTGAGAGTAGGGGTGCAAGTGTGAAGACAAAACATTTTGAGAGGCTAAGACTTTCTGTAGAGCAAAGTTTGCTTTGAGCAGGGAACCAACATATGATTCTGCTGTTGTTTGTACTAAATACACCAACTGCAGTTTCACAGGCAGAAAGAAATCCAAATTAATGCCAAGTGATGTTGAGTACTTTACTAGGCTGAAATAAGAATAGGGAGCATATGGCAAGGTGAAAATAGTTTGGTGAAACAAGGGTATCGTGAAGTTTGAGCACAAGGTAAGATAACAGAAAAAGAGAGAATGGAGAAGTGAGAGAATGTATCCACATAACTCGGATGTGAAGTGTAGAGCTTTCTCGCATCTGTGAGTCACGTGGACTTTGTGAATGACAGTTCTCAGATTTCCTTTTTAAGGTGCGGGCCGTGCGTAGAGGATAGACAATCCTTACATATGTCACAGCCCATGGGACACAGAAAATTGATGAATCCTTTAAGTCAGCCTTTCTTATGCACAACCAGCTGCTTTTGCTCCTCGACATCACTTGGCATTAATTTGGATTTCTTTCTCGCACTTTTAGCCCCTATTATGTCTCTTATACCTCTCTATACCTAGGATCCCTTACCTATCTGTATCAGGAACAAAAACTCATTATAATTTATGGGAATGCCTCCAGAACTTTCCCACACTCCTCCAAAAGTTACTTGCACTTATTTGGAAAGTCCTTCCAAAGTTTCCACACTCCTCCAGAAGTCTTTTAGACTTCCTTGGACTTTCTCCAGACATAATTCTGAAATTGAGGGCACATACTCGGTGTAGAGACTAATATCCCTGTGGGCTTGCAGGGATCTTAAATCCCATTGTCTCTATCACTTCCCAATATAGCATGACTCATATCTCACCCAGCGCGCTCCAGCGCTTCGTTGGCCGCTCTCACACGCCAGCGCTCCGGTCTCTCATTAGTCGTGCATCAGCACGCCCATCCTCAGTTCCATTGCCCATCCTCCATCCATCCATTCCATGTCTGTTCGGTTTGTCGGTGCATATTCCGATTCTATTTTTATTGATTCTGACATATCTCTGGCGCTTATGGCCATATTCTGTATGTTTTCCATTATGGACCCTTTTATTACATATTATCTCATGTCCGCTTCACTTCTCGTTCGCTCTAGTGCTTGACAGTGCTTAACATTACTTAGTATATATAGATGCGCATAAACTGTATAATAACTATCTTTCTGCCCACACATTGTTGGACTCTAAGTCTAAGTTCTCCCTCTAAAATATAAAGTATCTAAGTACAATATGGGCGCCACCGCCATACATTACTAGAAACTCTGCCAATTAAGGGCAGTGCTGTGTAGTATGTTTTCCCCTTGCCATGCAAACCCTCTACTCATGACCATGACTAGCCATCATTTACAGCACCATCCACCTTGTCTACCTCATCATCATAGTCCATCACCACCTATGCACCCATCTCATCAATATGCTTATCCTCAGTCCAGACCTCCCATCCGATACCAGTATGTATATACCCAAGAGTCTGCCCCTGCTGGTCTATCATGGCGTTATACCAAGGCTTGGGGATCTCCGGCAGAAAATGAGTATGATGAAGATGATGAGGATGATTCCTACAATATTGATTTCTACATTGATTATTAGTTAACTTTGTTACTGAATTCTGTTATGTCGCTATTCACCTAGTGCCATCTGATTGTATTAATTTGTCTTGTAATATCCTGTGAAACAAGCTTGTCATGAGTATTAAACATCATCCTGGTACTTGTAAAGGACAGTCATAAATATTAACTTAGGAATTCCCAACATTAGAATATATGATCTTAGACTTCACAACATAAGGATAGATTAGTAAATTGGGAATTCCCACTGTGAGAGTATATGGGAACCTGGGAATTCCTGGCATTACAATATACATAACTGGGATTTCCTAGCATGGCAATATGTATGGGCTCCTAACAGATGAATAATGTGAATTGGAATTTCCTAGTATTGGAATTTCCCAACATTGAAATATACATGGATTGGGAAGTCCTGACATTAGAATATATGGTGGTCTGGGAATACATGTAAAATGGGAAGTCCCAGCATGAGTATATTTGTGAGTCTGGGAATTTTCAACATTACAATATATAGAGAGTGGGAAGTCCTAGCAATACAATATATATGAATTGAGAAGTCATCAGGAAATTGACCCAAACTTGATATGAATGGATATAATTGGTAAAATGATATCAAAAATCCACTAAATTATATAAGATTATATACAAAGATAAAGCTTGATACAAGCACAACAAATAGTGATTAAATGAACAAGGATTGCAAGAAAACTGACAATTTGATGTAGATATATCAAGTCTTACAATTGATTGCAATAAAACCAACATTCTGATGTTTGAAATATTAAGTCTTACAATTCATTGAAAGAAAATCAACATTGTGATACAGATATGTCAAGTCTTACAATTGTATCAACAATTCTCTATCAATTGATCACCACTACCAACACTTGTATGATATTGCACTAGCCATGTTACATGACAAATGCTTATGCAAGTCTGAGTTTGAAAGTTTTCACCAACTTTGACACTTGTCTTCTCTTGTTTCACCACTTTTGGCTCTTCCAGCCAACATCATTACAATCACCAGATCTCTCAAAATCATGTAGGTGTTGGCTGTTTTTAAAAGTTTCCTCCCTTCTTATCCCCATTATGGTGGTACCTGTGGCCTTCTATAGTAGTTTATCCTCCTCCCTAGTCCTCCCTGGCTCCTCCCTGGTTCCTCCTTGGCCCTCATCTTTCCTGGTTCCTTCCTAGTCTATCCTTGGTCCCTCCTTGGTCCTCCCTAGTCCATCCTGATTCCTCTTTGGTCCCTTCTGGTCCTTCCTAGTGCCTCCCTGGTTCTCCTTGTCCTTTTCTTGTGGTATCACTCTTTTTCCTTGAGTCAGGTAACTGACATCGCCCTCTTTTGTTGTTATATCATCTCTCTCTACTCTCCTGTATTAGTATTACATGTATATACTCTAATACCAATCAAAATTTGATTTTATTTATAAAATGATAAAATAAGTAGAAATATTGAAATTTTGTAATAATTTCTGGTCAATTTTATTTGAAGTTGTCTGGTATTATAAACTTTGTCAAGGATGGCAGATATTTGCAATATGTATCATAATTATGTCTTTGGTGGGTTTCCCCAGCATCGTCTAACTGTTTAAAGCTTTGTAAAGCTGAGTGCAATTATGATGGATATTATATCAATTTTATGCTAGACAAAGATTTATAATGCTATGTTATTCTCAGGTCAATTGCCTGATGGTCTCAACATTAGAATATATGGTGGTCTGGGAATGCACATAAAATGAGAAGTCCTGACATAAGATGATATGTGAGGTGGGACTTCCCGACATGTGATTATATGTTGGGTGGGAATTTCTGACATGGGAGTATATGTAAAGCAGGGATTCTCAACATAAAAATATATGTAACATAGGCATTCCTAACATGTCATATCCCATATATTCACGCTTCTCTTCCGGACTTCAGACCCTGAGATCCAGTCCGGTCTGATGCATAGATCCGCTTCTAATCCAATATCCAATAAGCTTTCTATTTCATTTCCTGCTCATTTAATATTAAACACAGCCTATTCGGTATTTCCTCTTCCCGGTGTTTTGGCTATACTTATTACCGGTGTCCTGCATGATACAGGAATCATGCAGAACACATACATGACACATGATCCCACATATCTATAGTCTGTTAGCTTTGTCCTCAGACTACACAAAAATGTACTCTGAGTATAGACTCAAGTGCAACAAATAGCTTTGTGTGCTTCAATCACACAAAAAGTACAGTGTTTTGAAGAAAAGTCAAATATGATGGAAAAATCATATATTGACATAGTGCAAGTAATGGGTGTATAAAAGCTTAGGTTATTACCTAACATTTAGCTTATTCACTTTGACTACAAATAACCAAGGAGAAAAGTTAAAACCCTACTAAAACCCTATCAAAAAGGGCCTACATTTTGCTTTGTTTTCTTTTATGATTATTCCTACCTTATTTTCTCTATGTTTTTCTTTCATCTCTTTACCTATATGATTCACTGACATCTCAGATGCATCATGAAACATACCTGCAAGGTATGATGTCATATGGCTCCACAGATAGTTCTGGCCTATTCTGTTGGTTTCTCTGATGTCATAGTGATGTCATTGGATGCTAGAATGTTCTGCTCCACCTAGCTCCACAAATGCTCCACAAATGCTTGATTCCTCTTTTCAATCTTATTTCTTGGTACTATACAGTTTCTCCCATCTCATGTATAAAGGAGAGCCAATCTCCACCCAAAAATATAAGAATCTATTTTTCTTTCAAATATCAGAAGGAAATCCCCCTCACATTCTTCCACTTTCTCTGACATTGACACTCTTTGTGTTAGCCAGAAAGTGCAGACCAAGTAACTAGACTTGCTCTAAGATCATTTTATTCTTTTCTTGACTGTACCTATACTGCTTAGTGTGCATCTGACATATGTTTCAGAGGACTAGGAGTATCAAGTCAAGCCATTTTATCTGTGCCTGCAGATTCTTTTGTTGGACTATCTGCATACATATCTTCAAGTCGTATAACTCGTAATTGTATACATCCATTATATTATTGTAGTTGTATAACACATGGTTGGTTATACACTATCATCCTATTATTTTGGATACATCCTTTGTGCTTTACTTCAGAGGAGTCCAAACCAGCATCTTTGATTTGTATCACACAGTCATACAAATCTCACCATTTCCCATCAACAAGTCCTTACATATTTAGGTGGGGGAAATTCTAGCAATATCTGCTACATCCAGTTGCAACCAGTTGCACAACAGTGCGCTCATCACATCACTTATCTGTCTAGTCAACAAAAAGACTAGAGAGACTTATTTGTGTCAACCAATTTTCCATCTAGCCATAGGAAAGGCTAGATATTTCTCTGCAGGGTCTATATTATCTGTCTTGTCAGATAAAGTTAGATTTCTCTTGTGGAACATCTACTGTTCTAGGTAGAATCACACCACCAAGCTGTATAGCAGGTAACCTCCCATGAACGACGTGTTATCTACCACGAAAGAAGAAAAATCGTAGACCGCAAACTTAAGGTTGTTTGGCAGCATCTAGTATCATCAAAAGTGTAATTGTGGTGTCATTGCCTTTTGACCACTTTTATATAAGACACCTCAAGTAAGAAGACACCAGTATGATTACTGATCTGTTAACCTATGCTTCATTTCTGACTCACGTTTGATAACCTTTGCACATGCTTTGTACATAGCCTCAGACCTTTGCTTACTTATTGTTTCATTATCCTCTTAGTATATAAGCACGTGTATATATCCTGTAGTACCTCAGTTTGAATATCATCTTAGTTTGTCGTCTTTCTGTCCTCCGGACTTGAGTCTTCAACTCTTGTCAAACCTCCGAGACTTCAGATCGATTCCAATAGTCTATGTTTCCGACTCTATCTTCGGATAGTCTATACTCTGTTCATTTCCAGTCCAGATCCGTCTGGATTAGTCTTATACGTGTTTCCGATATCCGGAAGTCATCCAGATATATCTACGAGACCCATCTGGACCTTCGGACATGTTATCGTTAGTACTGTAAAATAAGGGACAGTACTTGGGAAAGGGGCACAGCATATGAGCTGAGGCCGAAGTCTTTCAGATCCGATCCTATGATCCTACGACCTTAACAATGTGTGAGCCTAGGATCTTATTTTTAACATATCACTTAGTGTTGATATGAAAAGATAAACAAATAAGAATTTGTGCCTGAAGGACCAGTCTCACACTGTATATCAGTTTATAAAATACATGTAAGTTAGAAATTCCTACTATAGACTTATCTAGTGCCACCTATTTCTTCAATTTCACCTAGAGGTCCCTGTGCCACTATTTAGAAGTGCTTATTTTATTTTCTATAGAGCTTCATATCATTTCCTAGTGGTGCCTACACTACTTCATTGTAGTCCCATTACTACTCTCTAATGGCCTCTATATTACCATCTGATGGTGCTCATACTACTCTCTCATGGTCTCTATACTATCTTCAATAATTCCCTCACAATTCCTCAAAATTATCCGAGTAATGCCCCCTACTGGTCCCTACAAAGCCTCTGATAGTGCCTGCTATACCCTCTAATATGGCATAAAAAGCCCCTGATAGTCCCTGCTATACTGCCATAATATGGCACAAAAATTCATCAAAAGGACCCCTGACACCACCTATATCATAGGAAATTCCCATAGGAATTGTCACAACAGCATGTCCCTTCTTTTATTAATGAAATACTATGAAAGTATTGAATGATTGTTATATCAAAGTTTAGACCTCTCTGAGCAAGGGAAAATGAAGGAATTTCTGAAATATCTTCACCTGCGTCCAAAGCACACTGAATTTGCAAAAAAAACAGCCATTACCTTGATCTGATAGATGCTAAGGTGCTCAGACAGCCCGATTGAGGCTTAGATGTGTTTTATTCATTAGCTCATGTCTCTCTGGTGCTTGAAATTGATAGGTCTGATCCAGTTGCAATCTCCTGTCTTACTGGCAATCCACACTTTTTCAGAAGAGCCATTCGGGTCACAGACTCACACAAAGACATCAAACTTGAAGGTGATGTTGAAGGCTATGTTGAAACTAATGTGGCAGCCGATACTGGAAGTTATTAAGAAGGTGATCCTGACAGGGGTAATGAAAATCTCCCTACAATATCAGTAGAGATCTCTTTGTGACAAGCAGACCAGGTTTATGGTTGAAAGGACAGATGATCATATTAATCATGTAATACACTGACAGAGACAGATATCATATGAAGTTACGCTGCTGGACATTACATCATCAAATGATGGGGGAGAATTGGGCATCCAGATAGTGCTCAAATTTCATGAAATATGTATCATCAAATCATGGTAACTCAGAAGTGGAAAGCAGTCAAACAGACATTTATCATGGTCAAAATACTCATTACAAGAATATGACAAATGTGTAGAAGGAACATAGAAATAAAAAATTACATGCCAGGCTGCACAAACCACATGAGGACAGATAAGCAGGACACATACAACCCAAAGGAAAATTATTATTGTGAAAAGACTAGCCATACAGGAGGGGAACATCCAAATTCAAACAATAATGCATAAGACAGGGACGAGTGATTAGTTTGATAAGAAGCATGGGTGATCAAACTTGAAGGACACTGGGTAAAGGACAGAGCCAACAAATAATAGAGATAACACGACAGCCAACAGAGGGTCCCAATAGACAAGAAACAATCATACAAGCTCTAAGGCCACTAACTGTGCCAGCATAATGCCCATAAAGGTGCGGAACCAACAAGACACAGGAAATCCAACAACAGTGCAGCCAAAACAGAGAAGGAAGAATCACCCAAACTTGGAGGCCACTGACAGCACCAGTGTGATGCCCATGAAGGCACAGAACCAATAAGACACAGAATACCCAACAACAGTTCAGCCAACAAGAAACAACTACTACAAGTGAGCCACTTACAGCGCCAGTGTGATGCCATAAGTCACCCATGAACAACCATATTATCAGTCATTGGTATTTGTCTGCATTACTGACCATGGAGATATTTGTTTATATAGGTATTTATCTATA
Organism: Suillus fuscotomentosus; assembly: GCF_016647785.1. Classification (NCBI taxonomy): domain Eukaryota; kingdom Fungi; phylum Basidiomycota; class Agaricomycetes; order Boletales; family Suillaceae; genus Suillus; species Suillus fuscotomentosus. The sequence goes on from NW_024539575.1 coordinate 209,683, forward strand.
GATTATCTATCTAAGAAGACACCAGGAGACTATGGGTGTATTGATTGCTCTCCGGATCCACTAACTGGTTGGGCAAATTTCACAGAGAAGACACTCAAATGCCCACAGTGTCATCATGCAGCTGATCAAGCAATTCAGGTGAGTACATCAGCTTCACATAAGGGACAGTATTGTAGAAACAACAATTCAGATGGTGATATACTGCACTATGTGTTTGGTCTTGCTTGCCTAAGCTGCTATGCTTATAGTGATAAGTACATTTGACCCTAAAGGGGAAGCAAGTGCAACAAGGATCTAGGGGTTGGTGCAAAGGGTGCTGTTTGTTAGTCGATGTAAAGCATGAGCGTGGGTATGGAGCGCTTAAGTGGCACAAAGTGCGGGAAAAGTGTGAGGTGGATTTTATAAGGAAGGTTTATAATAGGCACTCAGGATATTCTTATTGCCAATAGATACTGACTATGACATGTGACAGATGAGCTTTTACACTAATAGTGAGGTGCAGGGAGCTTCTATATGATTCAATGATGTAAAATATGAACTACAGGTGCTTATATATGTCTAAAAATGCACCCCTGAAGTGGAGCCAAAGTGAGTAGGTAGAGTATGTAATCAGTGTCCACGACATGAGAATTGAGCAATCATTAGAATATAATATAGTCTGATATGGAGAAATAATATGAACATGTACTAGTGGGGTTAGTTTGGACAATGGATAGATGTGCGACATAGGGCACTTTGACTGCGGGAAAGTGTGCTTAGCGCACATGAGAATGCAGCACTTGGGGCAGCTGATGTATGGGAACATAATACGCGCTTATCGCAGGAGAGTTGTGCTTCACATAGGGAATGATTGGAAAGGTATTGGCACAAGTTGTGCACCAAACTGTACTTTGAGACAGGTCGCATATATAGCCTCTGCAAGTCTACAGAGATATCAGTCTCTACAGCATATTACATTGATATTCCAACAGTACAAAGTTTAGGGATATTCAGTTAGACTGAGTTTTCTGTATTGGAATTATTTTCTGCTTCTTGCAGTATTTTTGTCCTGGAGTAGGTTTAGGAGCCCTTACACCTTGAATATAGTACAGTAGATATGCTCATAATGCATAATGCATAAAAAATTATAACAAATCAGGATCCAATCTTTTCGAGACACACCAAGTCATCCATTCGTAGAAATGAGCTTGGTCCATATATTGCTGTTAATGGATAATTTTTTGCACCCAAGAATGATTTTCTAGTGATTTGTTTGTATTTTATTTATTTATGCATTATGAGCATGTCTACTGTACAAACAATGCTCAAGGAGCACTTCAAAGTCGACCCAAGCAGGGTACATCATTTATATTTATACTACTTGTTATTGTCATTGGGATATCTGAAATTTGGATTAATAGATCTGCATCACAACATGAACACTCAAAGCCGGGAACAATTCTCTGAGCGCCATGATGCCGCACTTCAAATGGCTGCATGAAATTAAATATGAGGGAAATATTTTAATCTTTGTCAACAACCATTCAGATACTGAGACTGGGAATCTTGTTGTGTCTGAGAATGAGAAGAATCCACGATCACTACCGATTCACAAGGTTAGTAGGTGACAATTTATATCCAAATAGTTGTCACTGAATATTTTTCACAACAAGCTTCTCATAATTACATAGGATAGGATAATTTATGGGCTGCAACTCAAGCCATTTCTTTGATCAATGAGACACCTGGAGCTGGTCCGTGTGTTCAAGGACTTGTCATATGTTCATATGATTCAATAGGGAAGGTAACCAAAAGCGCCAAGTTATTAAGGTACATGGTTAAAGAGTGCATTTAGTCATCTTATGATTCTAAGCTATTTCTAAAACACCATGTCTTAGTGATATATTTGACTTTGTTCTCACATTTGCTAGAGTATCTATGTTCATTGTTTCTGCTTTAAATTGATCCATGGAACATGTTTATGTGTATGACATGAAGTTGTGGGATGCCCTGGAGGAGTCGTTCAGGAGGGACAAACATGCACTACATCACTCACCAGTGTTGCTGTCATTTTCAGATTTTCAGATCAACAGCAATAAGAAGAGATATTGTGTGGATGATACAAGGGTGATTAGATACTCAAACCTCAGGGATGGCAGACCTTAGGGCCTTGATATCCTCCACTGCTTCAATGCAATCTGCCAGACTCCAGCATATAACATGATTTTCCATCTACAAGGAAAACAGCATTATGGGAAGCATTGGGTGTAGACAAAGATTAGATATTGATGTCTCATATGCAAGGAGTCCGTGAGGGGTGTCTCCTGTCCAAGCTGGATCTATGGGGCTCAATTACAGAACTATGAAGGTGTCTGGTATCAGTGGCCACTTACTCCAGAGCAGCAATGAGATATTGGTATCATAACATTAGATGATGCATAGAGTGATGTACTATTCCATCATATCCTCTAGTCATACCATACACTGTATCATAGCAAAAGGACATATGACCTGCTATGAATGTTTTTGTCCTTAATTATCACCTCAGTATCTGGAAAATATCTTCTGTATTCACCCGCTCTTATGCTATGAGCCAATAACAATAGTACAATAATGATGCCTTTACTCATTTTTTATGACATTCCAAATGGATACATGATTGCATCTGCAATATCAGCACTAGGTCTCAGAATGCTAAGTCAACTGCTCAATCAATCATTCTAACCTTCATCACAGCTAATACAAGCAGACAAAGTCCAGGTGTATATAGGTCTTTGTCTCAAGGCTGAGAGGAGCATAGTAGATGTCGAAGAATTGCACTCACACTGTTGCCATTGTTGGAACACTGAATTATAAAACATCTTCTTTTTCTAACTCAGAAGATGTTCCTTCTAATTCATCTGTCATTCCAAGCTTTTGGCTTCAGCTGCAACTATCATCAGAGGAGAGCTCAGAAGGGGAGCTCAGAAATGCTATCTAATGTAAGTCATGAAAAAGAAGTGTCTAGCATATCATCCTTTCAGACACACATAAATAGCTTGAGTCATCATATCGCATATAATGATTTATCCGATATTCTAGAAGAATATATTTAAAGACATGGATCATCATTCAAGACAGAAGATTTGTTATCTCAGTTGGAAGATGATGATAGTCTAGCTGATGATTATCAATCTGAAAGTGGAGAAGAATGTACTCCTATAGATGTTGATTCAATGTTAAACTTGGCATGCCACACACTATGGCTTCCTGCTTTGGAGTAGCTTCATATATCAAATCCCCAGATGGATGTTGGAGAGGCAGTTCATAAATTCTTCTTGATGACTAAGTGGTATCCCAAACATGGCCAAGGACCTTTTAGATATGCTAATATGGCAGCTATGGCTCCTCTCCTAGTCAACAATTTGGCTATCTATTGACTTTATTTGTAAGCAAGAGGCTTTCAAGTGTCAAAAAGTTTTTGTTGCTATCTAAAGTAAGCAACTGTCTTGGTGGCAAAAGTTATGGAGACACTCATAGGAGAAATAAAGACAGCTATAAAGGCCACTGTTGCACTGCCTGATGTGATGCAATCACAATTTTATTTGCATACATCTGGGTAGTATTTTAAACTCACATATTTTTTCATGATTCATTACTTTTTCTTCATTGCAAAGCCATCTGAAAATTTTGAATCATCACATCACCAGGTTATAGACCAAGTGATGAGTGAGAAAACTTCATTTGAAAATATCTCATTGTTGTACTTGTCTTTGGAGGCACTAGATGAAGTTGCACTTTCTTCACCCACAGGTAGTCTTGACTATTCAGAAGAATTGGGTCATCTGGCATCTACTCCACCAAACTCTTCACCTTTATCTAAAGATGATTTGTAGTTTCAAGTTTCTCCCTCTTCTTTTTTACATAATGGAAGAGTATAAGAGATCATCTTCTATTCAATCCCTATCTTTATCTAGCCAGGAAGAATCAGCTGAGCAGCCAATCACTAGCAAAACATCCAAGGCCACTTTGATTTTCATCAAAAGTCTTAATGACCAATTTGTCTACCATTTTGTCACCTATGTTCCCAACCAGCTCCAAATCAAATCCAAAGAAAAATCCAAGCAGTCATCAAGATATATTCAGTCTGTTAAGAAGAATGATGAAATGCTGGTGAGTTTCTTATTTTGTTTGATATTAATAGCAATTTTCTTAATATTTGATTCAGACCAGTAAATCTAACAAAAATAATCAAAGTCAAAGGTCAAATGAAGAAAAGGTATTAAATTTTACCATGTTCCCCAAAGCTTATCAAAATGATGTGGTACTGAACAAGGGAAAGAAGAAAGCAGAGATCTCAGGCTTGACATAGAATGAGAAAGTAAGTTTTGGATAGCAAATCACAACTTCAGACTAAGGTCAAATTATTCTAGTTTCTCAAATTCTTTCATATCTGGGACATGAGTGGACTCAATCAAATGAACTCCAAAGCAATATCAAACAGCAGATTGGTAAAGCTATGGTGTCCAAAAATGTCCAAGTATGTCTATGTCAATCATATTTCATGTTGCTTACATAAGTTACACAATAAGTCACAAGTAGAGGTCATCGTCTGATAGGTAGGATCTCCTACTGAGTAATGTAGTGAAGTTCAGATATGTTAGGGTTAGTGGGCTCTATGTATACATCTGTAAGATTCAGTGAGCATGTTGATCAACTTATTGACAGGGAGAAAATTTAAGTCCAATGTATCTAGACTGCAGTTAAACACAAGCCTAAGATTACTCAAAACACAGTAATGCAGCAGAAGGGATGAGACACCGGCTAGTGATGCCCTAGGGGGGGTTGACTAGTAGTGAGAACAGCCGAGACAAAGGCTTTCAATTTGAGGTAAGGCAAGGGAGAGAGAAAGCAGATCATCATCATCTAAGGCGCATATATTGAAGCAGCCGAGGTCGATGTGTGTAAGTGAAATGGATAAAGCAGTGCAAGATTCTTGAGCTCTAGTGGGGATACATTACATGAAACAAAAGTGTATACATTCACACTGAAATACATGAGATCAAACACTGGGAAGAGGTAAATGGCGGAAGGATTGGGCAGGGTCGCCAGGAAGTTGATGAATTCACCCAGTGTGATGCCACCAAGGTAATAAAACAGCAAGATGTTCAATTGCTCACATGGGACCTGAACCCACACAACATGATGAGGGCAGTAGTGAAGACTTTGTCGTTTAGTATGCTGTGCATCAAGCTCATCTGAAATGCAATCCCAAAGGAGAGAAGGGGATGATAGAAATTAGGGGTATATGTCATATCCCGTATTCCGGACCTACATCCGACAATATTCCCACACCTTGTCTGGACCTTCAGACACCTTATCTATATCTCCAGTCCTCTACTCATCCGGATCCCTGCACCTCTGCATATCCACATCCACACATCTACATCCAGACCCCTGTATCTCTATACATCAGACCTCCATACCTCTGCAGTTAGCCTGCATCATTTGCCCTTACCCATATGTCTACACATCTCATCCGGACCATATCCGATCCAATCCAATGTATAGATCTGTTTTCTATCTGATATACAATAAGCTTCTTAATTCAATTCCTGTGCATATAACCTTAACACAGCCTATCTGGTATTCCTTGTTGCAGGTACCTCGGTTATACTTACTACCGGTGTGCTTACTGATCCATTAACCTATGCTTCATTCCGACTCGCATTTGATAACTTTGCTTATGCTTCGTACATAGCCTTGGACTTTTGCCTATTGATCTTTCCGATAGTCACTTAGTATATAAACTCTTGTATATGTCCTGTAGTTCCTCAGTCTGAATATCATATTAGTCCTCGCACTAGATCTCACTCTAAGTCCTCATATCAGTTCTAGTCTTCCAACTTAGTAGTTATCCATCTCAGGCCTAGGGAGTTTCTCCCTAGGCTGGAGCTCTACTTATCTGATACTCTGCTCATCCGCTCATCTGATCCTCCATAGTTTCTGGAAGTCCATCCAGATCTTTCCCACGGTCCTCCGGACCTAATCTGCTTTGGACTTTGTCCTTGTAGCCTTTCCTCTATTTACTTCTACTCAGAACAAGTCCTGAGTAGCCATTATACATATCCATATCAGGACGAAACCTCATCGTAACTTCCAGAAGTTCCTCCAGAACTTTCCCGCGCTCATCCGGAGTTACTTATACCCATCCGGAAAGTCCTTCTGAAGTTTCCCATGCCTTCGGATGTCTTTGGACCTTCTTCGGACACTAATCTGAAATTAAGAGCACATACTCGGGTAAGGGGCGCAGCGCACGAGCTGAAGCCAAGCCCCTCAGAATCAGTCCTATCCTCTGTGCATGGTCTTAACAGTATGCAGTGGCAAGTACAGTTGGCCATATATGACCACTGTCAGGTGGAGTAGCGAGGGATGCAAAAATATGGGTTGCATGTCCTCAATCAAAGGGACTTTTAGGAAGTGAAGGCTAGGTAAAAGGTCAATGTTTTGAATGAAATCACAAATGGGTTGGCCAAATTTGAGCCAGGTGAGGTTGTGGAGGGATGGAAGTGCACTGAAGACACGAGAGAGAACAGGCTGTGAGTGACCGAACAAGTCTGAGAGGATGAGCATTTGGAAACCACTATTGATGATGTACAGCAGGATTTGGAGAAGAGGACTGCTCAAGTTGGTTAGTCACAAGTGGACCAGGTGTGGAAGGAGGGGGGCATCAGATATAGAGGCATGGCAAAGGAATATGGATATGAGAACATCGACTGCCTCCATACTGAGACAGCCTAGAGGTGTCACAATTGTGCCAGGAAAACTTCTAATGCAACATGAGGATTCTGCATATAGGTAATAATGAAATAACTCACATAGCGCTATTTTCCATTTGGATGGAGATGCCTTTGCACCACTTACTCCAGCATTAGGTGAAGCAAGGGTGTTGGAGAAGGCAACTCCTGCCATAAGACCGTCAGGGCGACATTGGACACAAAACTATTGACTACTAGGAGGGGGAGCAAATGACACTGACCGTCAGGGCTGCCATAGATCAACTCACATATTTCCACATTGAATAGTGCACCTCAGTTTGGTAATACATGTATATGAAGATGTAACTAGTTGAGTGGGTATGCTAATGTAACTAATCTTAAATATATGGTACATTCTCTATATGTGGCTAATCTGAGTGTTACACTGAGCAGATGAACAATTTTGTCACCATGCTCATTCCTCCCAGAGACTTCCCCTATGAGATGCCCAAAGGTATGGTTGCCCTATTTGACCCTTCGCATCTGCCTACCTGGATCTTGATGTCCCGGATCATTTGCGATGGAGAAGAAGTCGGGTTCATAAACAAAGGTGAAGAATACTATGGTGACCTTCTAAAGTAAAACTACCACCACTATTGCACCGAGTTGATGCTCATTCCCCATCCTGATGCCATCTGACTTCATATCCAGTCTGGTTGAGACACGCTGTTCTGCAAACAGTCCAAAATTGTGTTCTCTAAGCAGTTATTGCACTCTGGCGACTTGGTTTGCCTTAACATGCCAGACTTAGTCAGACAAATCTGTATGGTCCTAATGACAGATCACGCATTTGGTGGTTCAGCAAAGTTAGCATTCGACTTGGACAGTCAGTGCAAGGAGGTGGAAGATAGGCTCATTACCTGGGAGACCTGGTCCCCAGAGGTCCTTGCTGCAATGTCTTTGCAAAATGACAATGCCAGTCCTTCAACAGAAGATCCCTGGACTATTAACTCCAGTAATACTGTCATTGAACCAACCTCACTAAAATCACATGGTTAGTAATCTGATATTCATCATAACATGGCACTCACTTTTATTACAGACTCAATTTGCTGGCTAAAGGCACATGCCTCGCAGTTCCATGACTACCATGCCCTTTTTAATGGCTTGTTGGGTTTCCAAGGTAGCAAGTTACTCAAGCAGTTAGTGTATAGTCACTGTCCTGATCCATTCTGTGGGCCCAATGGTCCTGCCCTTCTAGGCCATATCTTAGCATGGGCCACTGCCAAAACTGCAGGAGGTGCTAGGGTGGACTACCAAAATGTCTTACTCTGGCTCAGCCCCAAAATAAAAATCAAGAATGTTTTATTATGGATGGTCAGAACCGAGGGGGAATAAGAACCATTGCAAAGTGTAACATCAAGAATCACATCATTGAGTTAAAGATTTTGCAATCTTCGCAGATTACTGTTACCATAAGTTTTGACAATGTTTGCTTAGTAGAGCCTGTCAAGGCTGGGCACATATCTGGTCAAAATCACATCTTACATTCCTCAACACACTTCTGACCTTCCGAAAGTTCTGCGCGCTTGTCCGAGTCGTCCAAAGGTCATCCACCCATTTCCGAGGCCTTTTTAGCTTTTCCGGTCTTCTGTACCATGTCCTGTCCTTGTCCATTTGACTTCGCTGGTGCGTTTTTCACTTGGTTATATGTTATTAATTATGTCTAGGGGCCCATATGTCAAAAATCCTTGCTAATACATATAGATACACACCTCATGCGTTATTACATGTATATCTTCGTAGTGGCTCATGTTGAGTCTTATTACATTTTGGATGTCTTATCTTGCTACAGTTTTCGCCTATGCATATTCTGGACTTTCACACAGTACTCGCTAATACTCGCACTTCACTTCACTTCCCTTGCTATAAGTCATAGATAGTAGAGTCACTCTCAGATTTTAGTACTTCACACAATCGATCTTTGTTCATTCGGAATGATTGTTTGGCCTAACTGCTGCCATTTTTCTATTAAATTCCTTGAATCTTTCAACAGACATTGCTAGTTATACTATGCAAAGTTCTATACTTCAACAAATCACCATATTCTATACTGGAAACCTTGCTATTTCATTGGAAGCTCATCAGAAGCTTCACGCAACCTCGGACCTTGACTGGATACTTTGGACAATTCTTTGGAACTCTGAATATACTTAAGGTATCCTTTCCTTCTCTCTCCTTCGATCTTAACTAGATATCCCTTGCATTTTATATCAAGAGATAATCCTACAGGCAGTCTCTTTGGGATGAACATCTCACTCGCACTTTGAGTCTTAAGGTAACATCTTTTGTATAGCCACCAGGAATCAACTCTTTACATCGGAATCAAAGATATATGCTATAGCACCCATGTATTTTCCTTGTTTTATTCTAACCCAGGCTGGGTAAGGATATTTTAAGCGCAGGGTATTGACTGTGGTCTCTTCATCATTGTGTAGTCAGTCCCATTTCTTCATGGAGACCTTAAGTGAGTCATGAACAGCAGCCATAATAGTGAGAGGATTGTTGGAAGTCATGTATAAGTGAGCAGGGATCCATAGGGATACTACAACCGGGAATTCTTGCTTTTGGAGGTGCTTGGCAAGGAATTTCCTCATAGTCACTACATTGTATTCAGCATTGTAAATACTTGACCAAAAAAAGAACTTACAATGGATAGTAAACACATACATCCTTTTAGGTAGCAAGGCGGCAATAAAGCAAGGTGCGACTGGCAACAGTCGATCAACTATACTACTACTCCCACTGTGTACATTCTGCTCAATCCTATCAATCACATTGAAGAGCTTATGCTTTGGTCCTGGTAGGAGCATGACATTGGCACATCTGAGGGGGCCATTTTTGATCTTGATATTCTCCTCCTCCTGGTCATCTTCTTCATTGTTGTTGTTGTTGTTGTTGTCCTGTTCTGCTTCAATGTCGATATATGGATTCTTACACTAGAGTTAATTAGGGTCAATTCTAACTTGAAAAATGACAGCTTACCATGCGAGAATAATGCTGACAGGTGCATGATCCAGATGCCAAACTCGATTGAGAGTTCATTGATCCAGTTGGCATGGCCAAGATGTGCTTACACTTCACAGCAAGAAGATTGACCAATGAGGTTTTGTCATTACCATCTCCAGAGCACAACACAAGTCTGGCTTGCATCCAATTAAGAAGGCAGTGACGATCACTGAGGTACGCATGAAACTCTTTTTCCATCTGACCATAAGTCAGATCTGTCATTAGAAACTACTTTAGAATCTCTCAAGCAGTAGGATCCTGCAGGGGCGATGGTGATGGAACCCCAGAGATATGAATAAAAATAATACCTAAAATATCTGAGAGTTGTATACCTTCAAATCTAACGTGTTTGGCATTCTGCTCTGGCTCAGTTGATGTAGGGTATTTGGACATGTTCTAATGCTTAATTGTTAACGACTTTTGTTGGACCTAATGAAACAGCTACATACTTGTGAATTAAACTAATCTATTACTAGGGTTATCATATGCAATGTGATGAGGAAGAAAAAACCTGCAAACACAGAGGTCAGCCTCATATAGGGATTAGTAATGAGATTGCTGACCAAGAATTATAACCAGAGACCACAGTGGTAGACTATTGTGTTCATGTTATTGCTTGACCACTATCCTAGTGGTACTGTGAACTATGTGGAGAAGTGGAAAACAGAGCTGCCAGCCATAAAGTGAGTCATTTTATAGGGATGACCAATTTGGGATTGCTTACCAAACATTGTGGTGTGCCCAAGATTTGTGGATATGGACCACAGCTGTAGGCTATTGTGTTTGAGTTATTGTTTGATTACTATCCTAGTGGTACCATGAACTATGTGACGAGGTAGAAAGAAGAGCTGCAAACCACAAAGTGAGTCTTTTTATAGGGATGGTGGAGCCATTGCCACCACACTTTTGTTTAGACCTGTGACAGCAGGCACAGACAGTCAGCTCCCCACCAGAGCCGTTGTACCCTTGCCAGCAAATCACACCTTGCGGTACATAGTTGCCACAGCCTGGGTTCTATAGTGGTGAGGAAAGATCGACATAGTCATCCTCAGTTGAAGGACCTGCCGTCACGGCTGCCTATGGTGCTGCTGTGGTAATGGTTGGTGCAGCCTATATGATCCAGAATGAGTCAAATCCTTACAAATAATAAAAGAACTTACTGATACTAGAACATAAGGGGTACCACCCTTTGTTGAGGGCCCCACCTTTGGTAATTCATCTCTCTTGTCCTCACTAGATATCAACAACTGGGCTGCTGAATGGCTGCAGCGCCGAGGGGTTTTGAGTGTGGGAGGTAACTTTGTAAGGGTGCCAGCTGCTCAGTGCTCAGCACTAGAGTACTGGTGCGTTGATCCGAACCCAGTCAGTATTTCAGCAGCTCTCTCTCTCATATCAAACTCCATACTCAATATAGTGCTGAAGGCAAAATAAATAGTAAATACAATAGTAATTAACATCGATACTCAATATGTGCCTATTATATTTGTTGACTATCATTATGCTGATGAAATAAAATTGTTGTGAGTAGGGCTATTACCGAACTAGAAGTTGCTTGGTGGGAAAATAAAACTATGTCTGTACTTCTACACAAGGATCTAGAGGTGAGTGCCTATCACCCCTTAGTCTATGATATATATAATACTCTCTTCTCATGTTATAGACTATCATCGACCATATTGGGCTAAGCTGCTGGATGAATCATTATGTAGAGCCTATATTCAGTTCAGTTCAATGAGAATGTATCATCAACAAAAGGCCATAAAAGCTTTGCTGCAAGGAGTTGCTAGGGGTTTGGTCTTACAAGGATTGTTGAGGATTCCAAGTGTGTCAGGTATTGGACTGTTGAGGTCAGTTATCACTCAGTAATCCATAGGAAGGTCATCATGCTCTATCCTGCCAATAATCCTGGTCAACTTCCTCTCACAGGGAAGATAAGGATTTTTGTATTGATATTCCTATTTGTCTTGAAATCATAGGGTAGGGTGGTTCATACCAATTATGTTCCTCTAATGGGCTTAGGTTTGAAAAATTGATATTGTTTAAATAAGGTCAGTTATTCTTGGCTTTTCGCCTCTTTTTTTACCAGCATATCACCATACATGCACATTGTAATACATAGTAATTTAATTACTTTCTCAAAAATCTTACAATCTTATATTTCATATAGATGTAGAAGAACATATGAAAAACTATTTGAACCCATACAAGGCCAGCACCATTGAACAGTTCATTGGTGACATAATATAGTCGAACTTTCCAAGATTTAATGTATGCTCAATGCACTGTCCATGCAAGAGAGACTCCTACCATTTCTGAAGTCGGCTTCAAACTAGTATTCTATTGCATTATCACTTCTGACCTCACGATAATACTTTCAACCATGAAATTGTGAATGAATAGAATTAAACAACAAATGACTACCCTATTGGTGATAAAGTCTACCATGACAACTTTCCCATAAGAGGGTAATTGTTGTCCATCATGGCAGATTCCTCACTTATTTTCACCATAACTCAGACACCAGCACTACATATGTCAAAGTGAAAAATGGTTATTATTCTATAGATACACTGAAGCATTTACTTCATAAATGTCAGCAATCATTTACAAGCTTCCACCCCTGAGATAATTTGATACAGTCTACATGCTCTTAACTTTAAATGGCTGCACTTAATAGAACTATCTTGGTACTTGGACATAAAAAAAGAAGCAGCATCCCTCATTAGTAAAACCATGCCTGTAGATTCATACTGTCTGCCAGTGGTTATATCAGATGGTTAAAAGCATATTGTCAAAATGATGTAGATAGATGCTTTGGGAAATTTTTGACCTTCCAAGTACATACAGCCCTGGGGGCTAGACCTATCAGGAGAGGTAGATGTTATTCTGGACCTGATAAGGGATCAAAGAGAAATAAATATTGGGCTATATCTGCAGCATAACATGTTAGTCTATTACCCTTGGATCTTATCTGCAGCTGCTAATAACATATTGTACCATCTGTCTCCTTTCCCACTTGTTATTATCAGATGGTGCCTGTAACACATCTTCAATCTCATCTTCCCAGGTCAATTTCTTTTTCCAACCAATAGTACCTAGTATAAAGGGCTTGGCTTTGCCACCCCAAAACTACCTCCTCTAATCCACTAGGTGGTAGACTTCCAAGGTTAAATCCTCAGAATCAATCTCAAGTAAAATAGTGTAATTGTTAAAAATATGCTCAAGGGTCAAATATGAAGGGCTTGGCTTTAACTCATACACTGCGCCCCTTATCTGAGTGTGTGCCCCTAACTTCCAAAGGCTGGTGGACAATGTCTGGAGTCCAATGTCCAATGTGTGGGAAGTCCAGCAGATATTCAGGAACAAGTGATAAGACTAATCCAGACGATGTCCAAACTAGAAAGGAAACAGCAGAGAACTACTGGAGGTAGAGGTGGAGGTGACAAGTCTATAGGAGTTGATCCTAAGACTATCAGAGGACGACAAGAGGAGAAACTCGAGTTGAATGGAGGAGGGAATGAGCAGAGTCTAAGATAATATTTGAACTAAGGAAATACAGAGAATCTACAGGATTTATATACTACTGAGGATGTTACGACGATGAGTCACGTGCGAACTGGGATGATCTAACAGCGACGATCACAACAGTGATACCTCATGCTGAGAGTCCAAGGTCGGCTCTTACAAACAAGCAAGAGTTGTGTATGCTAGCGGAGACGAGCGATGATAGCGGTTACAGGCAGAAGGGGTCTCAAGTCCTTCTGAAGGTACAGATCGAATGTCGAGCAAGTAGCTTTAGCAGGACAAGGTGTTCAAGGTAAAACCCAGTAAGATTAAAGTAAGGAACATCTACTTTAATTGTCGACCTTATATAAGGCTACTCTATCATATCTAAGCTCAGCTTGAAGCTGGGTTCTAATCTGCTTATCTATCGAGTCAGAGATACCATGCATGAGGCAGGCTTCTATCTAGGATAAGGACCATGAGGTGTCCTTCTATCAGTGCATGAGGCAACTATAAGGCTTGCCTTCTATCTTGATAATATAAATAGGTCTTCCAGACCTATGTCGTCATATGCAGTCCAGACCGCTTATCTAAGCCAGCATATTCCGGGCTTCTTCTCTATTGTTATCAGTCATCAAGGCCTAAAGGCCCAAATATTGTGTCGTTGCTGTGCAAGTTGGCAGAGGGCAGTCTGGTAGCTAGGGGCTTGTGCAGCATCTTGTAACAGAGGACATAACAGAGAATCAGTCAGCGCAGTGTGAGGCTATGTGAGGCTATGGACGGAGCATATGGAATGCCTAATACTAGTCTATCAGAACTCAATTAAATGAAGATGGAAATGAAGAGAGAATAGAAATTAAATACAGCTAGTCCTGCATCAGCTCGCTCTTGGTGACTGAGTATACATATATAAATGATAACTGTTAGCATCTCATCCTCATGCACTGATACAAAGGTCTTATCTTTAAATAGGTGGCGCATCTAAAACGGCCAGCGGAAACGGTGGACTGGTGGAGGCATGCCTCACACTAGGGCATTCGCGCACCCAGTACCATAAGGGACACAAGGGGTCCCAATAGCTTAGATTAGACTAGACAGAACTGTTCTACATAGAGCTCCGCTCTGCAAAGGACAGAAATGGAATTTTTTTAAAAAAAAACAGCCAGTTATAGATATAACTGGATGTCTGGAAACAGGGGCTAACTGAGAAGGAAAAAGATACAGAAGATAGAAGTTGGCTGGATCCCAAAGTCCAGAAATGATTTGTATGATAGATCCGGGTCCAGAATGCAGAATATAACAGTAATATCACTTCTAGTTATTTTACTTCAAGAACCATCTGTCAGAGAAGGATCTGATTCAATCATATTTGAGTGTCTATCATAGATTTAAATTATCATCCAAACCCAGAGCATCTAACTATAGATGTTTATATTAGAGAGAGGTGGAAATTTGATCATGCCCCTTAATGATCCCTTCACTTAAAGATACTAGTTTTTATAGTTTAGCCCAGTCTAAAGAAGATAATTGAGCATCCACAGATTCTAAGCATGGTATTTAAGACCTTGCTATTTAGGTGAAATTTAGGAGTCATAGTGGCCTAAATGAACAGATACAGAATTTTATTTTGAGGTTGCCAGATCAGCTTCATATATTATATCATGGTGGTTTATAATCTACCTAAAGCTTACTAAGATACCTCTTCTAGAATATACACTTGGCTAGGTTTTATTGTCATGATACTTAGGAGGTCTTTTATATTGGTATTCATGTCTTTTTCATCTAATTTGTTTCCTAATTAAGTATAGTTTTTTTGCTTCTTATATATTTATGTAGTAGTACTTCACATCCTAACATTATATATTCTATTTGACATTCACTATTTCTCCTGTTAGGCTACTGTTCTTTTGTACAGAATATAGGCAGCACCTGCAAATGAAAGTATTTTTAAGTATCTAGTTGTACCCATGAGAAAATGGGAGTGACATAAATATAAGTTTGATAGGTCATAAGCTCACTAGGCTAATCTCACTTTGATAAAGTGAAGAAGAAAAACAGCTATGCCAAGGTAGTGTCACAAATAAATAAGAGAAAAGTATCAGTCTGTAGTGCATAGTCATATGTCACCAACACAGGAAAGACTGAAACCGGCCTCCATAGATCTATACACTCCTGCAAAGGAAGAGACCCTAGAGTATGTCCTGGCTCCAATTACACAGAATAAAACAGATGTCTGCATTGCTTTCAAAGAAGTCATGGCACAAAACAACTAGGCCAATAGAAATATATCAATATTATTCTGGCTTTTCTTAAATGGTGTTCAGGGATCACACCACTAATGTTAGTGCTGTGATGAATATACAAATTTTACTATAGTGAACAAAGCACTTTTCCACCTCTTGGATCAGTCCGAACTTAAAAATGTATCTAGTCCTCAAAATTTAGCTGCTTTGTACCATAAAGTAGTGCAAATGTGATCTTTTGCTTTGTAGATTAAGGCTATCTCATTGGAGTTTGAAAATTGAGGATTTGAAAAAATTTCCAACAAAATTTGAAACATGTTGAAAGAGATGGTATTTCTGAGTAATTGGACAGGTATACGAGCAAGTAGATAGTAAGTATGATTTACAGAAGCTGTTGGCTTGCAGTTTCAGCATCTAGTGTGGTCAAAATCACTAGTACTAGAGCTCTCATACTCTGAGTGGGACCTCTCTTCTGGTCGAGGTTTAGATGACAAAGAGCCAAATTTAGGACAGTAGGCTCATTGCTTCTTCACTTGAGCAGCTTTCTGTCTGTGAAGAGGCCTGGGCTGATCTGGGAGGGTAAAAAAAAATTGAGAGGAAAATTCAACACAAAATGAAAATTTTTGAAAAATTACTTATTTTTACTTGTTTCATTATAGAATTTTCATTGGACATACTATAGAGCTCCCTATGGAGATAGTATGCTAGTGCTTTGTACACTGTAGTTCCTGTCATTAAATCGGCAGTTTGAAACATTTAATGGCAGTGATTCAGGCCCCTGGCAGGGTTATTTATGTATATAGGTCATCACATCACTCCAGCTATTGTAAGTCACACTTGTAAAATAAAATAGATGTGTGCAGTGCAGGAATAAGGGTTGATTAGTCAGAAATTAAAACATCTTTGAAGCCAAAGCATGTACCAGCTTGAAGGGATTGCAGTGATAGTCAAATATAATTTTTAAACTCTGAAGACAATCATATCAACAGAAGTAACACCAGAAGCTGCAGCAATTTATCATTGTTAACTATTATATGTAACCACACAAGCTTGGCTATCCCAGTCCCTGTACTGTGTGCTATTAAAAATTTTAGCTATATGAAACAAGGACAGAACTTGACTTCAGATTATGTTATAGCCACATTAGTGCCTTTATTAGATATAGCAGTTAAGGTTTCATGCTTTATGCACTCAAGGAACTCACCATACACAGATATGGGTTTGATCTTACACTAGCTATCGACTACTCTCTCTCAAAATTGCTGGTGAATTTGCGCAGCTTGAACATGACAACACTGTTGTACAGCCACAAGGACCTAGATTTCTTTACTGACTCATGTTGTTAAGGCAGCTAATCATTGTTGGATTTTCTCCAATTTGTAAGACTCTAAGGTCACTAATGGATCTACTAGTTGCTAAGAATAGAGTTAAACCTAGACCCAATATATGTAATAAGTAAAAATACAATATCTCCTATCCTTGTATGAATCATGCAGGAGCTACTATAATTCTATCAACCTCAAATTCCCCTCCTTCAGCTAGAACCATATAGCCACTATCTCTTTAACCCCTGTTGATATCTGAATTAGAATCAATATTTTAAGAAAGGATTCAATACTATGTGAGAAGCTGTAAAAAAACATCAGAGATAAACCATCAAAATATTTCCATACCTGTTCATGATGGTTGTTAGAACTGAAATTTTGCCAAGCATAGCTTTAGGGAAGAATCTCTTTAGTCTCTCTAGTTTAGCAGTTGCTAGCCTATTCCTATTGAGTTATGACAAATTGACTTTGTCAGCATATCAGCCTATATCCTAAGTGATAATAGCCGTAATTCTCTATTTAATTTTATGTACAATCCTAAATATTATCCTACTTACTGGAGTTGACCATGACATATGCAATAGTTAAGGTAGCCTAGTCAATTTTATATTCAGAAATTGAGGTATGATCAAAGTTTAAGATATCACCAAGTTATGTCAAGCATTACTATAGCTATACTGCTATTCTCATGCTTGATTCCCTCAGTCATTAATAGCTGGCCGCAATAACTACCAAAACATAATTCCTAGCTTTATGTAGCAATTTTGTTTGAACTTGGCCATCTTTTAAAACCCTTAGTTAAGATAAATTTCCCAATTCTCTGTAGTCCTCCTATCAAGACTTGCTGAAACCTTAGTTGTCTGCTTTTGACCTTGTCCATGAGTGAAAAAGTAAATCAAAGTTCTCATGCTCAGACTCATGTTAATTGAAATTTGTTATGATATAATTAGAACATATATAGCTAGTCTCTTCTAGTAGAGTAAGTCTGATTATCTATCTTTTGAGCCTCACTTATTTCAGATGTACACCTTTTATGTCTATAAGTGAAAGAAAATGGATCATTTTTGCAGTGAGTACATTATTTTCATGAAGATCTGTTTCCTTTCATTTATAAGCAGTAAGCATTTGAAATGAGTGATGCATGAATGAAACTTGCTCTACTAGAGATGACTAGTTATTAGACTATGATATTCTCAGTGAGGCTGACTTAATTAGCTAGGCTAGCTCAACCTCACTGATGACACTAAGGGTGCAGATTTCCTGTCCCCTTCATGAAAATGATGTGCTCAAAACAGTAACATTGTATTTTTTTATTAGATACTAACTAACCAACCCTAACTGTACAAAAACAATTTACTTTCTTTTATTCATAGATATATGGCACTAGGCCATGTTCCCTAAGGTGAAGAAGGAACTTGAGTGAGTTGCAGGAAAATGAAACTAGCAAGGACCTTATACAAATACTAAGGACAAGTATTTTTTTCCTAATATTCTATTAGCATACATGCTATATAACTCAATAATACATCAACAGATATTATACCCATAACCAGGACAATAATGATAAAGGACTTTATGGACATAATCCGGAGAACCATGAGATTGCATGTTATCATCCTTACAGCCTATAACTAAGGTGAGGGAAAAGCTTCTGGAACTATTATATCAATGTTTCTGATGCTTCATATTGTTAATAATAACAAATTTGTTTCTAGAGCTGGGAGACTTTACCATAAAAGACTAAAGAATCTTTTGCTCAGATGACCAAAGACAGTTGTAAATGGACAGAACATACTCAAAACCATCTTGCCAGCTGACTCCTCAAAGGAGAATATAGTAATGTCCCTTTTAATTTTAAGTCTAATATGGTAGCTCAAATTCCAATAGCTAATGGAGAGGTTAGTAATAGAGAGGATGACAATGAAAATTATCTGCTAGATCTGATTGTTAAGATTGAGAATGATAGTTATCCTTGCCTATTCAAAGACTTTGAATTTCTCAAGCTCAAGAATAGGCAATAGCTTATTTGCACTGTCTTTCAAAAGGCCTACAGTGAGTTGATTTGTCTGATGTAATTTGATTGTTTACTTACTTACTCTAGCTATTATTACTAACAATCCCTAGGCTCCAGTGTTCTGGGGTTTAGGATGCATCCTCCCACTTACAAAAGGACACAATCACTGTGATATACTCTCACTAAAAAGATCATGCTAGTTATAACATGCTAATTGTACATTTTGTTAGATATAGGCAAGCCGATTTCTATGATGCTTATACCAAGAAGGAAGCTGCAAAGATAACTTAAAAAAGAAGCCTAACTATGTTGAAGTTTATTTAAGATATTACCTAGTTGTAGCTCACATATTATCTGCATCATTAGGCTCAGTACTTATGAACACATTATTCTTTGGAGTTAATGTCAAAGGAAAATACTGTTGTATCAAAATATCAAAGGAGGTGGAACCTAATAGAACTTCTGAGATAGATAGAAGATCAAGCACTTATTTGATGTTTGGTATAGAGTGAACTATTTTAGGAATGAGAGGAACACATATCCAAGGCAGGAGATAGATTCTTTGGCTGTTTAGATGGCCCTCAGCCACTATCATTTTGTGTTATCTCAACATATAGAATAGTACATAACCAATTGATACACTTACCTTTAGTAATAAAGCATGCAATCACATACACTTCTACTTTGTGACTGTCCTAGGACTCAATGCAGGGCTGACAGCATCATTATCATCAGTATCTTCATATCATTGAATTCATTGATAACATCTGTCTCCTCACCTGTTAGGGATAGCCAAGGAATATTGAGATCCAACATTATATTAATAATACTGTTAGCAGTGTAGATGTTGTATTTAAAAGCATATCTAGGAATCATAGGTGGTGAAGAAGGTATCAGCCAAAATCTTGGATTGCTGGCACCTATGTTTGGATCATTGGCTGCTTTTCCAAGAGCATGAAACAGGTGACTAAGGAAGTGAGGTCATGATTTAATGTGAACTATTATGGAATATAAATGTTTCATTTCTAACATTTTGAGGAACTGATCATTATGGTCAAATATTAATGTTCTAGGATCATTAGGAATCATAATCATATTTACATTATTATCAAGGTTGAGTATTATGAGTTATTGGAATTGTAGAAGCATTCATGTTTTGATTTTGATAGACACCTGTGTATTGCCATGTTCAAATGCTATCCTTATCTATATATTCCACTCCTCCAATATAAAAGGAGAGGTATTTGAGTCTAAGTTTCCATTGTTGACCTACAATGTGCGAGTATATGTATCTATACATAAAAAATTTGACCATAACATCCTCTGTATTGTCATTTAATTTCAGTATTGACAACACGTACAAAAACTATAACTCACAGACATAGATAACTCAACCTCTGAATTATCAATATTAGGTGTGTTGATCTCATATTCACTAGGAACATCAATTGACATTTGAAACATAATATTACAATTTTGTTCTTTTTTTGATGGCTGTAATATGTGGGAGATCAGTGTCTTATATTATGTCAGGCCATATCACTGATAGTATCTAACTTAGTGAAGGACTTGATATTACTACATGAGGCTGATTCATCTTAGTCAGTGTCTGACTGTACCATATGTGCTATAACCTATCTTGCTTCTGTGCCCTTGCTATTCCTATGGAGGCTCAGAGACTGTGATTGTAAGAGGTAAATTTTAACATTACATATTGCAGGCAAATAAATAACTCATAGTTGATAGTGGAATGTCTAGCTCATCATTGCTAGAACTCTATAAGACATCCTTGCTATCTTTGGAGGTGAATATTTGTGCTACTGCATTTTGCTTTCTCTCACCTTTGGCATTATGCATAGCTTTCCCTTCCCTTTGAGTGACTTTGACTTACATTGTGCCTTTCAATCCTTTAGTAATTTCTTCAAATCTTCCTACTTCTCGAATATATCTATCATGGTTGTGTTGTCATTCATCTACATAGAGTTATTGCTATTATTTCAGAACAGAATGATCCCTTATCTTGTGGTTAGACTATAAGTTTTATATGGGTATTTCTGTCCCATCATCTAATACAAAGTCACTGTGATTTCCATAATTCTTAACAGATTGTGATTTGCCTGCAGCTGGTGTCTTATAGATGCTTGACTTGTATGATTGGAGGGATTTTCTGAATTGTTTGATGCAGCCTCCTAGTTGTTCTGTGTGATACTTAGCTTTGGCCTCACTTGCCTCATATTTGCAAGCAAAGTATTAGTTATGTTATCAGTGTTTTTTGTTTATTTGAGCATACCACCACACATATCTTCCTTATCTGCACACAGTGCTTTGTGTGACATTTTGGATGTCACTATATTTCATGTAACATAAGCAAAAATATATTAAGAACATTAAAATAAAGAGCTTATGCATTTCAATCTCTTTGTAAATCATTTTGTCTTTAAACTGAGCCCATATTCTCTTTATTCTTTTCAAGACAATCTTCTGATGTGCTACAGTAAATGCACTATCATGTAGTGTAAGGGTAATGTAAAAATCGAGATGCACAGAGTGTTACTTTAATATTATACTTTTCAGTCCCTCTTGCCTCACTCCACTTACAAATGCATTAAGAACATCATCATCTAACAGGCAAGAGACATATAGGATGTAGACTGCCTAGAATGATGGGAAGATTCAGTAATATAGCATGATTTCCTGATACATGAGATGCTGATGACCTAGCACATTAAGAAAATTGATACACTTTTTGGAACTATCACCTAAGCTAGATGGTTAGTTAAGACACCCAAATGTCAAATTAAACAAACCATATCATCTTTATCACCAATAACTAATATATTAATCTTATTTTCATTCTCCTTGATGATGGGGAATATAAATACAATTGATATCATCTTAAGAGTAAGCCCTAATCTTCCAAGCAAATGGATCTGACATTGGAAAGAACATGTTTGATGATTTACTAATGACATCTGAATCAAACATAGCCATATATATGACATGTACCATCAATATGTTCATCTTTCTATGTAGCATACTATTAGCATTTTAATTCTAATCATTATACTTTAGTCACAAATGTTGTTTGTTGAACTTTAGATATACTTCTCATGGACGACTATGAATTGCCTAGTGAAGACAGTGACAGATGTTTCAGGGCGCAAAAGGCAGTATCAGTGCTAACCCCACCTTTAGTATCAGAATTAGCACCAGAACCAGGATATGCACTAAAGCCTTCGTTGAAAGGTGAACTAAATTATTACAAGTGCCCAATCTGATTCTAACTTATCATACTTCAGGGATATATTTGACTCTATTCTTGCTTTGCAGACATATCTACCATAGATGTGATCATTGTTTCTGCATTAAATAAATTCATAGGAAATATCTAACAATATGCCTCTGCCTTAGCTCCATATATAGAAATATAGTGGTACCTTTAGCCAGCTCTTGGTCCCATCCCATCATATTTCAGGCCCTCTGCGCCCATCTTCTTGTATTGACTTCAGAGGTATGCTGCTTTTATTCATGAATATATATATATGCTCACTGAACGCCTTTTCCTATACCATACCTTCAGGCATTTCCCTAGGTATACTAGTGGACTACCTACCCCATTACATTCCTGCTAGAGTGTATTTGGGATCATTTTTTCCCTCTTGTAGAGAGAGGTATGAAACCTACTCCTCAAGCCATTAAACTCTGTTCTGTACTTGAGTGCTGTAGGTAAACAACTTTTGCTGGACACCACACAAAATAAGTGTCTAGCAAAATATAATAGTTGTGGTCTAGCACAGCCTAGTCTGCTATACTTGCAGAACAAGTGTGTTCGACCCGAGAGGTTAACTATTGGTAGTAGAATAATTAGTTATACAAAAAAGAAGATAGTCTGAAGCACAGGAAACAAAGTCCAAAGGTAAAACATCGGGTCCAATGTTTTTCAGGTTTCGGATTAGTGGGTTTCGGCGAGTTTTGTTGGATATCGTCGGGTTAGTGTCGGGTTAGGAAAGGAAGGTCGGGTTACTGACAGTGTTTTGGATAAAGAATGGGTGATATTTGTGGAATTCAGTGAAGAACTACAAATATCCAATAACCTCCTCCTACTTGGAGGTAGAAAGGTAGATAAGTATGAAGGAGGTATGCAAAATATATAGTGTCTATGTAGAATTTCGGAGTGCTATAGGCGAAAGTAGTAGTGCTAATTTTCAGGTCTGATGTCCTATGTAATAAGACATGTGGTACTGCAGACATGTAATAACGTGTTCTACAATGTTAGTGATGAGAAAACTGATAACTGCGCACCTAGTGGGGATAGGTACAACCAGTCAGGACCTAGGGAGGACAAATGCGCAGGAAAATATCAGATCTGAAGTGGCCAATGCATGGGAATCATCAGATTAGTGTCAGATTTAGTGGATAAGCGTCGGATTGAGCTGATGAGTGTTGGATAATATTGAAAGTGATTCATGTATGACATGCATCAGAAAATAGCTGAATACGAGCTCAGTGCTAGCTCGAGTGCTACAGTGCGCTTTGACTTATGCTCATATTTGAAATACCAAGGTAATTGCTACCAGTCTCATGAGGCCTTTGTGGTTAGTCTAGAGTCCATTAGAACATGGCCTGCCTACTTTTTCTCCTTCTGTGTACTTTGCTGCACCTCCTTCTATTCCTGTTGCAATCAGCCCTGCAGATTGGTCAATGCTTACCAGCATGAAAGTCCCAGTCATTGCCTCCAAGCGCTCTCAAATTTTGATATATGGCAATGACCACTTTAAGGTTTGTGGTTTCTGATCTACTACATCAGAGCCGCCATTCATTCTGCTTGTCTCCCAGGCTTACAAAGCTAAGTTTCATATAACACTTTCTGTTAATTAACTCTCTTCCAATACCTTCCTTGAGTACTCTAGCAATCTCCGCCATGCCATTATCATTGCATTAGTCACTCTCCAGGTGTATATTGCTGATGTTAAGACTCTTGTCACTAAAGCTGTTGCTGCTGCCTGCAGTAATATGGAGGTAGATGATGGCAGTGATGGGGATCTCCATGTGGCAGGGTGGTGCTCCAATACATGCTAATAAGTTCCTGCACAATGCATAGATCTGCATGCAATCAAGTGCAACCATACCCAGTTAGGCAATACAGCAGCCAAAGCATCCCAGCAAGCCCAGGCTGCTGATTCTAGGGCTGCATAGTCTGCAGACTCCATTGCCCTGCAGTCACTGCCAGATTATATCCTTAGATTTCAACTTCCTGGTGAGTTTTCCCTTGAGAGCATTGATCTTGTGGATAGCTCATCCTCAGACAGTCAAGATCCCAGCTCACAAGAGATTTATGAATGAGTATTTGCCAATTTCAACATCAATAGGGTAAGAATTTCCCTAAGCCCTGGAATGCAAAGAATAGTGCAAAGAGTATTAGTCCACTTCTTCTAGTGCGCTTAGAGCTTCTATGGTGCGCGTCACTTAGCCACCACTACCTTTGAACAGTGGCCAAATCGGTCTGAGGAAAAATTTCAACCCTAACCCTACGTGTGCAACTCCAACGGATGCTTCGATATTAGTTTGAAACATGTAGCGCTACAGTAGACAACGACAATTTATCGTGCAGATGTCGTTTTTACCAGTCTCTGATGCCCAAGAACCACAGGAAGGTAGCAGCCGCTCACGCTAGGGCCGCACGATGGTCAGCTCCAACAGCTCCAACTGCCGAGCACAGTAACTCCACTCTTCAAGCCACCCCCGCACAAACCTATTCCGAGTTGCAGGAACAAACATCAGAGCCGTCCAAACTCTGTGGCAGGGAAGTTAACCTGATAGAGCTGGACTCCGAGTATGAGTGTGGTTATACTGGGGGTGTCAGTTGTTATTGGTCAGATACAGGTGATGAATATGAAACAGACTCGAATGCTGATAGCGAAAGGTCGGAGTGCGATAGCCTCTGCGAGCTGGAGGGCAGCGAGCTTGAGGAAAACTTGAGGGAGCTCCGAGAAGAGGTCATAGCCCTGGGCACATCAGTGGACAGTTTGTTCGACAAGGGCCAAATCATCCCTTTTGTTTTTAAAAAACTCGCTCAGATTTGATTCAATCAATAATTCCTCTTGTAGCTTTACTCTACTCATCGAAAGGATTATTTTTACAAGAGGAAATAAAAATCTGATTTTTTTTCGAGGGGGTGAGAACGTTGTTCAAAAGTAGTGGTGGCTAAGTGACGCGCACCATAAGAGCAATAGATGGCAGAGCGTGGAAGGGTAATCTACCTTTTGAAAATTAGAAGCTGCTCTTTGCAGAAGCTGTAGCTGCAAAACATCAGGAGATCATGGCATGTCTGGCAGATCGCCAGTATGGACCTTTCAGATTGAGAGTTATATTCTTGGGCATTGACAAAGCTGTAAGTCTG
Organism: Suillus fuscotomentosus; assembly: GCF_016647785.1. Taxonomy (NCBI): domain Eukaryota; kingdom Fungi; phylum Basidiomycota; class Agaricomycetes; order Boletales; family Suillaceae; genus Suillus; species Suillus fuscotomentosus. Next base: position 234,954 of record NW_024539575.1, read on the forward strand.
GAGTGTGCATCTCAGACTTACACCATCAATCCTACAATCTCATCCATTAAGGCCAACAGACATGAATATAAGGACAATGACTCTGATAGTGATGATGTAGAGATCATTGAAGTCCATGTGGTCAAACACCCCCACTCCACATGACTACTGCAGCCATCCTTGAGCAACTGTGGGCCATTATTTATATTTATACCACTGTTTGTATAGTGTATCTTTTGTGTCACATTACCGCTCATAACATTCTATTGCTCCAACCTAATAAGTTGTACTTACACCTCTTGCACTTTCCACCAAATAATTATCACAGCTGTCAACTTGGATAATAAGAATCAGGCTGGATACAAGTCTGCAATCTTCACAGAGAGACTTCCTGTGTGATATGGCTGACATGTTTTAGGAGGACAAGGCCTTAGGACAATCAACAATCTTCCTTATGTGATGTCTATGTGGGGGTGGGTGGAATTGGTACTCTCTGACTAGGGCTAATAATGGTTGCCTTTCCTCTTATACCGCTTTGGGTTAGAAGGGCTACAGGGGGAAAGATCTGCGATGCCTGCAAATTGAATTGCCACAAAGCTGAAAAGTTGCCAGCAGCTCAGGGTATGCAAAGGAAAAAGAACTTAGAAAGCCTTTTACCAAAGATACAAGAGACTGTATGAATGTAGCGCCCCTGCTCTCAAGGGAAACCCAAAGGGAAATTTTATGTAGGTGGGGGCTGAGGGTAAGGGGAGGAGGGTGCATCAAAACACTATTGTGTCGCCTGCAGGCGTGCTTCAAGAAGCTATCACAATGGCCACAGCACCCAAAAAGCACACCAATTAACATGGGCTGGCTACCCCACCTACGTGTTTGACACCCTGCTAGATAGAATGTAAAAGCAAATAAAATTTCGAGAAAAAAGATGCAGAACACTGAAAGAACTGAACATGCAGTCGACAATAGTTGGGTATGCAATGTCCAAGTCAAGTTCATAGCATCCAGAGTCAATATTATGATTATGATCATGATAGACGTGTAGTCAATGATAGTCAACATGCAATGTCCGAGTCAAGTTCATAGCATCCAGAGTCAACATTATGATCATGATAGATGGTACTAGAGTAAAATGTAATTATTCCACCCTCCAACATCTCTCCTTATAGCTACTCCAAGTCAGCCAATCTGGGGGCACTTCTGTGCCCCTTCAGTGTAATAATAAGACTATTCTTATGGCAGTTTGGGAAGATGCGGATGGATTCAAGTGTGGGGCAGGGTATACCAACACCTGCTAAAGGCTTCTGGATGGGTAACAGAGCCAGGAGCGCATTTGGTGTACAATGTAGCAACAGATGAAGGAGTGTGGGAACAGTGTCCAAGAGGAGAGTGATTGTGTTCACTGGTATGTTGATGTTGTAGAGCGACAATTCCTGCAGTTTTGGAAACAAGGTATGAGTTGTACAGTATTTCAGAAGGTCATTAGCTTTATCATCTTTACCATCATTTTTGGTGGGTGAATATGTAGTACCAGATAGATGTCGACCCTCTAAAGAGAGTTTGACAAGATTGGGGGCATGAAGCCCACTAGATAGCCCAACATCATCTTTAATACAACAATATCTGTAGTGAAGTTCCTGAAGCTGTAGAAGTGATATGTGGCCTAAAAGTCCATTTAGTGGGCCAGAGATTCTAAGCACAAGTTTTTTCAGGTGAGGACAAGCTGCAAGGATCCCTGAAAACTCATCAGACATTGGCCTGACTTCTCTGCTGTGATGGGAGAGCTCCAACACCTGAATAAAGTTACTGATAATAGGTGACTGATTGGGGGTTGTGCCAAGAGTATAGCACAAGAAATTTGTCCAGTTCAAATGAATGCTATATAGAGTTACATTTTGCAGTGTTGGAAGAGGAGGAGATTGCACTGGGACATCTTGATTTGCAGCTCTAATCAAAGCAGCAAACATGGTCTCTTCTATGGGAACATGTGAAGTGAGCAAAAACAATCATACCTTCTCAAGCACCTCAGATATCTTTGTTTCCTGTACTTTCCAAAACACCACAAGGACAGTACCTCGGTTCTCAACAACACACCAGCCTCTTAGACACAGAACATATTGAATGATGAAGAAACAGTTGATAAATTCATTGTGCCAACAATTGAAATCACCTTCCAGAAGGTGTGGTGTGGAATAGTGGTGTATTGAGCTGCAGCTCTCAGCCGTTCTGCAGGTGATTCTCATCAAGTTGGTGTCTGTGGATACCCTCTGTACCCATAGAATAGGTTACCCTGTGTTGCTGGGACTGCGGACGTGAACAAGTTGGTGTCAGAACTTCGCTGAAATCAACTGCACCAGCCAAATACCACCAGTGCCCCAAGGCAACATTGGAACAAAACAGCAATGACTTAGTGGACACCGCTGGATCAGTGTAATTAATTTTGTAGCAGGCTTCTATGCAATCCCAGTAGATGAGGAAACTCAGCCATCTTTGGTATTTAATACAGAAGGCCAAGGATATAACTGCTACTGTCAAATGCCATTTGGACTAATGGGTGCACCAATGAATTTTGGGGACATGGCTGCTATGGCACTACAAGGTCTTATTGGTTGTTATTCAAACTCTACATTGATGATACAGGAATGGCAGGTGACATATTCAAGGAGACACTAAGAGCCTGTTCAGCAACAAATATTTTGCCGATATTTTGAAAATCGAAATTGTTATTCTGAATCAGAGATTGAAATCTAGTAGATTGCTATTGATATCATTGATCAAAGACTATATGTCTCCTCGTCATCGTTGTGGATCCACAGGAAGTCTAATTTGCAATAGATTGTCAACAACTTGCCTCCCTCGTTGTAAATCCTTGGCCAGAGGTTCAGGACCATCTCCTCAAATGTATGGTGCTGGTGATCAGCATCGTGGTCACCGCAATGCATGGTATATTGCAGACCATGTACTCAAAAGACCTGGAACCCTACCACACCTTGGCCCTCTCTGGGCAAGATTGGGTGATTGAATTACTAACTGGACACCCAGAATGTATCCATTATGAGCTTGGCATGCATGCCAGTAGTTTTGTAGAGCTTATCTCTCAGCTTCGCACCACGGGCCACTCAAACTCTAAATTCATCTCACTCAAGGAACAAGTCACTATTTTTCTTTACACTTCTGTAACCGGCCTATCACTCAGACATGTCGGGGAGCGATTCCAACATTCGAATGAAACTATTTCTAAGTACGTCATATTTATATCTAGGATGCAATACAATATCTGATTCTAGTGCAGGTATTTCCGCAAGATCCTCTTTGCTCTATCCTCCAAACCATTCTATTCGACATATGTCCAGTTTCCTGATGGCTCTGTCCCTCGTAAGATTCGCAGAAACCCCAAGTGGTGGCCTTTTTTCAAAGGTGCTATTGGGGCGCTTGATGGGAGCCACATTCATGTGACTCCTCGCGCTGCTGAATGTGCTGTGTATCGCAATCGCAAAGGATTCCTGTCGCAAAATTGTCTCTTTGCGTGCGACTTCGACCTCAAATTCACTTACGTGCTCACTGGCTGGGAAGGATCCGCAACGGACACACGTGTTTATGAAGATGCTTGTGGGAATAACTTCCAAGTCCCCCCGTGCAAGTATTTTCTCGCAGATGCAGGTTATCCACTACGCCCTGGCCTACTTGTACCATACCGAGGTGTGCATTATCACCTTGCTGAATGGGGATGTGCAAACACCAGGTAAGTTCCTATTTGATTCCGGGCATGTTTCAAACTTATGCTAAGCCCCGCAGGCCTGCAAATAAAGAGGAATTGTTTAATCTATGACATGCATTGGCGCGAAACGTTGTCGAGCGTATCTTTGGCATCTTGAAACATTGTTTTCGGATCTTGTTGCTGTCACCCGCGTATGCCATGGAGATCCAAGCTCGGATTCCCACTGCACTGTGTGCAGTTCACAACTTCATCTGTGAATATGAGCCTGCTGAGTCCCCCACCAATGATGACGACAAAGATTGATGGGGTGGATATTTTGGTAGAAATGTTGAAGAAGATGATATTGCTGCTGTTGAAGAAGATGACGAACTTGAATTTTGTCAAGGTTCTGCAATGTGGGCTGACTATCAGTGCATCTTAGCAGAACATGCTTTTGACGGCGTCGACCTTGATGAAGATATGGATGAGGACGGCAAGGACGAGGGGGATGCGAATGAGGACGCTGTTGATGAAGAAGTTGATGAGGACATTGTTGATGACGCTGCAGGCGGAGATGCTTTTGCTTTCGAATAATTCAGTCCTAGTACTACATGTAGCCTCCAAATTCATTCTATTGTGACAGTCATGGTATTGTATATACATGAAAATGAAAGTGAGCAGTAAAAGAACAGGGCAACATGATGTGCAACAATAATGGGGACTTAGAAAGATTCTCAAGGCACCATCGCATCTGTGATCAGCTTCTCAATGAATGGATGCCTGGTTGCTTTGTCTGTGAGGGAGACATAGAACTCCAGGAAGTGCTCATTGTTCTTCTCACCGAGGACCATTATCAATACAGCACACTGCTCAGCAGGCATGTCTGCATCCTCTATTTGCAATACAGTGGCTCAAAAAGTGTCCCAATGTTTGTAGGTTTTCATGTAATTGTGTTATTGTGAGCCAGGGTGTGAGAATCTGACTAAGTCAAAGGGAGGTCCCAAAAAGCTCCGCTTCTCGGCTACAATTATGTCCCCTATGGCGTGAGAATCCATTGACGCCGTGCGAAGATATGGCTATTTTAATTAGGTGACTCATTGGGACACTTTTTTGAGTTTGAATCAATTATACATAATCTCTATAATTCTAGTACTTAGTGTTTCCTCCCTTAGCTTTAATGACTGCTGCTACCCTCCTAGGCATACTTTCTATCAGAGTCACCTAATTAAAATAGCCATATCTTCGCACGGCGTCAATGGATTCTCACGCTATAGGGAACATAATTGTAGCCGAGAAGCGGAGCTTTTTGGGACCTCCATTTGGCTTAGTCAGATTCTCACACCCTGGCTCGCAATAACACAATTACATGAAAACCTACAAACATTGGGACACTTTTTTGAGCCACTGTAGGTGTACAGCGCGCACCACCAAGTCCTCGCTGTTCACAGGCCCAGGTGGAGGTGGCAGCGGAAGCTGCATACCCCCCCTCTCATTGAGGTCCTGGAGGTAGGGCCGGCATGATTGGCTGGAACCCGAGAAGGGCCAGCCTCAACCTCATCATTGTTGGGGATTGGTGGGGGAGGACCCATGACACTTGGGTGGAAGGCATGGCACCCTTGAGCACCGCCTAGGGGTAGGATCTCCTACATTTTCTTATAGTGAGCCCATCCAGTGTTGTGGAATGGGCGCATAGGATGATTATGCTATTGTATGTTAGCTTTGAAATAAAAAAAAGATAGTGGGGCTAACACACCTTGTTTGCAACATATCCATCCTACATGGCAGCTGCTGCGGAGCCATGAATCCCAGCTCCATTGAGGTTGTCCCAATGTGTACTGGTCTGGTTGTGGTACTTATTGATAGTGTAGTGTATAGTCTTAAGCTAAAAACATCCGATCAGTAAACTGATTGAAAGGACAGACTTGGACGCACCAATGCCCACTTGCTCTTCATCATCTTGATGGTCTTTGCTGGACTGATCTGTATTAGTTGAAGGTCGGGATCATCATTGATGGCCATTACCGCGGAAGTGTAGACCTGTGGCTTGAAGTTGCCAGAGCCTTCACTGTCCATGTGATGGTTGTGCATATGATTGATGAGGGCAGTGATCTCCTCGTTTATCCAGTGCGCAGGCTGGGACTTTATAGTAATAGTCTGGTGAGCTTCTGGTTGAGCCATGATCAAGGTGGTATATTGTGTACAGATCATGGTGATCACGATGGGACTAGCAATGAGTCTATCACATTGTTGTAGATCAACAGGGTAGGTGTAGAAATCCATTGTATGTACAGTATAAGGCAAGGAAGGTTTAAGCTCCGATGGGACATTCTGGACGATGCTGAGGAATATATTTCAACATTGCCAAATGTCAGCCAAATATTTGTTGCCAAACAGGCTCTAACACACTTACACAGATTTCAAACAAGTCAGGGCTATGTGCCTCTCATTATCTCCATTCAAAATGCAGTTGTTCAGGACAGAAATTGTCCTCGTGGGAGCTAGGGTTAGATGAGATGGGATAAAACCAGACTTATCTAAGCTATCAGCTGTTGTGAACTGGGAGATACCCAACACCATTCATAATCATGCAATTCCTTAGACTGACAGGCTATTTCAGATTATTAATGAGAGATTATGCCAGGAAAGCAGCACCTCTCATGGACCTAGTACAATGGTTAGGAACCCCCCTCTAGGAGGACAACATGTCAGACGATACAAGTACAGGCAACATCTATGAACGACTCAGCTTAAATCACATTGGGGACCCAGACATACTGAAACATTGTTGGAACTCAAGAGAATTCTAGTAGGCAAACCCACTTTGAAAGGACCTCATTTCGACGGTACACCCTTTATAGTAACCACAGATGGCTGCCAAGAAGGATTCAGCATGATACTGACCAAGAAATATACCTCAACACTTCTGGCAGGAAAAGTAGTTACTGCTGTCCACTCAATCGTGTTTACATTAAAACGAACTTCGGCCACAGAAGAGAAGTACAAACCATATCTACTAGAATTCGCTGCACTAAAATTTGGTCTAGATCAGTTTTCAGATGTTATTTGAGGATAACCAGTAGAAATTAAAACTGACTGTCAGGCTCTGAGAGACACCTCACTAAGTTCAAAACTAAGCATAGTGCACACTTAATGGTGGAACGGAATACTGGGGTACCACATCATAGATGTCTGTCATCAACCAGGAGCAACAAATATGGTGGCTAATGGACATAGCCAAAGCTTTGTAACAAGGGAACATATGCCAGGAGATGGAGCTGAGTGGACCATCAATAAAGATTGGGAAGCAGCCAGAGGAATTGTGTAGGACTTATTTGAGGTAACATCATTAGAAATCATGATAAATTCTAATGATTCACCCATGGCTAATCTACATCACTAGGTTCAATAAGAACCCTTATTCCTCGACATCATCAAAGCCTTATGCAACCTCAATTCCAAAAAGCCAATCACCATCAAAAGGCAAGTGCGTCACTGGGCTAAGCAGTTTTTTATTACAAATTATAAACTATGGAAGGTATCTAACAATTCTTCTGCTAGGGTTCATAGTAAGCTAGAGTGCGTTATACAAGACAAGGCAATTGAACTCGCATACAGCAAGCATGCTAAGCATGGCCACTGGGGATGCAATATGATCAATTTCCAACTTATTGACTGCATATACAGCCTTTGACTGGACTGCTCAATCACCAAGGCCATCATGGACTTTGGACAATGCAAGAACTTTGGAGTGATCCACCTGAACTTACTTCTTGAACCTATTATTAGATGGCACCCATTCAAGCTCTTCATTGCTGACTATCTAGCAATGCCAAAAACAAAAGGGGATTCTACTAACATTCTTTGATCATTGACATGTACTCACAGTTTGTTTGGAGTTTCAAGCTTAAAACTCATGAAACAGCAAAAACAATGATTGTGGGACTTGAGAGGACCTAGCATGATTTTAACACACCGCAGATGCTTATGACTGATGGTGGAAAGCATTTTGATAACATGGAGGTTCAGGCCTGGTGTGAAGAGCATGGCACGAAACACTATGTCACTGCCACTTGTGTACCTTGGGTAAATGAGTTGGTAGAAGGAACTAACAAATTATTATTAGGAAGGCTGAAGTACATGTGTGCATCCCACCTTGAAGAAGACAGTAGTACAACAATAGAACCCAATCCCTACCGTGTGGTTAAACCACTTCAAAATGGCAATTGAGTACCTCAACAGCTGTGTCCTACCTTCATTCCAATTTTTACCCAAGGAGTTACTTTTGGGTCTTGTTGTCAATACTCCTTGCACCCCACTCGAAGACATAACGAGCTCTGTCGTCCTACAAGACATTCATGACCACTCTGCCTATGTAACACAACAACATCTTAACGCTCTTGGCAATACAGTAGCCAGTGCTATAAGACGGAAGGTAATGTTTGACAAACAAGTCTTATCATCACATCAAGGTAAGGTATTATCTAGTCCTGGATAACTCATTCAAGTATATGCTAGTGACATCGACAATAACTTTAAATCTTTATGCAAAATCATTCCACATTGGTCAGCTCCATGTCGAGTTGTCACCAAACACACCAAATCTTATTTGCTGGAGATGTTAGAAGGATTTCCTATGCCAGGATTCAGGGTTCTTGGGTCTCAGACACAGTTGGCAGAGCTTTTAGAGTAGCAGTTTTCCAGGATAGACACATTATCATCCACCACCTGTTAGACACCTAGTGTCGAGGCATAGCCTCTCTAATGGAGGAATTATGGAGACAAATTTCTTGAGCTAAGTTGCTAATCATTCATTCTGTTGTCCACTGTGATGAACAGATTGGTGGTCCTTTGTTAGCTGTCTCAGGTGTCATGTGTGACAAGGAATGGATCCGTGGTTAAACAAAGTGAAGCCAATCAAGTCAACATTGATAGTAGATCTCCTCATACTGCAGTGAAAATGTAAGAAGATGTCTGTGACCATAAACAAGATCTATCTGAGGGATATGGTACTGTTGCATCAAACACATTCCTCAAACAAGATCACATAGGTTTGTCTAGTAAGGGTCAGGAAGGATTCCATATAGTGTAGCTGGTCTCATGTCATAGAGGTACAGCAGCCATTCCCAGGCCTTGTAGCTGCTATGGATCTTTTCTGCAGGGTTACGTAGTGGACGGTCAAATGAACCAGGGAGAAATGAAGTTGCGTCAGCAATAATAGTTCCATGTGTTTTCATGTTTCCTTGGTGGAGACAGCCCAATCCTAGAGAGATTTATTATCTATGGGGTCAGCTCGAAATGTACCTCACCAAAGAGGTATGAGCGAGTCTCCAATATTGATGGCGGCAACATGCATGATGTCGGATTCAAAGCAGAGAGTGACAAGTAAGATTTGGCTAGTGTCAAAAGCACAGAAAATACTCAGCCTCATTATCCCAGTCTCAAGATATGCCTGCTCATTACTCAGCCATATTCCTACACCGAATGATATGCTCCAAGTTATGCTCATAGTCAAATGATCCAGCAGGAGAAAGCTGATTGATTGGAACATCAGGATGAGCATCACCTCCATGTGGCCATAGAAGAGCTGGATAGTAGGTTGGGCCACCAGCCTTGTGTCGCCCAGGAAGCCTGCAGTATAGGTGATAGCCCATTTTGCCATGGTGACCAATTGAGCCAGTCAAAAACACCATTCCAGGGCTGTCAGCAGTTGCTACAAAGAGGAAAGGGTGTGATGTAAATGAGATCTCATATGCACCATCCCAAATGACAAGGCCTTCAGTCTGGATAGTACGTAAGTGATGGAGACCAGGAAACATGAATGAATCAAGGTTTTTGAGGGCCAGAAATAATACCTCCAGGGAGAACATATTTCTTCTGGTAGCGTTCATCTGATGCATGGTCGAATAGGACCCAAATATATACCCAACAATTAGATTGCTTTGATTCATAGAGTTGAGTGCCATCAATAGAGAGCATAGTACAAAATCCCTCTTCTTGATTTTGCCCAATTGGTATGCCTCTAGGTACTGTTTCCCGTGAAGGATATCTTTGTATAGATCAGAGGTACCTCCTGTGATCCCAAGCCCTTCAAGAATCTTTTGAGTGCATTCATCATGTCATTATATCTTCTCTGTGTGGTCAGGGTGATGTCAAAGAGCTTGAAGTTGGAGACCAACAGGAAAAGTATCAAAGATCTGACAAGCCACCTGTTTCACTAGAGTGCTTTTTTTCATGTCCCAGTGATGTTCTCCACATCAGGGACACGTTGAACTCAGCAAATGGCCCCATGAAGGCAAAACATGTATTGATGCACATATCATGAGTAATCAGAATGACTCCAATCAGTTCTGTGACTACACATTTGATGTAGTAATGGCTATAGATATAGTCTTCTGGATGGTGCTGCATGGTTGCCTTAATCTGCAATGTAGTATTTGAGCAAGAGAATGAGATCAGAATCTGTGGTGTCTGGAAGTTCACAAGGAGGGTTACAAAGATAATCAATTGCATCTGGAGAAAGATGTGTGCAAGGGCCATTGAGCAAAGCTTTTCAGAGTGCTGTAATCAATGATAAAGTGTCTTGAGCATCTTTGAGTCAAGCCATGTGGTGTAGCTCTTCTAAATCTTCATCTGTCCAACCCATAGTTCGCATCTGAGGCCCACCCTCCCCCACATCTTCAAAGTTTTCATGTGCTGAGCTCAAGTCCTGGTCTGCTCCTTGAAACTTATCACCAGGCTTATTATTGTGCTGACTATTGTTGTTGATTAAAGGCTCATGACTGTCATTGAAGAAAGGCTGATGGTCACTTCTAGTTCAATAGGCTGGACATCAATATCAGCTTAGGTTTAATGGTGTCATGAGTATGCATAGCAGTCAAAATGATGGTGATTTACTTACATTGAAGCTCTCCGGTACATCCACAAATTTTTGGTGAGTTTCAATGCATCTTTTCTTCTTTGATGGGTCTAGAGATGCAAAATCATCGTTATCGTGCATATCAGGTACACTGGTGTCATTTACCAGATAAGATAAGAGGTGATGGAGGTACTGATGTAGACAGAGGTTGCTGTGATGTAGCAGATACTAGAGGTTGTTGTCCTATCTTTGTTTATGCACAGTGGAAGCCTCCATTCCGAAGTGCTTGACATAAGTTCAGAACCCACTATGTTTTATAAGGTAATGAACTATTTTACAGAAGCAGACTTTTCTTGGCTGGGATACGACATTCACATTTTCGGGGTCCTCCCTGCTGCAGTCCAAGTTTGGGATGACAAACAGTACTGGCAGGATGGAGAAGAAAATGGAATGACATGCAATGATTCAGAGCTCCATCTAGTTGGTCACCTTCACCGATCAATAGGTATCTCTTTTTTGCATAACTTAATGTGATATTCTTTGACGCACAATCAGGTCTGCATGGTAATGGCACACATGTGTTTGCTATTGAAGAAGCACTAGATAAAACTCTTCTTGTAATCAAAGATTTCTGGGATCCATCAGAGATTGTGAGCAATTATGTGATACACAGGAAACTCCAAGATCCTGGATGGAACAGTCTTCTCATCTACTCGTCCAGTGGCAAGTGGATTTTCACTGGAGAAGAAAATCCTGGTGATCATTTGGATAGAGAGTATGCTTAGAGGCTGGATGGTATCTATTGCAATGTTGGCAGTCGCTGGTGAGACAAGATCAAGTTCCTCCCAGGAATAACAATCATAAATGATCACATGCACCCTTCTATCGGCCTGCTCTCTGAATCTCTGATTGCGCAGTCTGTTACTTCCATATTTGCTTCTATGATGACATCACAGAGGATAGGCAAGGCTATTGACACATGAAAAAACAAGAGCTCAAGGAAAGACATCAATCACGCACATCTTTCACTGCCTGCAGAGTCAATATATCATGGTTCAGAACTGCATGCTGACATGCACAAAACATGTTTTATACATGAACATGGTAAATATCTAGCTTGTAATACCCTTCATAATGGGTGACTTTCTGTAGGCAAAAATAATATAGAATATAATATAATTTCATGTATTAGAAAGGTGTGCCACAATGCTGGGTGACATTTCATCACTGTTTGAAATCCATCAAGGGTCTACCCCCCTACAGATTATTCTAACAGGAATAAACTCAAACTTGCCTTTTCGGGATCACTCACATTAGTGATATCCACTGACATAATCTTACCTTCTGTTGTCCAGCGCTATTTGATACTTCACAGTTTCCTCATATACAATGGCAACTACTGTGTGCCTATACAAACTTGTATAGGCTCACAGAATTTGCATACTTTCTTTCTTTCTATAGGCACTAGTTTGGCTGCTTTGTGATGAGTCAGACATTTGAGCCTCACATTAGCACTCACCACTCACCGCCCACCAGGGGACAATGTCCTACATGTTCTGGCTCGCAAATAAAGCTTGCCATGGATTTAGAAGGAGCTACGCACGGCAAAGGTATTATCATCATGTTTGATGTCTGTTAATGCAGTCTTGTTGAGTCAGCTCAGTTCCCACCAGTACAGTAGCTGCAACAATGAGTGCAGATTCTTTGTCGTCAATTACTTCTGTCTCTATGATATGTTGCAATGCTTGATATTGATATAAAATATCATCTATGATATATATATTCCATTGGCCTATGGTTTGGTTTTTCATACAGAATATCTGATTGCGTAACTTGGAAAATGATTTTCAAAGTCCGATATATGATAGTGCATATTATTTTGCCTATGGGAAGTCACCCAATAGCCTATAGTTGTGCCTAGAATTTTCTTTGCAGCACTCATAATTTATTTGAGTATTTTCAGGCTCAAAATGAGTGCAATGCTACTTAACATTCAAAATGATATTTATACTTCTGAAAGATTGGTTTCAAACTCACAATTCTCCACTTAGTCAGTAATTTCTCACACCTCCTATAATTTTCTCATACATTTTCACATGTTCTGAAACATGCTTTATGACATATCCTAACATACATATTACATAATCAGTATGTTTTGTGTCACATCTTGAACATGTTTGCTTATGCGAGCCTTTCATTTTACATAGCCACAGAGCACAGCCACTAATGATGACTTGAAAGATTCCAGAATATTCTATCAGACACCACTAGAGTTTGATGGAATGGTCTGGAAAATTTCATGACATTCTTTGAAACTTTAATAGTAGATTAGTAATCTATAGCATAGCCACTAGTAGAGTAGTATATAAGGGGCTCATTTTCCACTCTAATAAAGAGAGCTCCCAAGTTATCAAAGAGCCCATTTTCTTGTATTACCTAAGCTTTAGTGTAAATGAGTGAGTGAAAATAAGAAGAGTGACCATAAGGCTCTTTTTAGATTCTCACCTCTAAGATTACTGAGTGACACTGAGTGAAATATTAAGTTATTTTATTTCACTTTTGACACTGTTTCCCACGACATACAGAAGTATATTTGAGGCCACCATTGAGTCATACTTTTATACTAGCTGGTACATGGTTATCAGTTGTCTAATGCGGATATATTTAAGTTCTCTTTCAGACACTGGAAATCAATTCTGTGGGGAGAATATACATATTTTCATTAGCAAGGGACAACAAATAAGACTAACAGTCAGTCACTAATATTAAGAACTTGGCCAACTTAAGTCTACATCAAGAGGGTGTACTCTGTTGTTTCAAAGTCACATATTGGACACCTATGAGAGATGATGTGGCATCCAATTGGGGGTCTGCAACAGACTATTCAGAACCTGGGGGTGCTTCCCTACCATGCACAGTAAGTCGCTTATTTTTAGATACATCTGATATTGATATAATGAGAAGAAGACACTTCCCTTTGGGTCCAACACCTCAATGCTAAATACAAAAGTTGAATTCTATCACAACCTAGAGTCTTATTTTTGGTTGGCCTACCTCATCACCTGCAATTGTGTGGGTCCTGATCACACTTCTAGCAGCAGCAACAGGATAGGCCATCTCCATATTTGCCAGTGTCTACTTGAACTGCTACTGGTTGATGTTGCTGTTGTGTATTGGGATCTGGAAAAAGGGGAACATCTCCGATGCAGTCTGCACTGACAAATCATATTTCAAAGTCCGCAATTATATGATGCTACAGCCTGACAACATCCATGAGGACAGAATCACTAAGACATCTTGTACACTTTAGTACTAGGCTTGCTGACATCAAAGGAACGAACAGCTGTGATAAGATGAATATTGGACGTGAAAGGAAAGGTAAAGTGCCAATTATCAATGTGTCATTGAACACTTAGTATTTGGCATCGATATTAGGAGTGCTACTGACAAACACTTAGTGTTTGAGTTTTGCCTGGTTGAACATCTAGTGTTTAACTTGATGGATCTGCTCACTCTTATCAAACACTTAGCACTTGATGTCGAGACTACTGATCATAAAGTTGAAGTTGTATGTTGACTATCATCGACTGCACATAGAATCCTTGGTTTCATCTTGAAGAAAAATACATCTGCTTGCACCAATATGTCAGCCCTAGTCTTGTCGATATGGAATTTAATGTCCTCATCCAACTCATCATCTTTCAGACTCCTGCTCACAAACCTTTTCACTTCCACAAGAAGGCAAGCATTTGCTGCAGTTATTAGTCACCCTCCATAGCGATATGTACTTCTCCTCTGGTTGAGACACAGCTGTGAGATGGACAATGGTAAAATCCATCAAAACACTCCTAGCATCTTTTTTGAGGAGAGTTGATCTGAAAGAGATATCCCCCTCTCCAACCTCAGGTTCATGGTCCTCATCATTGATGTTGTTATCGAGTACTTGCATGCCTTCTGCAACTGTATGCTCTCCTTGTGCTGTCTTTTCCAAGTCTTCTACCTCTTCAGGATCATCACCATCATCTGTGCCTTCAAGTTGGTCATTATGCTCTATGATCCAAACTGAAAATTGAGGCACTACGATCAAGTTTGGCATACTGGCCACAAGATTGAAGAACCTCCATCAAATCAAACTCAAAATGCAAAAGCTAGAGTCAAAAATCCAGAATATTTCAATCCTGGAATATCCAATCCATCCGACCAGGACAGGACTACAATAAGTTGGTAGTAGATGCACATTAAGGAAACATGATGATTCAGGCTTACCGACAATTTCTCCATTTGACAGAGCTGAAATGACACACTGATTTCAAAGGATAACTTGAGTGATACATTGAAGCAATCTATGGATCAAAAATCAGGTTTCAGTTTACGTCCCTAAGTCTCTGTAGATTGCCTTACATGATCATGATACAACCCACACTACAGATTCACTGGATGATACTGTGTATATAGCCGGTTCCTAGAGAGTGGTCTCGTTGAGGTTGACAGGCAGGTAAATACCTGTGGAAATGTGCTCGGAAGAGACTTTAAGATTCTTTCTGCTGATAAATGTAAATAGAATGCGAAGGTCACGAAATGGACACATCATGTGAGCCACCCTTCAAGTTTGATAGATTGAACTTCTCAACTGTTCTGCATGATTGGGGCGATGAAGGATATACTAAGTGAGGATTGGATGGGTATGGAGACTGTGAATCAAGTTGAATCAAGATGGAAAGGAGAAACAGGAGAGTATATAGGTCCTGGTTGCACTCAAAAGCACTGAGAATAAAATCTGAGACTTGCTTGATCAGCAGCAAGATTCACCTGTGATAAGGCAATGACATGATCGTTGCTCCAACAAACTGGTGTTTATTTCCTTGGTATTGGTGTCCATACCTCCACACTGTTGCTGTGTAGATTTGATTTGGGCACAAGTATCAGTGAATAACAAAAATTCATGAGCTTCAGCTGTGGCTTAAACTTTGCAGAGATAGGGCTAAGATGGGCTTCAAGTTCAATATTCAGGGCAAGGGGAAGGGCGATTGTCTGCATGTCCAGCCGACAACTATAAAGATTACCCTACAACATATCCTTGAAGGATGAGCAGCTCAAATGACTGACAGAGTCATCTGTGAAATTGAAAAGATTGATATTGACATTGAGACCTTGGAGAGCATGAGTTTTAAAATTTAAGGCACGCTGTGTAGACATGGTTTGCATACTCTGTATACTACTCTACAGCAAGTTATAAGGTGCCAGTGAGGGATCTCCAGACCTTGGATCTCAGCTGATCAGAACTGGCATGGTAGACCCTGAGACAAGCAATGAGAGAAAGTTCTTGTATTGTGAAAGATTGCTTAAAAGTTGTGATACTCACTTAATGTCTTGGTAGGGCCAAGAGATTGGTTCATATATTCCATGATCGACAACATAATATTCCTGAACAATACAGTGAAAGCAGCCTCGTGCAGCATTGGCTCTAGTGAGAGTTCATCGATGTTAGTAGAGTGTGATAACCATATTCGACACAGAATTGTGACAAGAATGGAAAGTCATAGGAAGGCAGTTGATAAGTTGGTGAACAAGACAAACTGAAACCAATTGGGCTGGAAGTTGGTTGAGAAACCAAGATAAGTAAAGAGCAAAGATCTCTCAGGCAAGGCTGACAACTTTGAAAACCATGATCTGTATAAAACACATCTTAAAAGACAGAAACTTCTCCATTACTAGTATGAGTGGATTTGAGATGAAAAAGAGATAAATTTGGTTGCATCTGATGCACACAGCCATATTTTGGGAATCAATAAGATCAGGAGATGGTATTTCAGTGAGCTATATGCACTTGAACAAATTACATGATGAAATGTTGTAGAAATTGGTCAATATGAGAAACTACTAACAGCATTCATACTGTAATTTATGTTGGCTTTCAGCCAACTTCGAGGGCGGAGAAGTAGTAATTGCAGTATCGCTATTGGATGAGAAGGGATATATTCTATAAGCTATGGAGACATGAGTCGGATGCATGTACTCAATGCTATTGAAAGAAGTGGTTATGACTAGTAGGACCATTCTTGTTGGAATGGCAAACTTGGGCGTCTATGGAAACAAAAACGTTGATGTGGTGAAATAACATAAAAACATCCAATACATGCACCTGGGCAACTTGGACAAAGACACTCATAATTGAATCTCTGAACTGTGCTCAACATCATTAATCATCAGTAAAATGTTGCAGCTCATTCCAAGCACCACACCCCTTCAAACTTTTGAAGATCATGAGAACACTATAAGGGCAGTTGTAGTGTTCCCTAATAAACAATAAATAGTTACAGGCTTGGAGGACAAGACACTTTGTCTGTGGGACTTGGAGATTGGCGCCATATTGAAGAAGATGAAATGGCACAGAAGTGGGGTGCAGGCACTGGCAGTATCATCAGCTGGGCAGGTAATAGCAAGTGGTAATGAAAATGGAGAGGTCATTGCCTGACACAGTGGAATTGGCAAATCCATCACTTAACTCATTGAAGTCCACTCTTTAAGGCAATTATCTCTTCAGATTTTTCTCCAAACAGTATGGTGTTGGCCACTGGTTCATACAAGCACATGGTGAAGTTTTGGTGTATGAATACATGGCAGATGCAAGGAGAACCAATCAATTGACATCTTTATCTCAACTGCATTCAATATTCCCATTTGCTGAACTTCTTGCTGTCGCAACATCTGCAAATATCCACATTTATGATACAGGTATAAAGCAACATGTTGCATTTTTCAAGGAATATGCCCTCTCCTTCGCATAGACATTCAATGGCACACACCTTCTTTCAGCAGACAGGAATCACATGCAGGAATGAGATGCATTGACCTGGCAGCAGGTTAGTCATCCATTGGACTGCACTCACAGTATCAACATCATTGCTATTTATTCCAGTGGCACCCTCATTACTTATGCATCTAATGATAATCTTGTCCATCTCTGGTGGCTCTCATATCAATGGATAATTGCCATCTTCCAGCACTCATCTAACCTGACATGTGTTGCATTCTCTGTGGACGGCAAGCACATCCTCAGCGGAGGTGAAGGTAAAAAGATCTCAGAGTGGGCAGTACCTAGCAACACTAATTCGAAGGCAAGTGTCCATCTTTAACTCATATAGACTGATTTAAGCATCCTTTGTGCAGATCCTGGCAATCATGATAGCCTGCAACACATGTGTAATTGGAGATCTGTCTGCCGCTAAAGAGTTGCTCGCACAAGACATCTACACTAATAACAACAACTATACTTCATATGCCAATCAGTCATTCATCATGGCCCATAAACATGCCTGGGACTGCACCTTTGAGGATGTGATCATGGTGAGATGGACTGACCTGTGATTGCTCAAATAGCTAACCCTCATCCATGACACAGTTCATCAGCATACAGCCCTCATTGACAGGTTATATCTCTAAAGGTATTGCCCTGTGTGGAAATAGCCACATATATGAAGCAAGGACAGCGTTTGGTGGCACATCCATGTTCACCAACCAAGGTCCAGCCACCAACCAATCTCTTCTGTTGATCAAGGTAGCTCACATTTGTCTTGCATACTCACTGCTTTATTTTGTATTTTAGGCCATCATGCTCTTCAATGCAGACCAACATGAAGAAGCAATGCTGCTTATCAAAGAGCTGGCTACTGCTTGTCCGAATGTTGATCCTCTTGGGTGTTGTGTTATGAAGGCAAGTATTATGTGGCTATGCTTGGTCATCAACACTGATCTTTGCCACTCACACATTAGACATATTTATGTGTTAAGATCAGAATCAAAGCCTTGGATGGTGTGCATTACAATGAAGCTGCTGATCACTTCACTGCCACTGTCAACTCTACTGCACTCTTATTGAAATATGTTCATTTCTTTGACTTAGAATTCAAGGAACAATGTAGCATACTCTATGTCACCAATGGAGATATTGCCCTAGCTGCTAGCAATTATGACAGGGCTATTGACATATACTTGGCGGTAATCAACCTGAATTCTGCATCTGAAGCTATGTATCTTTGCAAATCATAGTAAGGCAAAGTTAGGCAAAATTTTATGGATGAAAGCACTTCTCGATGCACAGAAGATACAATGGCAGCTATCCATTTTATAATTGATGCTCATTATGGCAATACATAGGTCATCAAACTCAATTCTCTGTCTTATCTTGGGTATAATTTGAAGCACACAGAGTTTCATGGTGCACAGTGCTATGATGAAGCAATTCTGGCCTTCCAGACGATGCTCTTGATGTTGGACAATGCATCCAATATTCAGACACAAAGTAAACCTCTTATAACACATCTGTTGACATGGTTAACTCTTTCTCTAGAACTGCGCCAGCAGTATCTCAGACCTTCTGAAGTGATACACTATTCAATAGGTGGTTGATGCACAACTCAACAATGCTCTTCTGTGTGTACTTGATACCACCACCAGTCTCTTATGTAATTGAGTAACACTGATAAGGGCCTTCCAAATGAGTAAAGAGTATGAAGAGCTTGTGTCATCAACAATCACGCATACAGACTTACACATGAAACACATTGAAGAAGTGGTGAAGAC
Organism: Suillus fuscotomentosus; assembly: GCF_016647785.1. NCBI lineage: Eukaryota > Fungi > Basidiomycota > Agaricomycetes > Boletales > Suillaceae > Suillus > Suillus fuscotomentosus. The sequence goes on from NW_024539575.1 coordinate 254,063, forward strand.
ATACCTCCAATATGCCATGCTATCACATAGGTGGGAAGTGAGAGAGCCACTGCTGCAGGATATTCAGGGCAAGGGAGTATATAACTTAGAGTCGTATCCAGTTGACGGCATGACAAAGCTGCAGTCCTTCTGCAAAGCTGCTCATAATGCAGGGTATGCCTGGGTATGGAGTGATACATGCTGCATTGATAAGAGCGACAATAATGAACTTCAAGAATCAGTCAACTCAATGTCCATGTGGTATCACCACTCTGCGCTCACAATTATTTACCAGTTGGATGTTCTGCTTTTGTCAAACTCTGGTGCACTGGAAAATAGTGCCTAAAACACGTGCAGATGGACGGTTCAAGAATTTATTGCTTCCAAAGTCATTCTTTTTTATCAGAACAATTGGACTCTTTATCGTAATGATTGCACTCCCAACCACAAGGATTTCATCACAATCATGCAGGAGATGAAGGACGGGATGGGCATAGACCAACCAACCATTGTGGCCTTCCATCCCAGTATGCATAACGCCTGAGAAAAACTTCATTGGGCATCAACCTGTATTATCATACATCAGGAAGATATACCATACTTGTTGTTTGGCATTCTTGGTGCCCACCTGCCTATAGATTATGGCAAGAAGTAGGACAAGGCTCTTGGGTGGCTCCTGTATGAGAATGTGGCTTGGTCAGGAGACATCACTGGCCTTGATTGGGTCAGAAAATCATCAGAGTTCAACAGCTATCTACCACTCCTACCCAAAGATGAAATTCAGTCAGCAGTTTCTTCACTGCAAAAGACAGTGGCTGCTAATTTTGCTCCAAACTTTATACTCTGCTTTGAAGCATGAGTGCCCCTTTCTTTGCAGCACAAAGACTGCATCTGCCTTATATTACATTCAATGTCACAGAAGTCAGATGCTGGGTGGGCAATCCAGTCCCAGAAACTCATTTCACATATGGAGTAAAGGCAGACATACTTCACGACTTGCTTATCACCACCGGAGAGACCCTGGTTCAATTCTGGCCAGCAAGGCCCACTAAACAAAAATTTCTCCTTGTCTGTCCCTGGGATCTGTCCCTCCTGGAGATACCTGACTGTGCAGACTTGCCTGAATTTCTAGAACTGTCTCATTATACAGACAATACATACTGGAAGCATGAAAGACTTTTTCAGCATGAAAAATCTTGAAAAAATCCTAAAAAAGGTTTAAATAAATTTCATGATTCTGTCGCCTGCAAAATGCTAGTTAAAATGTGAACTTTCTATCTACTTTTGCTTGGTGCAAAAAGTTGATCTTGGTTAAATCTTAAGTCACTGTTCATCCACAATATTGTCTCAATACGTAGTTTAACCATTTGAACAATTTTTTCTCTGGTACAAACCTAGACAAAACTTTGACTTTGTGCTATGATAGTGAATAAACTTTTGAATAAATTTTATCAACATTTTTTTGACCATAAAAGTTGATGTTTTTATCACCCTTTTGTTGATGTTTTTGTTACCTAGATATCTTGGATGAATTTTTTATAATGCATTAGATAATATTCAATGTAGTAATCAAGCTTAGATCAACATTTTGTCTCTCACTTTTGTTTACCTTTGTTCAAGATTCAAGCAGACTTCTTATGCCATTATTATTTTATATCAAAAACAATGCAATGCATTAACTTTGTTACAGTTAGATATATTAATCTTACTGTGAATCAAAAGTTTGTTGGGATTTAAAATGCTTTCAGGAGAGAATTTTGTGTTGTAACATCAGTTAAAGCTTATTAGTATTTTAAGTGTGGTCAGGAGAAGGATTTAAAATGATATTACTAATCTATAACAAATGAGATGTTCCGATCCAACTCTATCATGCACAATGGTCTTGCATCATATATGTGCATTGCAGCAGCAGTGGGCCCTCTCCAGCCTCCATCACTTGTCAGATGGTAATCTCATGCTGAGGATGTTGAGCAGCCACTTTCCTCCTGCATTATAAACACTGTATGAGCTCCTCAGGTGACAAACTTGCAAGCTCTGTCCACAGGACCTCAAAATGTCACAAAATGGCATTAACACTTTGACCTTCAGTTGTGCCTCTGACCACTTACATCCAATGTGCTGGGCAGCATCACACAGGACAGAAACAGTCAAACAGTTCAGATTGCTTTCAGAGGACACAGGTGATGATGCAGTAAACCACAACAGATTATGTACAGCGACAGTTTTTGAGTGCCACAAATCAGTAGTAAATTCAGGTCCACAAATATTGAATTTTACTAATCACAGATGTCGATCCACACCTGTGTGGATGGCAATCCCAACTATGTAGATGGCAATCCTAACTATGTGGATGGCAATCCCAACAATTAATTACACCTTTCTTCATCCACCACTCTCAATACATCATCAGTGAACCAACCCAGCTGCAGCAATGCCTAACATTAATTATCTTTTCTCATTTTGATCCTATTGTTGAAGTTGCTGCAGTAAAAGATAAACAGGTACATTTTCTTCTGGTCCATGTTCAATTTTCATTGTTCAATGATTTCTGTGCAGGCCACCACTGTTTGTTATTTGATGTCCCAAACAAGACCGCATAAGAAGGTGAAATGAATGCAGTCGTAACAGCAAGACCAGGCATTGATATTGCAAGATCAGCCTGTCATTGATGCAAAAGTGTTCATGATGACATACTCCCTGCTTCTGATACTAGTACTGCCCCACTGAGTGCAGAAACTGTGCAATCACCACCTATACAGGCCTGCCAGTGGGCATGTTTTGTACTTTTCCTCTGCTGTACATATCTGCACAGTAGTTGTCACTAATAAATACATGTAGTACAGATGCAGTACATGGTTATTTATTTCATTATTACTTCATCATCTCTCTCTTGATGTATTTTCCTGATAGGATGTCTATCTGGCATTTTAAAGACCTTTTCAGAATTACACTCCACTTTCAAAGTCATGTATGGAGTATTCTTGATGGTCCTCTGCTCATGTTCTGTCCATGGTTATTGTTCGGTCACTATTGTCATGATTCACACTTCATGCTGCATCTTTCGCCCAGCTCTTACGTTTCTCTTAGACCAAGGTAAGTTTTGAAAAGGCTCAAACTATGAGATCTTTGGGTTTAATGGTAGCATTGAGTCCTCCCATAAATATGTTTCCATGGTCCTTTAAGTCCAAATGTTCCGAATTCCTGGATCATTCAACAGAACCTCCTGAAACTAAAAGCAACTCTGAACCTACTGGCTCAGTGTAGTGGTACATTGTTATCCAGCGATTTTGAGTGCTTCGAGCCAATGCAACTACATATGTGGAAGGGATTGCATGAATTGGAAAAATACTGTGACCCTCTGTGTCTAAGTGACAGTAATGTTGTCCATCAAATATTGTATTCAGATACTATACCTCATAGTCTCCTATGTTCACTGGTACACCAGCATGTCCATCTCTTCTTTTGAATGGCTTGGCGAATATGCTTCTCCAAGCGACTTGTGAGCAAAATATGAATCACAGGAAGTTCAGGATCATGAAGAGCTTCTACAAGGAGGTGGATCAGATCAGTGACTGTTACAGGCTGGCATTCATCAAGGGCATTGACAACAAACACCGAAGGTGGACACTCCCACAGCTTGAAATGCAGGTGCCAGAGAAGCTGGCAAAATAAGGCCTTCATCTGATCATGAAGAGACTTACTGGAGTCTAGAACCTGCAGATTCTTGTGGATAGCTCTGTTCATGTCCTTCTGGATGCTGGGAAAATTGCCCACAAGCTGGTAGGCAAGGGTCACAAAGAAATATTTGGTTGTGCTACATTTGTATGCTTGTGCGAGAAAAAGAATGTCCCTGCGAGCCTTGTTTCAATTTTTGTCTCCTCTGTCATTTTCAGACCTCGGCCACAATAAATGCCAAGGTCCATCAAATATTGTATTCAGATACCGTACCTCATAGTCTCCCATGTGCAGTACAGATGAGACACCTGTATCGGAACATCTCATTTGTTATAGATTAGTAATATCATTTTAAATCCTTCTCCTGACCACACTTAAAATACTAATAAGCTTTAACTGATGTTACAACACAAAATTCTCTCCTGAAAGCATTTTAAATCCCAACAAACTTTTGATTCACAGTAAGATTAATATATCTAACTGTAACAAAGTTAATGCATTGCATTGTTTTTGATATAAAATAATAATGGCATAAGAAGTCTGCTTGAATCTTGAACAAAGGTAAACAAAAGTGAGAGACAAAATGTTGATCTAAGCTTGATTACTACATTGAATATTATCTAATGCATTATAAAAAATTCATCCAAGATATCTAGGTAACAAAAACATCAACAAAAGGGTGATAAAAACATCAACTTTTATGGTCAAAAAAATGTTGATAAAATTTATTCAAAAGTTTATTCACTATCATAGCACAAAGTCAAAGTTTTGTCTAGGTTTGTACCAGAGAAAAAATTGTTCAAATGGTTAAACTACGTATTGAGACAATATTGTGGATGAACAGTGACTTAAGATTTAACCAAGATCAACTTTTTGCACCAAGCAAAAGTAGATAGAAAGTTCACATTTTAACTAGCATTTTGCAGGCGACAGAATCATGAAATTTATTTAAACCTTTTTTAGGATTTTTTCAAGATTTTTCATGCTGAAAAAGTCTTTCATGCTTCCAGTGACAGTGTGGCCAGTCCCGCTGATATACATGGGGTGCCAGTCTAATTGGCACTTGTGATTATGGGCATGTCCGTGGAATGTGCCCACCATCATGCATAGATTGAGTGAGTGTGTGTGTGGACCCGAAGAACTGGCACTCAACATCTTTGAAAATGCACAACTGATGTCATAAGCACATGAGCCATTCTGCCCATATACAGCCATTAGATGATCAAGTATTGTGAGTGGATACTTCGCTCTAAAAATTATTAGCTCTACTAGTACTAGCATATGGTGCCGGTGGCATCGAGACTCACAACTCTCCGCTGCGAACCATATTACAAGTCAGCAAGACAAAATGGTGACGGCATGCAGCGATAAAAATCCCAGATTCATCAAATACTGAAAACATTTTCTTGTGTTGTTCAGGTCCTGCGTTCCGCCAATGGGCAGTGCAATTGAAAGGTTTTTGGCCAAGGACTTCTGAGTCTTCGTCGTCATGCATGTCCTCCCAGTCATTAACACCGTCATTCTTGTCAAGTGCCTGGTCATAAGGTTACTATTATGCAGATTTACAAATGACAGAAACCTACTGCTCTTGACCTCACTTCATCTTTGAACTTATCTACTGCATTGTGATCAACCCAGTAGTCTGTTCTAGGCTGATGGGAATCGTCACGAGACACAGAGTCATGAGTTGAAGATGCCCAGCACTTTAGGCTATTATTGCTGTCAATGGTGGCAAACCATTCAAATTGGAGTTATGGTTCATCTTCCAGTTTATACGTACACGGTGGACATGCATTCAACAGCCGCCAGTTTGGGGTGTCATGCTTGAGCGCCTGCTTTAGCAATACATCAACCCGATGAAGAATTTCAAGAAACGTGTCATAAGCAGCCAAAAATTGAGAGCGGAGATAAGGTCAATACAGCATCTGAAAAACGGACTGAATTGCAATAAACAACAAACTAAACTATACAAACATCATGTAAGTGGCACAGCATTCTGCATTGCGCCTGGATGCTGAATCAGGGACAAGTCTGGTGAGCCTGCCGATAGGCTGCAAGGGTATGAAGACTGATAGCAACATTCGGAAATAAGGGTGCACAACCAAGATAACCAAGGTAAATCAATGTTTCGTTGGGATACATATGGCATGGTAGGGCTTGGAATGAATCTTGGCGATGAACTATTGGTTGAACTTGAGTCAATATGAGTGGCGAGAACAACTAGACCTACAGAAAGTATCAACGAGCTCGATGTCGCTGAGTACCAGGACAGCATTGAGAGAAGGGTCTTCGTTTTATACCACAGATGCTGATGAAGGCATACCATCGCCTGAATCACGAGATTGGTAGTCCAGATAGGCATTAACAAACTTGTCCATTTGCATATCCCAATGGTTGTTTTGAAGCTCAATGCGATCATGTCGAGTCCTAGGGCCCACATAGTGGCTGACAGTATAATAATCAGTGCATATATATATATAAAGGGATACAATCCTACAATCCTGATAAGTCTGCCATGGTGCGAGATAGCCCTTGAAGAGCCTCATATTCGCCACCTTCATGGCTGAGGTCAAATCCCTCATCACTGGGTGCCGGCACATATGGCATGCTGCCATTGTCAGTAATCATACCATAATCAGCCATCATGCTCTCAATATTCTCTTGGTCCACCGCAGATAGTTCTAAGTTACCATTAGCTCCAGTAGGCATACAAAAATTGAGACATACCTCGAAGGTCAGACAAACACCTAGCATCAACAGCTTCCCTGCGCACTTTTTGAGATGCTGCAGTGAGAACATCTGAAGTACACTGTAAGCATCTGAAACCATGTGTAACAGCCAATTTAGACAGACCGTTGATTTTAGTAGACCTCTGAAAATGAGACATCGAAACCACAGTCCAGTGTGCTGAAACAAAAGCAGAGTAGACAGCAGTAAGTGTAAGACAACCATCCATGTTGCAACCGTGAAGGAAGGGGACAGACACATTGCAACCACAAGGGAAGGGGACAGATATGTTGCAACCACAAGGGAAGGGGACAGACATGTTACAGCCACGAGGGAAGACCCATGTTGGAAACAGTAGGCTATGTCTTGACAAGGCCAACATATTGGTGGGAGGGATGGGCATTGGGCATGGTTTGCCGTATAGGCACAGGCTGTTAAGGGCAGCCGGTGCTGGCAAAGGCAGGCCAACATATTGGTGGGAGGGATGGGCATTGGGCATTATTTGCCATCTAGGCACAGGCTGTTAAGGGTGGCCAGCACTGGCAAAGGCAGGCCAACATATTGGTGGGAGGGATGGGCATCGGGTGTCGTTTGCTGTGTAGCGCTGTGGTGGAGAGGGCATGGGAATGCATATAGGTGGGGAGGAAATTACTAATGGGTGGGAGGGGCCACAGACATTGCCGGTGGGGAGGTATATGTTGTAAGGGCTGGGACAACCAAATGCCCTAAGTACCTACATTATTTAGGACGACAATTTACACTGGTGTTGGGGAAATGTGGTTGTTGAGCCAAAGAAGTGTGGGCGAGACACGTGATCGTACAGCCTAATAAGGCTTACTTATTGGGAAACCCAGGTGACTTATCCTCACAGCGTCATGTCAGTCACATCACATGATGTTCGTCGAAAATTTCAGACATCTGTCATCTACCTTACTATCCCTTCCACTGCAATCAGCACCCCACAGAAGTCGGCAGTCACGCAAATGTCACTGTGAGTCATGATATGTCATGTAGGCCAATTTTAAAGTCAGTTCAGCAGTCAAGCAAGTGAGCAAGGTCAATTAGTATTCATTCGAACTTTGAGCAAGTATAGTATTGAATAGTAGATATACCTAAGTACGAGGGCGACTGTTATTAGTGCCATAGTTGTAAAATCGAGGTGGATATATAGGGAGACCATGTGCATTGTAACATGACGAAACACGACTCACATTCTGTTCTTTTGCTGCAGTATAACCCATTTGCAATTCTCTGAATTGAAACCTGAATGCGTGGCTCATATGTCGGGTCTGACAAAGCTTGCAGCTTTCCTCATCTACCGCTGCTAACTTAAACTTGCGAATGCGGACGCGCAGCGCTGCACCAGTCAGCACTTCCAAAGTGGGGGTGCAATTTGAAACTCCGTCATGGCATGTATCGGCAGGTGACATTTCTGCATGACTTCAGCACTTTCAACTATCTCACTCAATTCTGCTTTAATCGTGGTCATTCAACCTCGTAATGAATTGTATTAGAGAGAGAATGATACAGATGTTAAGAATTTTGTGTTTAAGTAGCTAGAAATACAAGTTTTGTGAAAGTGCCGACTTCTGTGGGGTGCCGATTGCAGTGGAAGGGATAGTACTGGTGTCTGAGAACAACTGTAGCTATGACATGGCAGGAAATGAGCACGAGTGCTAGTACAAGTGAATACCAAGTGAGGTGTGTTTGCTGAGTTAGACTTATGACCTTATGGCACTGGATCTGTTCAACTATTCTTCACACACAAAACTCACACACATGCACAGACACGGCACACACACAAATGAGACGCACACACATAATCACTCTTTCGCATACCAGTTGATGGAACATGCAGTATTGTCAGTGCAGTATCATGAGTGCTCGATGATGGGTGGCTCCTCGCAGGCAATAATGCGGCAGTGCTCATTATTGGCTGAACTACGCCTCAATCTTATGTATTACATAAGTGTTGTGCTGCCTGATGAGGCTTTGCTATTTTTTTCTATAAGTCACTGCAGTTCTTCAGTACCTCGGGATGTCAATGTGTAGTAGTCAAGAGGCTAACACCAACACCCAGGGATGAAATGCTGAAAGCGAGTCTCCTACTGCTGTCCCTGCTATTTTTGTGCATACAGTGCCATCTAGAATGCCAGTGGTGACGAAACCAAGATGGAACTTTCTCAACAAGATCTATGTACGCTCGATTTTCTCCAAGTCCTTTGTTTTCGCCAGGGAGTTGAAAGGGACCAGTGCTGGTGACATTGAGGCTCAAGGTACGTTTTGACTTTTTATCATTTTTCTATATTCTTACTGTGAAGCATCTTGCACTCCTGCAGTCACTATCTATTGCACCTACCCGTTCTCTTGTGAAATAATCAATGTCTACGGACCTATACGTCTGGTCCCTCGCACCCGTTCTCATGCTCGCTCTAACTCTTTTGTTTGTGCTTGCTCTCTTGCACCCGTTCATGCTTGCTCTCTCATACCTGTTCTCTCATGCTAACTCTCTCCCACTTGTTCTCTCATGCCGCGCCCCATCTCTCATGCCCTCCTACTTCTCGATGTCGCTTGGTATTGAGACCATCAACTGCGGCACCACAACAAGCGCCCGCCATGTCACCTGCATCTTTGTGCACTGTCCACCAGCCGGTCCTTAAAAAATTTCGAGGCTTTGCTCTCAATGCTGGCAACTTCGGTGCATTTTGTTTGCCCTTGGACTCTACTTGCTTTGCACTTATAGAAACCTTCATCATCACTCTGAGACCTACTCACTTCTCATTGCTCCGTCTCGTCCACTGGCCAGGCCTTGAAAAGATTCGAGGCTTTGCTGCCAATGCTGGCGGCTTCAGTGCATTTTATTTGCCCCTTGGACTCCAATACAAGAGTATGTATGCAAAGGAGTGATTATGTGTGTGCATCTCGTTTGTGTGTGTGTCGCATCTGTGCGTGTGTGTGAGTTTTGTGTGTGAAGAATAGTTGAACAGATCCAGCACCATATGACCTCGATAAGTTACGTGGCTCGAGTTTCCTTGGTCAGACGTATACATAGATAAGTAAATGCATGCATGCACATATTGGTGGACAAGGTACACTTTGCAGACCACAATCATTGACCGCTGTCATATATGCAGGCCCGCACACATCTACCACTCTTCGTCTGCTCGCAAATCCACGGGCCCAATCCTCGTTCTTAGGTCCTGGACTTCTTCAGCTTTGATAGTATAGCGATTGATCAATCTAACAATCTCATCCAGCGCATGGTCCCCTCCGTTACGATTGACAGACACATGGTGGGATTGAATGGCTAAGTGAACATTGCTTTTGCCCGCCTCCTCATAGGCTCTGATGGCAATTTTGACAACGTGACGAGAAATAGGGCCTGTCAGTGCTAGCAGGAACAAGATCTGCATGATACATGTTAAATCCACGATGTATGTCATAATCCGCCGCAAGACAATGGTTCTAGATCGGTCACCTTATGAAACACGTTTCAGACGGAAACAATGTTCATTTACTTACTTCTGTTGATAGGTATCATAAGCAAATTTAGCCAAGACCGCCCCTGCGGCAATCGGCACAACAATTGGTAGGGCCGGGCCAGCCAGCGCTGTCAAAATCGATGCAATTGCCGCGACCACGGTGAGGCCGAATCCACTGCCAATGTTTCTGTAAATTGAAAATGTCTTGGAGTATAATAACAAATAACTCACAAAGCTTGTGCTGCGCGTGGAAGGTCGGCATTGTCTATATCTTTTAGTATCAGTTCTTTGAACTGGTCACTGGACAAGTGCTTCGCAAAAACGTGTCAGCAGCCTGCAACGTAAAATTACATGTATCTTACACAGTGAGGGTCGTGGAAGTTCCAAACGTCAATGATGTCCTTGTGAATCACAGACAAGCAGTCCAACATGGTAAAGCCTGCGAAGTTCATGCTCGAAGCGAGACCTCTCCAATATCCTGAAAATTCGAAAGTCAAGAAGGCGCAGAAGAATGTGACAAAACTAACTTTTCTTGCCGACGCTGTGGAGAGTAAAAGTTTGAATTTGAGGCTCTACTAAGATAGTAGTGGTCGTGCGTACGCAATTGATGCCTCAACTTTAAGATTGATGTCTACTCGCTGGGCTATCATCATTACTAATGCCGCTTCTGAGGCGACAAATTTTTCGACGTTCGTGGTTGTAAGATCGACCAGTTTTCTTATGGTGCTCTCATACTCTTGCTTCGCTATAACGGTGTGTCAGCATCGAAAACTAGAGAGGTGAAACCCCTTTACCAGAAACAGTTATGTGCAAGATATCACTCCCAGCTACTTCCTTAAGCGGCCGGATACACAGTCTATCCAATTCGTCAACTTTGAGCTGGTCGAGCGCGGCTTCATCATATTGGTCGGAATCAGCAGCTTCGAGCTCCAATTCGCTGACAAAAACGTCATGCTTGGTGAAGACAGCAATGATCGGAACTAGATTTGAAATGTGAGTTATGATAAACTAAATGAAAACGTTGCGCACTATCGCCTAGTATTTCCTGCCTTGATTTGAGAAATTCCTCTACTCCGTTCTCAAGCAAACGTCCATTGGCATGAGGTATCGAGAGGCAGAGCCTTCAAGCAGTGTCAACATGGAAGAGTGGCAGCGGAAGCCAGAAGACCGTACCAGACCGCGTGGATTTTGTCCTGCAATTCGGGCTCGGTGCGGCGGCGGGCAATGAAGTCTTTTGCAGTCTTGAAAATCATGCTATCGCCAGCTTCAAATCCCTGACTATCATGGACAACAAATCGTTCATTTTCTGGCGCAGTGAATTCCTCGTTGATATCCGCTTCACCACGCTTGTTTTCATCAACTTTCTATGAAGGGATAGGTGAATATCAACAACTGTCCTCACGTAGCACTAATTCACGAACTCACTACTTCTTTGATTTTGAATGCCTGTTGAATCAGTGATGACTTTCCGACTCCGGTCTACAAAGTGGATGCGTGAGTCATCTATGTTTGAAGACAATGTCAGAGACGGACCTTCCCTATTACCAGTAGCCGGAATCTCGGGCAAATCTCTAGAATACTGCTGCTAGTCGACTGCAGCTGTCTGATATCAATAATCATTGTCAATGTGGACGATGATGCTCAGTTTGCTTCCAACATAAGAGACCAATAGACTGACCGTATTGTAATGACGACTGTCAGCTTCCTCCGAATCACCTTATACACTATCACATCAAGCTATAAGTTTAATGCGACACAGCTGAAGGTAAATCAGTTCACCTCGTTGGCCGTCGTGATCCATTATATTGGCCAAGATGTCTTTTCTGGTTAATGGAAAACTCACGACGATCTTCCGCGGAAACAAGCCCGTAGTATGGTAACAGTGCACAGATAAGGAAACCTGCTCAGTAGTTACCGGACTGTGTTACGATATTCTGAACGAGTTGCTCCCAGTCACATAGTAGGTGGAGCTCACATGGCGGGGTCGAATTTTTTACTAAGGTCCCTGTCTTGATCCGAGATGTAGCGGATCTTCTGTCGCTGTGAATCGATATTCAACTCGGCAAAATCGACCTTCTTCTTCGAAGTATCATCAAGGCGGATGACAATATCTAGGAAGAAAAATGTTCAAGGGTGAAATGCACGGTAAGTGGGAATTTCTTACTGGAGATGTAGAGAGGAGCAGAGGAGGCGACTACGGTAGGGGTATTTCCAGACATTGTCCTTCAAATCGATGGGAGTCAGTGGAAGAAAGGGTAAGGAGTGAATGGATGACGGGAGAGCAACAAGTAGTAGCCCTGGGACGCGAACGTCGTATCAGCGCTTGTTTGCACGTGCCGACCCGATGCCAGTAAATATGCTTGAGAAACTTGCAGAAGAGTCTTGTCAGACCTGGAAGCGCTGAAAATTTAGTGACCGTTCATTCGGGGCTTGACGCAAGAGGCCCGTGTATTACATGGACCCACATCGCATGGTTTAGACTGCTGCTGAATTTGCAATAGCTAATAAGGTAGGTGTCGTGCGGATTCTACATACCTCACGTGATAAACGTGATGAAAATGTGACAATATACAAAAATTGTAATATCATTTGATTGGGAGCTTTATGCATCAAACGGCTAGTCAGTTACATTGGTAATAATACTGCGGTCATTTTCTGTTAATCAGAATCAATAGAAATTGAGTAGAACATTTGTTATTCAAAATATCAGAAACAGAGTGCAAGGTCAACGTATGTGTTTGATACTCCGATGTGCAGTGCCGTGTTGCCGACACGGCGACACTACCCTTGCGCTATGGGCAACAAAACACGCGGGCAGAAGCGCTCGAGAGACAATCTAGTATTAGCACGAGCATCTAAAAAAAGGCAAAAGACTTCAGTTCCGTGTTCTGTGTCAGAGAATGATGAAGGAGTTTGAGCGCTGACCCCTTGCCAACTTATCAGTTTGACTGGTTATACAACGAGCAACACATTATTTTGCTTACTACTCATATACTACTTATACATTTGGCTAACTATCTACACCAGCAGCACATATTTTATCTTTGAGCTTGATATACACAATACCTTTTTCGTTTATTCTTGCTCGTGCACGTTCGGCATCGCTCGGCAGATGCTTGCACACTTATCTGCACAGCGTCACGGTTAGTCACAATCACGTGAGGTACGTAGAATCCGCACGACACCTACCTTAGCAACTTGCTCGTATGCTGCATGTATGCAAACAGCCGTAAATAAATTAAGTATGCACCATTACATAATCATCGCACTCCAAGTCGTTCATCGTCAAAGTATAACAGATTCCTGTCCCACTGAACCTGCAATCCACTACTAAGTCACACTTATGTAGCTCGAGTTCAAAGCTTAGTCAAACGTATACGTAGATGAGCACTGTGCACATATGTACACGTATTAGTGAACTAGGTACGTTTTGGAAACTACAAACCATTGTCATGCCCGGTGACCGTCTACCACTCTTCGTCTACTTGCAAATCCACGTGCCCAATCTTCGTCCTCAGGTTCTGAACGTCTTCAGCCTTGATAGAATGATCCTTGATCAATCTAACTATCTTCTCTAATGCATCGTCCCCTCCGCCACGGGTGACAGATACACAGTGCGATTGAATTGCTGAGTGAACATCGCTTTTGCACGTCCCCTCATAACCTTTGATGGCAATTTTTATGACGTGACGAGAGATAGGCCCTGTCGGTGCTAGCAGGAACAAGATTTGCATGATACATGTTAAATCCACGATGTATGTCATGATCCGCCGCAAAACAATGTTTCTAGATCGGTCACCTTATAACCACCTTTCAGATAGAAACAGAACGCATTCACTCACGTCCGTTGATAGGTATCATAAACCCATTTAGTCAAGACCACCCCTGCGGCAATGGGTACGACGATTGGTAGAAGCGGGCCGGATAGCGATGACAAAATCGATGCAATTGTCGCGACCACGGAGAGGCCGAATTCACTGTCAAGATTTCTGTAAATTGAAAGCGTCTCGGAGTACAATAACTAACAACTCACAAGGCCTGTGCTGTGTGTGGAAGGTCGACCTTGTCTAGATCTTTTAGGATCAGTGCTTTGAACTGGTCACTGGACAAGTGCTTCGCAGAAACGTGTCAGCGGCCTGTGACATGAAATGGAATATATATCTCACACAATGAGGGTCGTTGAAGTTCCAAACGTCAATGATGTCCTTGTGAATCACAGACAAGCAGTCCAACATGGTAAAGCCGGTGAAGTTCATGCTCGAAGCGAGACCTCTCCAATATCCTAGAAAATTGGAAGTGGACAAGGCACCGAAGACTATGGCAAGACTAACTTTTCTCGCCGATGCTGTGGAGAGCAAAAACATGAAGTTAAGGCTTTTACCAAAATAGCAGTGGTCGTGCGTACGCAATTGATGCTTTAAGTTTAAGACCGATGTCTACTCGCTGGGCTATCATCATTGCTAATGCCGCTTCTGAGGCAACATATTTTTCGACGTTCGTGGTTGTAAGATCGACCAGTTGTCTTATGGTCCTCTCGTACTCTTCGTTCGCTATAATGGTATGTCAGCATCGGGGACTAGATAATTTAAACCCCTTTACTTGAAACAGTTGCGTGCAGGATGTCGCTCCCAGCTGCTTCCTTAAGCGGCTGGATACACAGTTTATCCAATGTATTAACTTTAAGGTCTTCGAGCGTGACTTCATCGCATGATTCACCAGCGTCGTACTCCAATTTGTCGACAAAGATGTCATGCTTGGTGAAGACAGCAATGAGCGGAACTAGATTTAAAATATGAGTTATGAAAAACAAAATGCAAACGCTGCGCACTATTGCCTAGTATTTCCTTCCTCAATTTGAGAAATTCCTCTACTCCGCTCTCAAGCAAGCGTCCATCGGCATGAGGTATCGAAAGGCAGAGCCTTCAAACAGTGTCAGTATGGCAGAGTGGCAGCGGAAGCCAGAAGACCGTACCATACCGCATGGATTTTGTTCTGTAATTTGGGCTCCTTGCGTCGGCGGTCAATGAAGTCTTTTGCGGTCTTAAAAATCATGCTATCGCCAGCTTCAAACCCTTGACTATCGTGGAGGACAAATCGTTCATTTTCTTCCGCGATGAATTCCCTTTCGATATCCGCTTCACCACGTTTGTGTTCAGAAATATGCTGTAAAGGACATGCGAACGTCAGCAACGGTCCCCACGCGACAGTAATCCATGGACTCAACTACTTCATTTATTCTGAATGCCTGCTGGATCAGTGATGACTTTCCGACGCCGGTCTACGAAGTGGATGCGTGAATCGTCTATGCTTGAAGATAATGACAGAGACGGACCTTCCCTATCACAAGTAGCCGAAATCTTGGGCAAATCTCTAGAATACTGCTGCTAGTCGACTGCAGCTGTCTGATATCATCAATCATGATCGGGTCAGGTTTCTTCTGAGATAAGAGACCACTATACTGACGACGTTGTGACAACAACAGACATCTTCCCCTCAGTCATCCTATACTCTATCACATCGAACTATAAGTGTTATGCAGTACAGCTGGAGGAAAATTGGTTCACCTCGTTGGCCGTCGTGACTCACTGCATTAGACAAGATATCTTTTCTGTCTAATGAAAACTTCTTGGTGGTCTTCCTCAGAAACGTGCCTATAGTATAGTATTGATAGTGTACAGACAAGGAAACCCGGTCAGTGGTCACCGCACTGTGTTACAATGTTCTAAACCAGTTTCTACAAAAATAAGTAGGCTCACATGGCGGGATCGAACTTCGCACTGAGGTCTTTGTCTTGTTCCGAACTGTGGCGAATCTCCTGTCGCTGTGAGTCCAACTTCAACTCGGCAAAATCGATTTTCTTCTTTGAGGTGTCATCAAAGCGGATGACAATACCTGGGAAAAAAAATATTTAAGGGACAAATACACAGCAAGTTGAAAATTCCTACTGGTGATGTGGAGATGAACAGAGGAAGCGACTATGGCAGGGGTATTCTCTGACATTTCCTCCGAGTCAATGAGATAACGGGTAAGGGGGGAATGATGATGGGAGAAAAAAGTAGAAGCGAATTCGTATCAGCACATGTTTGCATGCTTGAGGCTTGAAGTCCTGCAAGATCTGGAAGCGCTTGATGGCATAGGCTAATAATTTACCGTTCGTTCGGGACTTGGCACAACTCGTGTGGTACATAGACCCGCATCCCAGGGTTCGGGTGTTCACTGCCTCGACCCCTGAATTCACACTAACGCCAGCAAATTGGTCGTCCGTCGGACTAGCATGAGGCAGCTGCATGTACTAAGTCTGTATGCACCATGATGCAGCAATGCTGAGAAAGACGTAATTCAACGCGCTTATACGACATTTAATAGATGCTTACCTGCCAACGTGGATGTTACGTATGTGATAACATTTGCGCCAGCCTCGGGCGTCTAATTGAGGGTACCCATATATGAGAATCGAACCCTGCATGATTTTGATCATGCTCGACGCTCATATAGCCGGATCTGAGATCGAAATCTTGTTTCGGCAAGCCCCAGCGCCCATACGTCAGATTTAAGCGCACCAGATACATACTAGAAGGCCCTCAAGGCCTCATCCGTCACCGGTTCACACTTCAAAGCTTCATTGGTGGATAGGCTACCTATTCGCACTCCAGTTGAATTTATCCTTAAGAGTCCTACTGTGGGGCGGCTATGCGACGTTATCCCATGTTTTCAATCAGCTGTCTCAATCAAACTCACTTACTAGCCTACCACTTCTTCTCTTCATATGATGATCCTGTTACCCGCTCGGTTTCAAACCTGGCTGAACAAGTGGACAAGGCATTTATGCTTGTTGCTTGGCTTGTTGCTTGCCAACCTTGGGCCTAGCTGGAAGTCGGCACAAATAAAGAATGAGTTTGTTTTTCTATGCAAATTTATGTTTCGTGTAATTTTGATCAAGTATCTACGGATTAGTCTGCTCGACCTCACTGAGCAAATAAGCAAGGAATCATCCCGATACCCTGTCGCTCAAGGCAGTTTTGGGGATGTCTGGAAGTGCATACGTAAGCACCCTCGAATCACGGTAGCTCCTTCAGGTTTGCACCTGCGAATATGCACTCATACTGTCTCCCCGTCTGCCAGGTTGCAGTAAAGTGTCTGCGACTTGAAATTCCGAACGATAACTGCAAGACAAAAATTACCGAGGTTTGAGTGGCTCCATGCGCTAGTAACACCACGTGTTTATTTGCTAATGCATGACACTTCAGAGGCTCGAACACGACTTGCAGCGGAATACTAAGCTGAAACACGCCAATCTGCTACCTTTGTTGGGTATAACTCAAGGATTTGGTCCACTGCCTGCTATCGTCTCCCCATGGATGAACAAAGGCTCACTTACCATGCTTCTGGAACGTGATTTCCAACAACTCACTCTCGCGCGAATGCTCCAAATCGTGGGTCTTTCTTCATGGTATGGCTCATATCTTAATCTTTGCTATTACAGCTCAAAGATGTCGCTTCAGCTCTTCAGTACTGTATGCGGCGAAATTCAGTATTCGGCGCCAAGCTAATGTGAAACTTAGTACACTCCGAAAACATAGTCCACGGTGATCTCACCGGCGTGAGTACCACAGATATCTCTTCCAAAACAATTATTGACGTGACTCAGAACAACATTCTCATCGATGAGAACGGCAAAGCCTTCGTGGCTGATCACGGAATTCTCATCTTTTGTGCCGAGCTCCATGGCACGTCATACATCAGAAGCAATGTGCGATGGGCTGCACCTGAAAACTTTCAAGTTCCGGAAGATGAGGAGTCAATAAGCTTACCCCAATTGGCATCAGACATCTATTCTTTTGGGTGCATCATGTTGCAGGTTTGTCGGTGGATTTTGACATCATGCAATGCGATTATCAATCTCTTTTAGGTCTTCACAGGAAAGGTTCCGTATTCCGAATTTCGGAGTGACCATCAAGTTACTGTACAAATACTCAGAGGCCGAAAGCCTGCCCGACCAGTGACTCCATCCATCGCCGATGCTATATGGGATTTCATGCAGAAGTGCTGGCTTGATAAACTGGAACAAAGGCCTTCAGCCAACGAAGTACTGACATTTATACAGGGACAGCTAGAGGAAAGCTCCTGCTCTCATGCGACTTGTGATGCCACGGCAGTCTCCTAGCTTTGTATGTTATATGCTGTCTTATTCTCTGTCCATCATATTCGCGGGATTCCATACCTTGATATCTCTCACACCTGCGATTTAGGCCTACAGCTATCATGTTAACATGCTCACAGATGTCCTCGACATCGCAGACCAGCTATTTTTCACAACGAATATAGAATAGTAATACACGATATGCTGCACCAACTTTGACTGATGCACATTAGTATTTAGTCCTACTAGGGTACATACTAGTACTTAGTCATTATGAGCGCTGTCTGCACTGCTGCCAGACACCTATGGTTCCTGATTACAACATGATTACTCAAATTAGCAGGATGACCAGCGCTGGTTCAATTCCACTTCACGGACTGCAGCACTAGTAGTCAACTTTCGTGTCAAGTTCGATGGTAAATACGACAGTCCAAGTTGTAGCTGCTACTGCGGTATGTTGGCCACTGTCGGATGTTGTAGTCGCCCTCAGTTACTAGACCCCTTCAGCTTCGCCAATTTGCATTTTTCGATGCTCACCCTGTGAAGGACGTCCATGACCTTGCTAACCCACCCGAGATTTTCAAAAACGCCTCGGAAATCTCAACTGTCACCTCATCCAGTGCTGGATTGCTCGTTGCGGATATTCACGGCAGTATACACGCTCTAAACAAGGAGTTCGTATCGACAACGAGCTGGGTCGCACATGTGGGAGGACGAGTAATGCACATGGCAGAGAGGAATGGTGTGTTGGTGACAATTGGGGAGGAGAGCGCAGTACGAGGTAGTTTGCTCAAGATTTGGGATCTTGGGAAGACGGACAAGAGAAACCAAGCACCAGTGTTACTGAAATCTGCCAAGGTCCAGCCTAGCAACAAGCCTCATCCAGTGAGTAACTCACTACGTTCAGCTTTCGCTCGGTGAGCTTGTAATTCAGGTCTCTTGCTTTGCACTTTCTTCTGCACTGTCTTTCCTTGCCATCGGCTTGGCCGACGGGACGGTGCTACTTTACAGGCATCTGGACCAGTCGCTGTCTTCCACAACGTCCCTGACTGCACTGCCTAAGACACGCATCATCCATGAATCATCCCCTGAACCTATCACTGGCCTTGGTTTCCGAGAACTTCCGAGTCTCACTAATGCCGATGCTAAGGATAACAACTTGCACCTTTTCATTGTGACCACGAACACGGTACACTTGTACCACGTGTCTGGCAAAGGGAGTGGGGGATCTAGCGTGTTATTAGACGATATTGGATGTGGATTAGGATGTGCGGTGATGGATTGGCGCGCCGAGAAGATCGTGCTTGCGAGAGATGAGGCAGTATATGCGTATGGTTTACATGGGAGGGAGCCGCCATATGCTTATGAAGGTGAGCGGATCGGTACGAACTCAAGTACTGAGAGGTGATGTTACGTCTTTCACAGGCTACAAGTCGTCGATCCACACCCACCTTAACTATGTGATAGTCGTTTCACCACCCACAACAGCTACAACGACGTCATCTGCTACGCGAAAGCTTGCAGCGCAAGTGGCAGGTGGAGACGGTGATGCGTCGAGGGTGACTGTGTTTGACATGGAGAATAAGGTAGTTGGATATACCGGGGTGTTTGCGGAGGGTATCAGAGAGGTGATCTCGGAGTGGGGAAATATCTACATCCTCACAAATAATGGGCAGGTGCGTCCTAACGATGCTCAGAACTGTGGCTTGACTTTCAATCTGACGTCACTGCCCTTGTTCAGCTGACTCGCCTTGCCGAGAAATCCACCTCTGCAAAACTCTCCATGCTGTACGCCAAGGCTCTGTACCCACTTGCACTGAGTCTCGCGCAGACACAACACCTCGACGAGAGCTACGTGGCTGATATTCATCGTCAGCACGGTGACCACCTCTACACGAAAGGAGATTGGGATGGCGCGATGACGTGCTATCTGAAGACGATAGGTTGGGTGAAACCAAGCTACGTCGTTAGAAAAGTCAGTTATTCGTGTTTTTTTTTCAACACAATAGATCTGATGATGTTGGCGCAGTTCCTGGACGCTCAGCGCATTCACAACCTCGTTACCTATCTGCAAGAGCTACATGCCCTTGGCCTGGCAAACGCTGATCATACCACTCTTCTGCTTAATACCTACACCAAACTCAAAGACGTTGCACGCTTGGACAGCTTCATTAAAACAGAGTCTCGACGCTCTGGTGCGGCAGAGTCGAACGGCGACCTTCCATTTGACCTAGACACTGCTATCCGGGTGTGTAGGCAGGCAGGATACTTTGATCATGCCAGCTACCTTGCGAAGCGCTATAAGCGACACGAAGAATATTTGAGGGTCATGATTGAAGACGCTGGGAAGTATGGGGAAGCGTTGATGTATTTGAGACACTTGGGAGCAGTCGCGGTAAGCCTTATCTTCGTTATTCGGTTTTGGTTTTTTTTTCCTGTATGAGGCTAATACATTTATATAGGCGGAAAGCAACCTCGCTAGGTACGGACGCGCTATGCTAGATAATCTTCCGGAGGAGACGACACAGCTTCTTATTGACCTTTGCACCATCTCTGGGCCCCTCATCATCCCTGAAGCAGAGGACACTACTCCACAACAGTCGAGCGCACCAGCAAACGCCCCATCTTACCTCTCGTACCTTGCCCTCTCCCGTACACCCGCGCCTGAAGACAAAGTTGAGGAATCCAATCTGGACAAAGAGGAGGACCTTACGGAACCTCAAACAACGCAGCCCAGCGCACCAACACTATCCAAAGAGAAACGACCTTCACCTACACTCTATTTCGCACATTTTGTTGATCATCCGTCATATTTTGTCCGTTTCCTAGAAAGCGTAGCCGCACGTCGGTGGGGACAATCACTTTCCTCTCTCCCATCTTCCCTTCTAGATACCAGTCTGGACAAAGACGAAGACCTAGAGAAGCACAATCAAGCAGCAGTTTGGAATACGTTGCTTGAGCTCTACCTTGACGGAGGCTCTCCAGAACAACAGGAAAAGGCACTCAAAGTTCTGACGAGCGACACTTTACCGTGCGATAAAACACATGCATTGATTCTTTGCAGCAGCTACAGCTATACTCGAGGTCTAGTCATACTTTGGGAGAAGCTAGGTATGTATGAAGACATTCTACGGTTTTGGATGGACAAGCACAACACATCGCCCTCCGAGTCTTCTGCATCAGCAGAGGTCGTGCAGGCCCTCGTACGATATGGCCCAACACACCCGCATCTCTATGAGCTGGTGCTGCGCTTCTTAACAAGCACGCCGGAGCTGCTCACGCGGCACCAGGCGGACGTAGAGAAGATTTTGGAACACATCGAGAAGGAGCGGATAATACCTCCGCTTGGTGTAGTCCAGATATTGAGTAGGAATGGAGTAGCCAGCGTAGGCCTTGTTAAGGACTGGCTGATGGGACGCATCAAGGAGGCAAGGGAAGAAGTGCAAACTGTGATTTCTTTACATTTCTCTCTCATTTTCACGCTGATGATTTTTCGCGTGATAGGACCAGCAACTGATCAACTCATACCAGCTAGAAACGAATGCGAAGTTGAAGCAAGTGGCTGAACTAGAGGACCCCATGCATGCAAAGGTGTTTAGTGTGACGCGCTGTTCTCAGTGCAGCGGGCAGCTCGATCTCCCCAGCGTCCATTTCATGTGCAACCACTCGTATCACCAGCGGTACGTATTTCGCTTACTTGTTAACTGTCCGAATTATTCCTTTCACCTCTTCTGGCTATCTCGTGATGTCAGTTCTAATGTACATTTCATATAGATGTCTTCTGGACCACGAGACAGAATGCCCGCTTTGCGTACGCCAACATGGGATCATCCAGGAGATTCGGAGGAATAACGAGAGGATGGCAGATCAACACGAGCTATTCCTCGCAGATGTGCAAGATAACGGGTTTAAAGTGCTTGCGGGTGGATTTGGTAAGGGGGTGCTAAATATGACTCGATTGGACGATGTTGCTGTATAACCTGTACTGCGCCGTGCTATACCTCTGCCACATGATCTGCATCTGTTACGGTATCAAATAGTAAGTTATCAAATACATTTCGTTAATAAGTTCGGGTTGATCCACAAGCGATGGGCATTTGCAGATTAGTTCGGTCCGACCCAACCATCGATTGCTCGTCCTTTTATACATGCAGTGGTTTCGTCTTCAGCCGGCAGACATTCCATGTCTCCTGATCCTTTGAACTTAAAGCGAAATCCCAGTCAAGTATGTGGATGTAGTTTGGCCCGTTTCCATGTCCATCCGACGATAGGACTCGGTCCTTGAGATCTGCATGGGGATCAGTGAATTGATCACACGCACCTAAAGCATGGTCCTTCCGAGATTAAACTTCTGGAAGAGAATACCGCCAACACATCACCGAACCACTATCCTTCGCATCTAGGGTGCCGTGCCTCTCGGCTCGAACTAATAGCAGAGAATCCACAATCGGCGAGGTCGAGATCCTTGACATCATCGTCAACAGAACAGTTTTTAATTGGAAGCTTATGAACTCTATACTTAGACGCGCACGCACATCACTCAAGTTTCCGTGGATGGTGGACCGTAAAGCTCAATATGATGCATACATGATCAGGATTAGTGAGTCACCCTTATCGGATGGGTGGTCTAAAGCGTGGTCTTACAGTGGTCAGAAGAACAACACGAGTCATATAGGCGCCGCCTCGAGTTATTATCATAGAAGAGATAGATCCATTTATTTTAGGATGAGCGCATACTTCTCAGCGCTCGAAGTCATGATCAGACGACAGGCAGCGTTTGCTAACATTGAATTGGTTATCAAGATTCACATCCACCGCAGGGTTGTCGCCGAAGTCGATGCATCGCGCATAGTTTGGGCTAAAATTTCGATTGGTAGTTCTATATCCCTGACCACGCCTCAGGAAATCTGATGAACTCAGTGTCTGCCTTTACTTGATGCGTATATGAATGGGCGTTTATGTGGTGGAAGGTCAGCTCCAGCGTAGATTTCATTCAATCCCAGTTGCGGCTTTCCTGGTGCGCCTTCTGCAATTTCTATTCCCGGGAGCTATCAGTTGATCGCGATATCAGCGGGAACCGTTGTAATCCTTGTGTATAAGACGAAAAACGACTGTTGCTGAGAAAGCACATCGACATCCTTTTGTGCCTGTGCTTCTCCTATCGATATGTCGATTTTCACTCCTCTGAGGGCTCTTGCACGTCAAGTCCCTCTTTACCATGATCGACCCAGCTCACCCTCTCCATCTGACGTTACTCGGTCTTCTTCTGGTGAACGACAACCTCATTTAAGCCAGACCTCCTTTGAATATACCTCCGAAGACGGGGAAAGCGGGCGCGATTCCATCTCTGAAGGGGTCTCGCAACTTATTCATTTAATCCCGACCGCAACTACTCAGACATCAACGTACGGTTTGTTCACTGTGGACACAAGCATTACTACCAGGAAAACCAAATTTCCGACTGCTTCGGGTGGACTTGCAGATGTCTACAGATGCATATTGAACAGGGGCGCGAGTCCGGAAGAAGTATGCCACACGTCGATCTTCCATGCTTACGCTCACCTAAGCTCAGGTTGCAGCCAAATCTCCACGGTATCCAAGTCTTACAGACGCCGTGGCAATTGCCAGAATAAATCATGTATGTTTGGGTAGTATCTGAAACCTCCGCGTGTCTGAACTTCTTTGGAACACAGAAACTTGAACGCGAAATCAAGATCTGGACCGGACTGAAACATCAGTATATATTGTGCCTGCTTGGCATCGCAACAGGTTTTGGTCCATTTCGAGCATTGGTTTCCCCCTGGATGCCGAACGGGACATTGAACTCTTATCTTCGTGAAAATACAACCCTTGCGAGGATGGACAGGCTTCGTATTGTAGGTTTCTCTTTCGACGCCGATTGCTGGAGCTTACTGTTTCTCAAAGCTTAAACAGATTACCGAGGGGCTCAAATATCGTAAGTAACATATTGGCTTGGAGACGACCGGCTTGACTGTATACTGCGGGCAGTCCACGACAATAACGTGATTCACGGCGATCTGACCAGTGTAGGTTTACCTACATTATACGTTTCGTGACCCACTGATCATTAGTATAGAAAAATGTCCTAATCGCTGTTGATGGATCCCCGCGCCTTGCGGACTTCGGTGTTTCGAATATCATGGTAGAATCTAACCCGGCATTCTCCTTCCACAATGGCGCAGTTTGTTGGGCAGCTCCAGAGCTTCTCTTCCCGGAAGGTGAAACCGTGCCGTGTGCCACCAAATCTAGTGATATATATGCTCTTGGGTGTATCATGCTTGAGGTCAGTGTCTCATTTACGTTTTTTTATGACGCTGACACGGTATTCGCAGGTATTATACAGCAAAACACCCTACTGGTGGATTAGCCAGAAGGCCCAGAATGCCGTGCAAGTTGTGTCATCAAAGTACAAAGGCCAAGAGCCCATAAATAACGCCATGCAAATTCAAGCACGTCATCTGGATTTCTTACGGCGGTGCTGGTCAATCAATAGTAAGAGTCGTCCATCAGTGGAGGAGGTACTGGGCTTTCTCGCTGAGAAAGCTATGTCTGACTGGGTCTCATCTACATAATGTCGCTGTTCGGAACTGGTTCATTCTCGTCTTTTTTATTCTAGCTGCCTCACTGGCATAGTGCAGTGTTCAAGTATAATATAGGATCGCATATCCGCTGGCTCGGTACCTCATGGCAATGTTATTGTCCATAGAATCGTACGACTCATGCATACTAGTCTATCGTAGAATCAGAATCTATTACTATGGCTATAGTACAATGATATGAAAGACCTCTGAGTCCGGGAATTCACATTCATTTTTTCGAAAACGAAAACAGCTTTAGGATGGTCAAGCGGCAGCATTCGGCAGGATGAGTCGGACTCTGAAACATGCGCAAGGTGAAATTGAGTAATACGGTACTAGTACGACGCACTTGGTGGTTTACTGCCTATAGATCACTTGCCCAAACCATGATAAAACATAAGCGGCCAACATCGCATGCAGCTGCAAAATATGTTCCTCCCAAGGCCTGCAAGAAGATGGCCACTCTTGTGCTAGCTCAGTTGACTTGGATTTCAACAGAGAAAATGTGACTGACACAGACGAGACGGGTGACATGAAAAAGCCGCCGCAGCGCGTCATTATTCAGTATGTGTATTGTCAGTATATCTTGAGAACTGAATATTGATTCAGCAGCTTGCTGATGTTCAGTTTGAAAGGGCGTGGTATTTTGAGAATAGTCCCGAGTCTACACTAATCTAGGTTGCAAAACTGTTGTATGATAATAATTTATCTTTCGATGCGGCAAGCACTTGGGTGAGCAACAATGGTGGTGTCTTTGGTCAGATCTTGTTGAGTTGACTTCTGCTCTGCGCAGTGCGCAATCTACAGGTAAAAAAGGAACAGACATAACATCGTCTTCATTGTGCAGCATCTTACGGGACTACAGAACCCTATCCCATAAAAGCGGGTTTTAAGTACTAAATCGTGTGGCAATATCCTCCAACCTTGTCACTATAATTGATATACACTATCGTGATATTTCATTACACGACGACGCTTACCGTGGCCCCAGAAATCTCATGATATGGTCCATCGTCGGACGATGGGCTGATATCTCATTCAAGCACGGTGAGAATTGTTGATACACCGCATGACTCTCTATGCCCCTGAAAGGTGCACGTCCCTTCTGCATAGCGCCCATAACCTGTAGAACACTTGTTATCCACGCGTAGGGTTGCTTTCCCACAAAGATCTTGGATTATTGTAAGAAGACTGTTTTCGTGTATTGACAATCCGACAGACCTGAAACACTATGCAGCCATACGAATAGACATCCCAAGCTTTAGTTGGCTTCTCGTCTTTAGCTTCATCATCATCTTCATCTCCGTCTCGGAGAGCCTCTGGGGGCATCCAACGTACGTTTCCTGCGTGACAGGAGTTGAACGTAGCGTTCCCTGCCTCGGCAAGAACCATCGATAGACCAAAGTCTGCGAGACGGAGGCGACCGGTGCTGTCAACCAAAACGTTGGTCTGTCATTGAATTCAGCTACATACTACATGTGGATTGGGATAAGACCTACCGCTGTCAAGTCGCCGTGCACGATACCCTTGCCGTGCACTAAGTGGATAGTCTTCAGTAAAAGATGTGATCGCTACATCTGTTAACAACGAAACTCACGGTAACTAATACCGGCAGTTACCTGCCATACCTGAAATCATGGCTAAGTACAAGCTAGTGCAGTAGTCATTTGATACTTACAAGCTCTCGTTTTCCAGGGTCGGATAGTCTGGAAAACTTGCGCTTCAAGTAATCGTCCAGCGATCCTTCCTCCATCCATGGAGACACCAATGCTGGAAGTAGCCCAAATTCTTCAGCGAAAGTCACGCCCTCGAGAGGGAGAATGTGGTCGTGTTCCAGCTGGATCCAAACATAGGCCTCACGACGAACTTTCTGAGGAGTAGATGTATCAGCGAGTGGAACTGCGTGTCAATATCCACCCTAACCTTTCCTATCGCTTTCAATATCTTCGCATCTGTTACCGAAAGGACCCTGATAGATTTGACAGCGACCTTGATGATAATGAATGATGAGTTTTCTACCCATGTCTAAACTCACAGGGCGTTGGGTTCCAGATCGTGTAGTCATTAAACATTTCCAGATGTCACCAAGCCCTCCTGTACAGGTAGGAAAGTTGCCATCTCTTAGGATGTTTGTCGCAGGAATAAGGTCTGGTTCAATTTTGAATTGAACTGACTCCTGCCAATGCAATGATATAAGTATATCATCAACGTGGAAACATGGAAGCCATATTGACTGACGGGTGGGAGATCGCCCATTGCGAAGTAAAGCTAGATATCAGAGTTCAAAATGAGACAACTGGGATGTAGGAGACGAAACGGGCATCTCTATATATCACTACTGAAGAGACAAATCAGCCATGCTGTCAACCCAAAAATACCACGGCCATGAGGCCCTGCGACTGGTTGAGCCCGAAACCTAGCGCCTTGATAGCGAATGTAATGAAAACCCCTGAGAGGCTGTGTTATTCAATGGTCGTATACATCGGTGATTGGTATACTCCACATTTTCCATCAGACTCGGCGGAAGATAGTTTGCGATGCACATGTTTGATTATATGAATCCCTACCATGCATTCACACACATACAAGATTAACGCTCACCTATTCAAATCAAACCTTCGATCGAAATGTTATGCTTCAAAATTTATTATGCAAGTACATGCGTGGCGCTTGACAACTTTTTCCCAGTTATCGGTCGGAGGCAGACTCGAACCGGGCCAAGGACTGTATCACCCTGTGCGATGACTGAAGAGTGATGGCATTCCGCAATATCGAAGATCAGAACACTTCGAGCCGGAAACGATTTTGGGTAAGGCCGAGGGAATGTGTAGTAAAGCTGCACGAGATCAAGCTTCCTGTGTGTGAAGCAAGTTATATGGCTTTATGTGGCTTAGATCATGACGCTTGTCTTGTTATTAAAGGGTTGCGCCAGCCAGTTATTGTGTAGCGCCAGATCAAAAAGCTTTCACCTGTCATTGGCAGATACGATCAATATCAGAATACTAGTAGTAATAACGCCATGGATGATCATTTGAGTGCTGCGTGACCTGGAGAGAAATTAGCTAAGGGAGATGGTAAGAATTTTTTCCTCTTCAATAAGCGAGCTCGTCCCACTGGCCGACTGTCGAACACCTAGAGTATCAGGACCGGGGCGTCAAACATCACTTTTCAGACACTAAGCACGTACCTTGAATGAGGGATAACATAGTCTAACCATGATAAGCGTGCGGTTAACTCGGGAAACTACCCAGTCCCGACATCAAACGTTCTATGTAGAAATGCGGACCCTCGATAAAGCTGGACGGACAAGTGAAATAAAATTCTTGAAACGAACACTTGGGGTGGATTTTCCTCAGCATGTCTCATCTGAGGCCATAGTGCGACAAAGAGGTGTGACTGAGTATAACCATGAGGCTCCTTGGACTGCGTTCACGCGTTCGCCTTTCCTGAATCCCCAGTTGAAGAGCGAGCCATCTTAAATCTGGTGGAAAGCAATAAGAGAAACGGTATGTTCCTGCGGGGCAGTGCGGGTTATCCCGCGGCAAGTCTCGACGCTTGAAATTGGTCAGGGAGCGGCCAAGTGTGTAGATGAGTACACAGGATCACTGTTTTTACTGCCGTTTACGGACATCCCTTACATACCTTTAAGAACTTCCAGAGCGCTGAAGATTTCGGTTTGACTGTAAGCACTGCCAACCAGTGCGTTAGTGGAGTCCTTCGTGATGGTCTGATAGAAGACCCATATGTTTCTAAGAAGATTTCATCCATCGCGTGACAGAATATTTGGACTGCTGCGATATGTATTATGAAAGCATTCACGATTGGATGAGGTAACTATGGCACTCCCTGAGTCCCAACAGAGTTGTGTACCCGCGCCCAGATTTGGTGTCTTCTAATAACAATGTGGGCGTAATAATGACGAAATAAAGGCGTGTGCTGCAGTGGTGACCGGTGACGACGAGCGCTTTTAAAGTCGTGGGTGGAAGGAACTTGATGACGTCATTTACATAACGAAAGAACTTTCGTTAGTGAGCACTGCCACAGTGCGGCCTCGTGTTGGTACATCAAGCTTACATCTTGCAGTTTGTAGTATCAAAGTTCTACACAGACGGCATTAGTGATGGTGTGACAATTCACTGCCCCACCACGCGGTGTCTGTTGAGCGTCTGTATTCTCAATTATATACCTGCAGACCAACCGCTTCAAGCTAACAACGACATCGTCTCTACGGCTGCCTTTCGCCACCTCGAACGCTGTGGCCTAGCATTGCTGTTATCCCGTAATGGGCAATTGCTGCTCTCAAAAATCTGTGGTAAGTTCATGCCCTTGTATTCAATGTGAATAACAATCACAGATTACCCTCGGGCTTTGATAGAAGGGAAATGGCAGTCCCCAGCCTCCTCACCGAGTTGATTTCAAAATTAAGCCAGATAACATTCCTACGACAGAAGTCACAAAACTTGAGTCGTTTCCCAGTGGTACAGGAGGGCTCGGTGATGTCTGGAAGTGTTCTTGGTCTCGACCTCAGGTTGGAACATTTAAGGTAATTCTGCACTCGATCGAAAATTCACAATATCAACTACCTTTCAGGTTGCAGTCAAATCAGTCAGGGTTCCTCAAGCAGATGATACAGAACTGGTGAATAGGACGAGCAAGGTAGGAGCAAGAACGAACTGAAAGTCGTCGTGTTCACCCATTTTAACTCACAGAGGATTCGTCGCGAGGCTTATGTTTGGATCACCCTAGAGCATGAAAATATTCTTACTTTCAATGGTGTTGTTGATGGCTTCGGGCCACTCCCTGCCCTAGTTTCTCCGTGGATGGAAAATGGATCGCTTGATAGTTATTTGAAAAAGGGATGTGTTCCTTCCAAGACCGACAAACTGAGAATGGTATGCACCGTATCACAACATTCGGACGAGCTCTAACATGTCTTTAGTTGAAACAGATGGCGGCTGGCCTCAAGTATTGTGCATCTATATTTTTTCTGTATCTGGATCAGACATGCTCACCGACTTGTCAGTACACGACAACGAAGTGGTTCATGGCGATTTAACATGTGTACGTGTTAAAAGTCGTATCTCTGATGTCTTAGTATGACAACTCGATCTACAGACCAATGTTCTACTCAGCGCCGATGGGAAGCTCCATCTTGCGGACTTCGGTCTCTCAGTAATCCTTTCAGAATCACAAAACTCTACCTTCAATTCGTGCCACCAAGGAAATGTGCGGTGGATGGCACCTGAGATGCTTGCTTTACCTGAGCAAGGGGGAGTGGTCGTACCAACCAAAGCTGCCGATATATATTCATATGGTTGCATCATGCTTCAGGTGTGTTCCCCACCATTCGATTGCATGTCAGTTACTGTGCTGATCATGTGCAGCTGTTTTGTGGACGTGCACCTTACCTCTGGCTAACGCAAGCATATCACATCATTACTGCAAGAGTCTCAGGAACAGAACCCTTCCGTCAATTCACTGACATTGAAGATGTACACAAGGAGTATTCGTTGAAATGCATATCTGTCAGATCCGGAGATCGACCAGTGGCTTCCGCGATTGCGAAGTTCTTAGGAGCAGAGTAACAACAATACGATGAACTAGCTTAGGATGCTGTGTACTCGGAACAACATTCATGTGTTTCCTAATTTATCCTTGTTTACATACACTATGAAGATTGGTATTGCATGTAGTCTGCTAGCGCATTAGTATTGCTCCTACATAAATACAAATACAGCTAGTGAATCATACGACACTGAGAAGTGAGAGCGGACACGGAGCAATCTGATATATGGTAGGACACGCCCGGAGTTAACATAACAACAAGAAAGAGGATCACTTCAAAACCAAGACTTTATACAAACGAAGCCTCATTCAACAGTGCTTCTTGAAGATAATTTATTACCTCTTCTACTGACGGCCGAAGCTCACTCTCCGTTGACCAGCACCGCCGCATGAATTTCAGGTGATTACGCTGGATTTCGATGGAGGAGTCAACGGGCTCTGTGCGTTTGAGCTTAGCAGAAGTAACGTGCATGGCAGACTTCAGCCACCAGTAAGGCTTTTTCCCATATAGGACCTGCACGCAGGCGAAGTTAGTGTCACCAGTCAGCCAACGCGAGACCACGAACCTGAAGCATGATACCGCCGAGAGCGTATATGTCAGTGGATATCGTTGCGCATTGTATGGGTTGCTCTTCTGGGGGGTCAAGAAGCTCTGGAGCGACCCAACGTACTGCACCGGTGTGGTAGGAAAAGGCAGGGTTGGATTGCACCATGATATTGGAGATACCAAAATCTGCAAGACGAGGGGACCCGTCGGCAGCAACCAGAACATTACTCTACGATTATCATAAGATGATTCCGGTTGCATGGCATCTGTGAACTTACGTTGGTGAGGTCGCCGTGTATGACGTTGTGGTCGTGAACTGCAGAAAACAAAGTTATATTTGTGACATCCAAAGTTGATCCATCACTCACGATACCGGAGCCCCTCAGTAATTTGTTCAAGCTGTTTGAAAACGTAGTAAGTTCCCGTACTCGTCGTCGTGGATATGACTCACCAGCCGAAGCCTATTTATCATCGAGAGGGTCTCATGTACATGCTTAAGGTAAGAGTCCAAAGTCCCGTTGGGCATCCAGGGGGAAACCAATGCGCGAAATGGGCCGAACTGCTCTACAGTGCCATGTAAGGGCAATACATATTGATGCTTTAACGCGGCCCATATACGGATCTCGCGGTCAAGGTTCTGCGTCTCACAAGTTCATATGTGCCGCCATCAGACCGGCACCCAACATACCTTGTTGATTTTGACAATTTCAAGATCACTTAGACTTGGGAATCGTGGGGATTTGACCGCCACCTGAAGTCATAATCAGGATATGCAGAAAAAGCAAGTTCATGAAATACCTCATCAGAGCTTGCGCCACGGTTCCATTTACACTTGTAAACATCTCCCAAACCACTCGAGGCGGTTGGGTAGCTGGTTTCCCGGTGGATATCACTTGGATTGATACAGGGGACACTATTACTGTTCCATGTTTATAAAGTCCTGCTGAGGCAAAGAAATGACATACAAGTCCTCTGTATCATCGGAAGGCTGAACAGGAGATGTTTGGCCACCTGGTGCATGGCCAACCTGTTAAAGTGAGATGAATGGATGGCTCCATGGACAATGTCAACAAACGTACAAGACCATGCAGGAATTGTTGAACGCGATCGAGCATGTCGACGAGAAATCACAGTGGAAGATGGTCCTGTTCCCTAGCATCGATGAACTACAGTCTTATATGCAAAAAACACTAGTGCGACGATATCGCAAAGTTATCCTACCGATAATTACGGTGGAAAGAGGCTGCGTAGGGTTCAACCGAGGACACCACGACTAGTATTGGTCGAAGCAGCGCTGTAGATGAATTAGATCGATGATGAACGCTGGCCTTCCACTACAGACGCTCACGTTATTAGGCGTCGAGGGGAAATTCCACTTCCGATCTATGGCGGACAATGAGACATCTTGAAACGTGTTGTCAGGGATGTGAACAGCAAGTGAACAGCACTGGCAATACGGAAAAGAGCAGTCGCAAAGCCATATTCACTCTCGGCGGCTAAGATAATCCTCATGGAAAAGAGATAAGAGGTTCGAAAAATATGTCATGTTAGTTCTAACATCGCCTGCTACAAAACGATGTTAAAGCAAGTCAGTCGTTCTGCGAGGGTCAATGTTTGTTATTGGAGGCTTGAGCCAAATCGAAGCAATTAATGGCTTGAGCGTTGGCCTTGTCTGAGTCAGTCTTGACTGAGAAAAGCAACTGATGACTGACTGCACTGAATTGGCCCGTCCCATTCTACCTGCACCAATGATTTTCGAACCACTCGTTCATATAGTAATAAGGCATGCAAGGCGTCTTTAACGCTCGCACTGCATAGGACCTCAAAGAAACATTCCCATGTATGACAAGTTCTATTGGCAACTGGGCCATATTGAAACCGCACCTTGATCGTGAGGTTTTCATGCAATATGACTCATGCTCCAAGATATGGAACAGATCGGTGATGTAAGGTGACATGTCGTGACAGGCGAGGGTAAGGTTCCGTAGTTCTGATTCTTGTTTAATTCGATCATCCAGCGTTGATTCGCGGGTTTCTGCCACCGAACCCTTGAGCAGGTCAGTCCTCCGCCTTGATCAATCATGAATAATTTCCTTCGTTTCAAATCACCAATATCTGCACCTAGAGGTTTGGGGCTTGCATAACAAGACTCGCATCCCCTGACTATCATGTAGACACTGGCTTTTAGCTCATGTATGGTATGAGTCACCTGCACAGGGAAAAACCTTGAAGGTTTTGCACGCAGACCTAAAATGAACGTTTGCAGCATGTAAACCAATACTAATTTGTACATACCTTCATGATCATCGCTCCAAGGGAAGTTTCAGGACATTGCCGGACACTAGTTGCTAATAGTACCATGTTGAATAAAGTGGTAGTGATCGGCTGGCGCACAAGATCCACTGTGGTGGCAAGAAGTTAGTCAGGGTTAGTTAGTCCCGTGGTACAGAGAGGCACCTATTGATCTCTCGGGCAACCAGCCAAACAAAATAAGTATTGGAAAATAAACTTACCAATGCGCATCAACGCTCATGCATACAGACTCCGAAGTTGGAACCTAGCGACATAACGCAACACTGGCAAGAAGCGCGACTCCCAAATATTCAACACTATCTCTCCGAGAACATCGTACCATAGATCTCCTCCCGTACGGAATCAGTGTCGGCCTTTCCCCGACATCGTGCTGATGGGGGGTCCACGGAGTGCACGTTTACCGTATATTCAACATGTCATACTACATACACACTTACGATAGATAAGCGGCCCCCGTGAATATATCATAGGCTACATCCGGCATGGGTCTTCAACTCGAAAGGACAACAAATTTTTTCTTTAAAAGAAAAATGCCCACTGAATCATGCGTTGGAATGCTGAGTGGACACAACTGCAGTGACCAATCTATACAAGTCCAACATGAGATAAGTAGAGGCGACTTGCTGAAAAATTCGAGCATACATAATAGTAGGAATGCACCTCACCACCGTGAAACCTCAACGTAAAAATGATATCATAAATCGATTGGCGATCGATCAGCTCTGTGTTTGTTTAACTAGCGCAGTAATATGATCTGATCCTAAGAAGTTCAGAACATCAACGGCAGAGGGGCGACGTCCTATATCACCCCAGCATTTTTCGATGAAATCCCAGAAAGAATCTGCGTCGTGCGGACTCAATGGCCTTGTAGGCTTCTTACCCTTCAGTATCAGGACAATGACTTGGTGATCGCTTCGCACATCTGCGTAAGGTGGTCTGCCTGTCATAACCTATGGAATCTTTAGTCGCAAACTAACGCAACCACTAGGGAACGCCTCGAACCTGAAGCATGATGCATCCGAAGGAATAGATATCGCTGGCTGGTTGTGGAGTCAATGATTCTTCGCTCTCGGGGACCTCGAAGAGTTCTGGTCCAGCCCACCGCACGTTGCTTCTGATGTATGAAGTCCCTGAGAGCTCAGAACACATGGTAAGAATTCCATGGTCTGCTACGTGGACATTGCGGTCTGAGTCTATCAGAATGTTGTTCTGGCGTTTCAGATCAGAACTAGAAGGCAAGTATCAGACGACTAGTACATACGGCGGTAAGGTCACCGTGGACAACGCCCTTCGAGTGGACTGTAATGCTATTACGTATTGTTTTCACAAACTATTAAAGATTCCACATACGGTAGCTGATGGCTGCAGCGACTTGCCGTAACTAAAGTTCCAATGAATACCATGATGTAACAGCACTTCTGAGAAACAACTCACGATCAGGAGCTTTTGTTTGATGGACAATTCTGTGAAATGGTGTTCAAGATATGTAGTGAGCGAGCCGTTGTGTATCCAGGGAGAAACCATCGCTGGAAGTAGCCCAAATTCACGACTGAAACCGAGCAAAGGCAAAAGATTTTCATGATGCAGTTGCTTGCGTGCACGAAAATCGCCCAAGAGTCTCTATGAAGACATGAGGCTTGAATAAGCGCATCACATACAAAGGGGAAACCGATAACGTACTTGAGTAACTCGGGCCCTGAATTCGTCACCTGCGACATCGATCCTTATAGATTTGACTGCCACCTGTCATGGATTCAGATTGCCGGACAGTCATACGTGTAGCATGCTTGCCTCCAGGCCAGGCCGGTTGGATGCGATATAGGTGCATTTCCACACATCCCCGAAACTACCGTGCGCTATTGGATGAGGCGAGTCCTTGGATACAAATCCCGTAAGGTCGGGCAAGCTGCATGAAAAGTCGCATGAAGAAGTGCATGGCCACAAGGTATTATGGACTTACTGGTTGTCGGGGTCTATCCCACTATCACTGGTGACAGATGGGCTGCTTCTCCACCACAACAGCTTCCTCCTGACATTCTCTAACCAAGACCTGCAGTGGGACAAGAAAGGTTGGATCATTTAGGTTAGTAGACTCATGAGTGTGGTCTTTTAACGAGGCAGGTTGAGCGCAGGAATAAGAAGACAATAGTATATTAGTACCTCCTTTTACAAATATGAATAGTTGGAGATTATTTGGCCAACAATCAAAAGTCGCGCTATAGCTAGACGTCCTCCGTTTCTTCCATTGGATCAACCAATAACCGGCTGACTTTATCCGATGGGCTCCCTTATAGCAGCGCTACCCGCAACAATAGTCGCTTCTTTGCCGCTTGAATCACCTTCCGCGTTCCGCCTCGTCGTGCAGAGGTAAATGAATCGACCAAGTAGACGGAATTTCCCGTTTGAATGGGCGTTAATAATCATAAATTTTCGTTCTCCGCCAGGGTGACTACAACATGGACACATTGATATGAACGAGTCGAGTCCTGCGGTGTTTTGCCTTGAGACATACACATTGCTAGAACAGAACAGCCTGCATGATATTATATCATTTCATTCATTCGCAGGAGACAGATAGAACGGTCGTACTGCCACAGTTTAGGCACATGATTCCAACACAACCAGGTAGGGGTTGGCAATATAGCAAGCCTTGGAGTGTGCGCATCGAATCGTGGATCTCCCAAGCTGGCTCTCCTAAAATCGATGAACCCCCATATGTTTAATGTGCACGGAATCGATTACCAAACTTGTCTGATACAAAAACATGAGTTAACACATAGCATCTCTATAGCGATACATTAAATCTCGGACATCAACAATAGGAGGTCGTTGTGATGACTCAACCCAACATTGCTCGATAAAGTTCCAGTGACAATCTTCGATGGCAGGGATGTCTGGACGCTTAGGCTTCACACCTTTGAGGATGGCCACAACCACCTGGTGATCACTGCGAATGTTACAGTATGGCTGCTTGCCCGATAAAACCTGACATAAATGAGAACAAGAGCGCTGCAAATACACGTTGTCGACAGACCTGGTATGCGATGCATCCAAATGAATAAATGTCACTTTCTAGTTTTGGTGAGCTAGATGCATCCTCGGTGTCCGGAACTTCGAAGAGCTCAGGCGCAGACCATCGTACATTACTCCTGATGTAAGAGGTCCCGTTCAGGTCGGAACATGTAGTCAAGAGCCCATAGTCTGCTACAATAGCTCTTCCGTCTTTATTGATGAGCACATTGCTCTAAGAGGAAACGGAGACGTGAGCAGTGTCACAAATCTGCATACCACAGTTGCTTACACCTGTGAGATCCGCATGAACCACCCCCTTAGAGTGGACTAGGCACAATATACTGTCAGCTTATCTTAATGCAATGCAAAAATGACATGGCATACGATATTGAAGACCAGCAGCTACATCAGCGAGCTGTTATGGCGCTCGTGAGTTGTGGTGCAGCTAATGATCATCGAGGAATACTTACCAAACTGAACTTGTGAGCCCCAGAGAGGCTGTCATAATTTTTACCAAGATACGTGCTCAAGGATCCATTGGTCATCCATGGAAATACGATGGCTGGTACTGGACCAAATCCGTAGGTAATCCCGTACAAGGAAAGAATGTTATCATGACGCAGTAGTTTCCACTTGCAGAAGTCATCCATTAACCTCTGCAAATATATTCATATCATTAAAGCGAGTGTTCTACATCATATCGGCCCACCTCGCTGACGATTTTCTTGAAACTGTCATCCTGAATTTCGATCCTGACACATTTAACCGCCACCTTAAAACTTATCATCAGACGTCAGAATTTACCACGAAACTCATACCAACCTCCACATTGTTATCTTTATCTGAGAACACGCACTTCCATACATCACCGAAACTGCCCTGGGCAGTAGCATATGCCAATTCCTTCATGACCTTCATGGTGAGGTCGACCGGGCGTCTAAATCAGTTGAAATTTTTGGCAAATGAGTCAGCTTTGTTCAAGGTACAGCCCTACGTCCACTCACTCGTTATCATTGGAGTTTACATCCAGGTGTGTCGCGCCCGACGTTTCTGTTTCCGGTTGGACTTTCCGCCATTTCTTAGGCAGCACACTCAGGCTGAAGATCCACGCGGAAAGAGTATTCATCTGTCGCCCTGGCAACGCAATGAGGTCGAAATCTTATAGGCCCGGGGCAGTTGGGGTAACCACAGAACGAGGATAAATACTAAACTTTGCGAGATTCCTGCCCTTATATCGACGTTTGAGAGGCTGCTGGCTGTAGTAGATACTAGAAACCAAGGCGCTACATTGATGAGAGTATTTACCACGACTACAGGAATATGCCGTGGCAGGAACGTAACTGTCTTCTGTAGTGCTTCCCATAGGCTACCAATCAGAATTCGAAATGCTTGAACTGCTCAAGGTTCCTTGGTCTCAGTTATGTCCTGTAGTGTATCAGAATGCACAATGCCCAGAGACTCCGACAGGACTTCCATACCCTTGGCTATGGTCAACGAATAGAGGATCTCCCGACCAAATGGAATTCAATGCTCCGATGCTCGCGCAGTAACGTTGATTATATCACAAAATTTCGGTGCCGATCAGCGATATGCCATACAACTAATTATGCGAGTGCAAATGGAATCCTCGTTCCTTAGCAGTCCATAAAATCGAGGTAAGTTCCTAATGATACAGGAAGCAATACACATACTTGAAGCATAATTTCTACATAAAATTTGATACCACATCGCCTTGATCATAACTCGGAGAATTATTACCACTGCAGAAGACGCACTTTGTCAATAGCCACACCTTCTTTGATTACTGGCTAGTTGTAAAAGACGTAGTCGCTTAAGACTCTGTGTTATACATGAGCACGTTGACAAACCAAGAAAATGGGTATCAGTGTTATTCGGCCGAATACCACTCACGTACATCCTGCATGCATTGCAGTCCAAATGTAGATTTGTTATATCTCGCTAAACCATCGCAGAATCTGAGTTCACTATATCGTAACTCATGACTAATAACAGTTCAGATAAAGAAGAATGGCGTACAGCATCAACATTCAAAGTTACATCATGCAGAGCTACTATATAAAGGTATCGACAACGAGCTGTGGTGTTGTTATAGCGGGTACGACTCGACAATCAGCACACATACCGTAAAGATGATCCATGAGTTAACGAAGTGGCGGGATTTCGGACTTATTTGAGTTTAGAACAATATAAGTGTATACAACACAACGGAATAAGCCAAAAATGTAACGCACCTCTATTGTGAGTTAATAAGACGAAACGTTCACCTAATCTCTCTCGCTCATATTCCTATTCACAACATGTGGGAGGGCGAGTAATGCACATGGCAGAGAGGAATGATGTATTAGTGACAATTGGGGAGGAGAGCGCAGTATGAGGTAGTTTGCTGAAGATTTGGGATCTTGGGAAGACGGACAAGAGAAACCAAGCACCAGTGTTACTGAAATCTTCCAAGGTCCAGCCTAGCAACAAGCCTCATCCAGTGAGTGACTCACTACATTCAGCTTTCGCTCGGTGAGTTCGTAATTCAGGTCTCTTGCTTTGCACTTTCTTCTGCGCTGTCTTTCCTTGCCATCGGCTTGGCCGACGGGACGGTGCTACTTTACAGGCATCTGGACCAGCCAATGTCTTCCACAACGTCCCTGACTACACTCCCTAATACACGCATCATCCATGAATCATCCCCTGAATCTATCACTGGCCTTGGTTTCCGAGAATTTTCGGGTCCCACTAATGCCGATGCTAAGGATAACAACTTGCACCTTTTCATTGTGACTACGAACTCGGTATACTTGTACCACGTGTCCGGCAAAGGGGGCAGAGTATCCAGCGTGTTACTAGACGATATTGGATGTGGACTGGGATATGTGGTGATGGATTGGCGCGCCGAGAACATCGTGCTTGTGAGAGATGAGGAAGTATACACGTATGGTTTGCAGGGGAGGGAGCTGCCATATGGTTATGAAGGTGAATGGATTGGTACAAATTTAAGTCCTGGGAGGTGATGTTACGTCTTTCACAGGCTACAAGTCGTCGATCCACACCCACCTTAACTATGTGATATAGTTGTTTTGGTCACCTGCTACGCGAAAGCTTGCAGCACGAGTGGCAGGTGGTGACGGTGATGCGTCGAGGGTGACTGCATTTGACATGGAGAATAAGGTAGGTTGATATACCAGGGTGTTTGCGAAGGATATCAGAGAGGTGATCTCGGAGTGGGGAAATATTTGCATTCTCACAAATAATGGGCAGGTGCGTCCTAACAATGTTCAGAATTGTGCATTGCTTTTTAATCCGACGTCACTGCCCTTGCAAACTCTCCATGCTGTACGCAAAGGCTCTATACCCACTTGCACTGAGTCTCGCGCAGACACAACACCTTGGCGAGAGCTACGTGATATTCACCGTCAGCACGGTGACAACCTCTACACGAAAGGAGATTGTGATGGCGCGATGACGTACTATCTGAAGGCGATAGATTGGTTGAAACCGAGCTACGTCGTTAGAAAAGTCAGTGTTTTTTTCAACACAATAGGTCTGACGATGGTGGTGCAGTTCCTGGACGCTTAGCGCATTCACAACCTTGTTACCTATCTGCAAGACCTACATGCCCTTGGCCTCACAAACGCTGATCATAGCACTCTTCCACCACTCTTCTGCTTAATACCTACACCAAACCCAGAGACGTTGCACGCTTAGACAGTTTCATTAAAACAGAGTCTCGACGTTCTGGTGCGGCAGAGTCGAACGGCGACCTTCCATTTGACCTGGACTGTAGGCAGGCAGTATACTTTACTCATGCCAGCTACCTTGCGAAGCGCTATAAGCGACACGAAGAATACTTGAGGGTTATGGTTGAGGATGCTGGGGAGTATGAGGAAGCATTAACATATTTGAGACACTTGGGAGCAGCCGCGGTAAGTTCAATCTTCGTTATTTTTATTTTTATCTTTTTTCCTGTATGAGGCTAATACATTTATATAGGCGGAAAGTAACCTCGCTAGGTACGGACGCGCTATGCTAGATAATATTCCAGAGGAGACGACGCAGCTCCTTATTGATGTTTGCACCATTTCTGGACCCCTCACCATCCCCGAACCAGAGGATACCATTCCATAACAGTCGAGCACACCAGCAAACGCTCCATCGTACCTTGCCCTCTCCCGTGCACCCGCACCTGAAGATAAAGTTGAGGAATCCAAAGCGGACAAAGAGGACCTCACAGGGCCTCAAACAACGCAGCCAAGCGCACCAACACCATCCAAAGAGAAACTGCCTTCCCCTACACTCTATTTCGCGCATTTTGTTGATCACCCGTCATATTTTGTCCGTTTCCTAGCAAGCGTAGCTGCACGTTGGTGGGGACAGTCACTCCTCTTTCTTTCAAACACTAGTTCGGATAACAACGAAGACCTGGGGAAGCACAATCAGGCAGCAGTTTGGAACACGTTGCTTGAGCTCTACCTTGACGGGGGCTCTCCAGAACAACAAGAAAAGGCACTCAAAGTTCTGACGAGCGACACCTTACCGCGCGACAAAGCACACGCATTGATTCTTTAGAGCAGCTACAGCTATACCCGAGGTCTGGTCATACTTTGGGAGAAGCTGGGCATGTTTGAGGACATTTTACGGTTTTGGATGGACAAGCACAATGCGAATCTTCCGCGTCAACAGAGGTCCCCTTGTACGAATATTGCGAAACACACCCTCACCTCTATGAGCTGCTGCTGCGCTTCTTGACAAGCACGCCGGAGCTGCTCACGCGGCACCAGGCGGATGTAGAGAAGATTCTGGAACATATCGAGAAGGAGCGGATAATACCTCCGCTTGGTGTAGTCCAGATACTGAGTAGGAATGGGGTAGCGAGCGTAGGCCTCGTTAAGGACTGGCTGATGGGACACATCAAGGAGGCAAAGGAAGAAGTGCAAACTGTGATTTCTTTACATTTCTTTCTCATTTTCGCGCTGATGATTTTTCGCGTGATAGGTCCAGCAACTGATCAGCTCCTACCGGCTGGAAGCGAATGCGAAGTTGAAGCAAGTGGCTGAACTAGAGGGCCCCATGCATGCAAAGGGGTTTAGTGTGACGCGCTGTTCTCAGTGCAGCGGGCAGCTCAATCTTTCCAGTGTCCATTTCATGTGCAACCGCTTACATCATTAGCGGTATGCGTTTCGCTTACTTATTAATTGACTGAACTATGTTTTTCCTCGAAACCTTTTCTGGCTATCTCGTGATGGCAGTGCTAACATACATTATAGGTCCCTGCTAGACCACGAAATCGAATGCCCGCTTTGCGTACGCCAACATGGAATCATCCAGGAGATTCGGGGGAATCACGAGATCAAACACGAGCTCTTCCTCGCGGATGTACAAGATAATGGGTTTAAAGCGGTTGCGGCTGGATTTGGCAAGGGGGTGCTAAATATGACTCGGTTGGACGATAACCGGTATTGCGCCGTGCCATACTTCTACCACATGATCTGCATCTATTATGGTATTCAATAATAAGTTATCAAATCAATGTCGTTCATAAGCTCGGGGTTGATCCACAAGCGATGGGGTATTTGCAGATTTCTCCACACATTGATTACTCGTCCTTCCATGAATTCTTCTTCAGCCGACAGACGTTCCATGTCTCCTGACCCTTCAAACTTGAAGCGAAATCCCTAGTTTGGCCGTTGTTCCATGTCCATTCAACAATGAGACTTTGTCCTTGAGATCTCGAGACTATGGAGATCAGTGAATCAGTATTGCTGATCAACACGCACCTAAATCATGGTCCTTCCGAGATCAAACTTCTTGGGGAAAATACCGCCAATACTAATCGAACCACAATCGAGAATCCACAATCGGTGAGGTCAAGTTTTTTTTTCATCTTTGTCAACAGAACGGTAGGAACTTATGAACTTTATACTTGAATACGCACGCTCATAACTCAAATTTCCGTGGATGAAGCTCAATATGATAGATCATGATCAGGATTCAGGACGCAAGTTCCCCTTATCGTATGAGTGGTCTTACAGTGGATAGAACAACACGAGTCGTATAGGCGCCGCCTCGAGTTGTTATCATAGATGGGATAGACTCGGAACCATTTCATGAGCGCATACTTCTCAGCGCTCACATGATCAGACGACAGGCAGCATTTGCTAACAAAGAATTGGTTATCAAGATTCACATTCCATCGCAGGGTTGGCCGGTGCTTCGCAAGCTGTTTAGGCCAAAGTTTTAATTGATAGTTGACCACGCCTCAAGACTTTCTCCATTTGATGCGTTTAGAGATGGGCGTTTATGTAGTGGATGGAGTCAGTATCTAGCATGAATTCGATCCATACTAATTGTGGCTTCCTGTGTGCCCTCTGGAAATTCTACTTACCGGAGCTATCGATGGATCGCGATATCAGACGTAACTGTTATAGTTCTTGGGTATAAGACGAAAAACCACTGTTGCTAAGAAAGTACATCCGCATCCTCTTGTGCCTGTACTTATCCTATCGATATGCCGGCTCTCACTCTGAAGACTATTGCACGTCAAGTCCCTCTTTACCTTCATCGATCCAGCTCACCATCTCCACTACTCAGACATCCGAGTCAACGTACGGTTCGTTCATTGTGGACGCAGGCATTAAAACCAGCCAAACCATAATTCCGACTGCTTCGGGTGGACTTGCAGATGTCTACAGATGCATATTGCTCGGCGACGCGAGTCTGGAAGAAGTATGCCACGCATTGATCT
Organism: Suillus fuscotomentosus; assembly: GCF_016647785.1. Taxonomy (NCBI): domain Eukaryota; kingdom Fungi; phylum Basidiomycota; class Agaricomycetes; order Boletales; family Suillaceae; genus Suillus; species Suillus fuscotomentosus. The sequence goes on from NW_024539575.1 coordinate 296,856, forward strand.
TCTCCATGCTTACGCTCACCTACGCTGAGGTTGCAGTGAAATACCCACGGTATTCAAGTCTTACAGACGCCGTAATTGACAAGATAAATCATGTATGTTTGGGTAGCCTCCGAAAGCTCCGCTCGTCTGAATTTCTTTGGAACACAGAATCTTGAACGCGAAATCAAGATCTGGACCAGATTAAATCATCAGTATGTATTGTGCTTGCGTGGCACCGCAACAGGTTTCGGTATATTTCGAGCATTGGTTTCCCCCTGGATGCCGAACGGGACGTTGAACTTCTATCTTACTCATAAGAATAAAACCCTTGCGGGGATGGACAGGCTTCACATTGTAAGTTTCTCTTTCGATGCCGATTACTGGAGCTTACTGTTTCTCAAAGCTTAAACAGATTACCGAGGGGCTCAAATATCGTAAGTAACATATTGGCTCGGAGACGACTGGCTTTACTGTATACTGCGGGCAGTCCACGACAATGACGTGATTCACGGCGATCTGACCAGTGTAGGTTTACCTACATTATACCTTTCGTGACCCACTGATGATTTTTATAGAAAAATGTCCTAATTGCTGTTGATGGGTCCCCGCGTCTTGCAGACTTCGGTGTTTCGAATATCATGGTTCAATCTGACCCGGCATTCTCCTTCCACAATGGCGCAGTTTGTTGGGCAGCTCCAGAACTCCTCTTCCCGGAAGGTGAAACCGTGCCATGTGCCACCAAATCCAGTGATATATATGCTCTTGGGTGTATCATGCTCGAGGTCAGTGTCTCATTTGCGTTTTTTTTATGACGCTGACACGGTATTCGCAGGTATTATACACCAAAACACCCTACTGGTGGATCAAGCAAGCCCACCAAGTCATAGCATCAAAGTGCAGAGGCCAAGAGCCCATTTTGAAAGAAAACACCATACAAATTCAAAAACATCATCTGGATTTCATGCAGCAGTGCTGGTTAATCGACAGTAAGAATCGTCCATCAGTGGAGGGGGTACTGGACTTTCTCGAGAGAGCTATCTCTAACGGGGACCCATCTACATAACGTTGCTGCTCGGAGCTGGTTCATTCTCATCTTTTTTTGTTATAGCTACCTCATTGGCATAGTATATAGTGTCCAAGTATGTAATACATGATGGCATATCCACAATTCAAAATTTTAACAGTATGAATAATGATATTTTGCAAGAGCAGAATTATATCCTGCTACAGTTCGCACGGGTACAATATCAAGGTCTCATCAATTCACTGATGTCTCAGATCTGGTAGAAAGTGATAAGAGAAAGGGTATATTCCTGCAGGTTATCCTGCAGCAAGTCTTGACGCTCAAAAATCTGATCAGGGAGCGGCCAACTGTGTATATTAGTACGCAGGATCCGCCGGCCACGGACATGCCTTACTAGTAGATACCTTTGAGAACTTCCAGAGCGCTGAAGAATTCTGTTTTACAATAGGTGATACTTGCAACCGGTGCAGCGTTAGTAGAATCCTTCGTAAGATTCTGATAGAAGACTTGCATTTTTCCACAAAGATTTCATGCATCGCGTGACATGAAAGTATGCGGCATCTTGCATCGAGGCGACTGCGGGAAGAACACTCCCGAGTCCCGACAGAGTCTCGTGTGTTCGGTGCACCTGCACGCGGGGATCTTCCGGAAGGAGCTTGATAACAACTTTGCACTGCTAATACTCCCCGTCACGGAGTTGTCGAGTTTCCGAAACAAATTTTCACCCAAACTGGCATTGATGATACGGTCTGAACGTTGAACCCCACTACGCGGCGTCTGTTGAGCGTCTGTATCCTCTGTTATATACCTGCAAACCAACCGCTTCAACAATGGAATCGCACGGCTGCCTTTTCCTTTTGTCACCTTGAACACTGTGGCCTAGCACGGTTATTATCCTGCAATGGGCAATCTCTTTTCTACAAATTCTGTGGTATGTTCTGCCCTTGTATTCAATGTGAATAGCAGTCACAGGGAAACCGCCAGCATTCTCCCCCAGTTAATTTCAAAACTGAGCCATACAATATTCCTGCGACAGAACTCAAAAAACTCCAGCTGTATGCCAATTGTGCAGGAGGGTTCGGTGATGTCTGGCTGTATTCTTGGTCTCGGCGACGACATCCAGTTGGAACGTCCAAGGTAATTGTGCACTCGATCAAAAATTCACAATATTAACTACTTTTTAGGTTGCGGTCAAATTAATCAGGGTTCCTCAAGCAGATGATACGGAACTGGTGAATAGGACAAGCAAGGTGGGAGCATGAATGAACTGAAAGTAGTTGTATTCATCGATTTCAACTCACAGAGGATTCGTCGCGAGGTTCATGTTTGGATTGACCTAGAGCATGATCATATTCTTACTTTCAATGGTATCGTTGATGGTTTGGGGCCACTACCTGCCTTGGTCTCTCCATGGATGGAAAATGGATCACTCGATAGTTATCTAAAACAGGGACCTGTTCTTTCCAAGGCCGAGAAACTGAGAATGGTACGCACCATATCTTGCATCACCGTGGGACGCGTTCTGACATGTTTTCAGTTGAGACAGATAGCGGCCGGCCTCAAGTATTGTGCATCTATTTTTTTTTCTGTATCTGGATCAGACATGCTCATCGACTTGTTAGTACACGACAAAGGAGTGGTCCATGGCGATTTAACATGTGTATGTGTTAAAAGTCGTGCCCAAGATGTCTCGTTATGACAACTCGATCTACAGACCAATGTTCTAATGAGTGCCAATCAGACGCTCCATCTTGCGGACTTTGGTCTCTCAGTGGTTCTTTCAGAGTCACAAAACTCCACCTTCAATTCGTGCCACCCAGGAAATGTGCGGTGGATGGCGCCCGAGTTGCTTGCTTTACCTGAGGAAGGGGGAGTGGTCATGCCAACCAAAGCTGCCGATGTTTACTCGTATGGTTGCATCATGCTTCAGGTGTGTTGTTCCCCATTCGATTCTACGTAAGTTACTGTGCTGATAATGTGCAGGTGTTTTGTGGATGTGCACCTTACCTCTGGCTACCGGATGTGTTCCGCGTTATTGCGGCAAGACTCACAGGAACAGCACCCTTCCGTCATTTCCGTGACATCGAGGACGTACACAAGGAGTTTTCGTTGAGATGCATAACTGTCGATTCCGGAGGCCGACCAGTAGCTTCTGAGATTGTAGGGTTCTTACCAACAGAGTGACAACAATATGAATGAACTAGCCTAGGATACTATGTACTCGGAACGACATCTATGTGCTTCCCGATTTATCACTGCCTTGTTTACATACACTATGAGGACCGGCATTGCATGTAGTCTGCTAACGCATTAGATTTAGTATTGCTCCTACATAAATACAAATACAGCTAGTGTATCATACACATACGACACCGAGAAGTGAGAGCAGACACGGAGCAATATGATATATGATAGGAGACACTTGAAGTTAATTTATCACCCCTTCTACTGATCAATGGACGAAGCTCGCTCTTCGTTGACCAGCACCGCCGCATGAAATCCAGGTGATTAGGCTCGATCTCGACGGTGTTAATGGGCTCTGTGCGCTTGAACTTGGCAGAAATAACGTGTACGACAGACTTCAGCCACCAGTAAGGCTGTTTCGCATAGTCAACCCACCACCCACGATATTAGAGCCCCTCGGCAATTTGTTTGAGCTATTGAAAACGTAGAAAGTTCCCGTACTCGACGTCGTAGACAAAACTCACCAAATCATGACAAAACATAAGCGGTCGATATCACATGCAGCTGTAAAGTAAAGTCTGTTCCTCCGAGAGCTCACAAGATGGCCACTCTCGTGCTAACTGCAGGCTGACAGCAGTTGACTTGGATTCCAACAGAGAAAATGTTACTGACACGGACGAGACGGATGACACGAAAAACCGCCGCAGCGCGTCATTATTCAGTATGTGTGTTGCCGGTATGTCTCGACAACTGAGTGAAGTTGATTCAGCAGCCTGCTAGCGCCCAGTTTGAAAGGGCATGGTGTTTTGAGAATAGTTCCGAGTCTACGCTAACCGTTGCACAATAATAGTTTGAATTCCGATAGTACGCACTCTACAGGTAACAAGGAACAGATATAACATCATGGTCACCGTGCAGCATCTTACAGGACTATAGAACTTTATCCTACAAAAGCGAGTTGTAAACACTTAATCGTGTAGCAATACCCTCCAACCTTGTCACTATAATTGGTACACACTATCATGGGATCTCACTACATGACAACGCTTATCGTGACCCCAGACGTCTCATGACATCGTCCATCGTCGGGCGATTGGCTGACATCTTATGCAAGCACGGTGAGAATTGTTGATACACCGCATGGCTCTCTATGTCCTTGAAAGGGGCACGTCCCTTGTATATCGCGCCCGTAACATGTGAAACACTTGTTATCCATGCGTAGGGCTTATTCCCAAAAAAGATCTTGGACTATTGTTAGAAGACTGTGTTCGTGTATTGACAATCCGACAGACCTGAAATACGATGCAGCCATACGAATAGACATCCCAAGCTTTAGTCGGCTTCTCGTCTTTAGCTTCGTCTTCGTCTTCATCTCCACTTCGGAGAGCCTCGGGGGGCATCCAACGTGCGTTTCCTGGACGACAGGAATTGAAGGTGGCGTTTTCTGCCTCGGCAAGGATCATCGATAGACCAAAGTCTGCGAGACGGAGGCGACCGGAGCTGTCAACCAAAACGTTGGTCTGTCATTGAATTCAGCTACACACTACATGTGGATTGGGATAAGACCTACCGCTGTCAAGTCGCCGTGCACGATACCCTTGCCATGCACTAAGTGGATAGTCTTTAGTATACGGTGCGATCACTACATCTGTCAACAACGGAACTCACAGTAACTAATACCAGCAGTTACCTGCCATACCTGAAATCATGGCTAAGTATAAGCTAGTGCAGTAGTCATTTGACACTTACAAGCTCTCGTTTTTCAGGGTCAGACAATTCCGAAAACTTATGCTTCAAGTAATCGTCCAGCGATCCTTCTTCCATCCATGGAGACACTAATGCTGGAAGTAGCCCGAATTCTTCAGCGAAAGTCACGCCCTCGAGAGGGAGAATGTGATCGTGTTCCAACTGCATCCAAACATAGGCCTCACGACGAATTTTCTGGAGAAGATGTATCAGCGAGTGGAACTGCATATCAATTTCTGCCCTAACCTTGCCTATCGCTTTCAATATCGTCGCATCTGTTAATCCGGGGACCCTAATAGATTTGACAGCAACCTTGATTATGATAAATGGCAAGTCTTCTACCCATGTCTAAACTCACGTCGCGTTGGGTTCCAGATGGTGTAGTCATTGAGCATTTCCAGATGTCACCGAGCCCTCCTCTACAGGTAGGACAGCTGCTATCTCTTGTGATGTTTTCCCCAGGAATAAGCTCTGGTTCGATTTTGAATTGAACTGACTCCTGCCAACGATATTAGTATATCATCAACGTGGAAGCAATATTGACTTACGGGGCGGAGACCACCCATTGTGAAGTCAAGCTAAAACTCAGAGTTCAAAATGACAGGTGCTAGGCAACTGCGATGTAGGGGACGAAGCGAGCATCCTTATATACCACTGCTGAAGAGACAAATTAACAATGCCGTCAACCCAAAAATACTACGACCATAAGATCTATGGCCTGTTTGAGCCTGAAACCTAGCGTCTTGATAGCAAGTATGATAGAAAATTCTGATGGGCTGTGTCATCGATGGTCTTGTCCATCAATGATTGATATACTGTACATCTTTCATCAGACTCGGCGGAAGATATCCTGCGATATACATGTTTGATTACATGGATCCCTAGGGTGCATTTTACACACGTACAAGATTAACACTCAAGCATTACATTCCTAGTTGCATACCTTTCTCGCGACTTCCCCATCCAAAGCTACGATGGAAGTAGCATATCCAAATTCATTATGCAATACACGTGTGCCGCTTGATCGTTTTTTGTTCCAGTTATCTATCGGAGACAGATTCGAACCGAGGCAAAGACTGTATCACCCAGTGCGATGACTGCGGAAACGGTATTGGGTAAGGCCGAGGATCTCGTGTATATAGTCCTGCACGGGATCAACATTCCTGTGTACATCAAGCTATATGGCCTTTATGTGGCTAGATCATAGCGCCTATCGTGTCGTTAAAGGGTTACGCCAGTGATTGTGTAGCGCCGATCGTAAAGCTCTCACCTATCATTGGCAAATATGATCAATACCGGAACACCAGTTGTAACAACATGATCTGAGTCCTGCGTGGCCTAGACCGGGATGGTGAGAATTCTTTTGTCTTCGATGAGCGAGCTCATCCCACTGGTCGACCGTCGAACACCTAGAGTGTCAGAACCGAAGCGCCAAGTACTACTTCTCAGACACTAAGCACATACCTTGGATGCATTCTAACCGTGATAGGCGCGCGCTTAACTCGGGAAACCATACAGTCCCGACATCAGACGTTCCAGAATCTATGCAGGAATTTGAACCGCGGATAAAGCCGGACGAGTGCAATTTTTGAAACGAACGCTTGGGCTTGATTTTCCTCAGCATACGCCTCATTCGAGGTTAAAGAAATCTAGTGTGACAAAAAGGTGCGACTGAGGAAAAAACATGAGGCTCCTTGAACTGCGTTCTTTCTTGAATCCCCAGTGTTGAAGAGCGAGTCATCTCAGATCTGGTGGAGAGCAATAAGAGAAACGATGTGTTCCTGTGGGCCATGATCCCGCAGCAAATCTCGACGCTCAAGAATTCGGTTTGATAGTAGGCACTGCCAGCCAGTGCATAATTAGTAAAAACCTTCGTGATAATCTGATAGAAGACCTAGTAATAGTATTATTTTTTTTCACAAAGATTTCATCCATCGCGTGACAGAATATTTGATGAGCGCTGAGTTCAAATAGAGTCTAGGCTAACGGCAGCTGCCGAGAGAATTTTGCACTGCCACAGTGCGGCCTGTACATCATTGCGGCAGTTTTTGAATTTGCTATCAGCGTTTCAGTCAGACTGGCATTGATATTGTAATGATGACAATTCACTGCCCCACTACGCGGCGTCCGTCGAGCGTCTGTATTCTCAATTATATACCTGCAGAGTCCAGACCAACCGCTTAACACCGACATCATCTACGCTTGCCTTTCGCCACCTTCAAGTTGAACGCTGCGACCTAGCCTTGTTATCCTGCAATGGGTAATTGCTGTTCTCAAAATGAGGTAAGTTCGTGCCCTTGTATCAAATGTGAATAACAGTCACAGATTACCCTCGGACCTCGACAGAGGGGAAATGGCAGTCCCAAACCCCCTCACCGAGTTGATTTCAAAATCGAGCCGTATAATATTCCCGCGACAGAAATCACAAAACTTGGGTTGTTTCCAAGTGGTACGAGAGCACTCGGTGATGTCTGGAAGTGTTCATGGTCTCGACGATCTCAGGATTCTGAGGTCACTGTGCACTCGATCGAAAATTCACAATATTCATTACCTTTTAGGTTGCGGTCCAATTAGTTAGGGTTCCTCAAGCAAACGACACGGAACTGGTGAATAGGACGAGCAAGGTAGGAGCAAGAACGAACTGAAAGTCATCGTGTTCATCCATTTCAACTCACAGAGGATTCGTCGCGAGGCTTATGTTTGGATTACCCTAGAGCATGACAATATTCTTACTTTCAATGGTGTTGTTGATGGCTTTGGGCCACTCCCTGCCCTAGTTTCTCCATGGATGGACAATGGATCGCTCGATGATTATCTGAAAAGGGAACGTGTTCCTTCCAAGGCCGACAAAGTACGCGAGTTCTGACATGTCGTTAGTTGAGACAAATGGGCCATGGCGGCCGGCCTCAAGTATTGTGCATCTAATTTTTTTCTGTATCTGATCAGACATGCTCACCGACTTGTTAGTACATGACAAAGAAGTAGTCCATGGCAATTAAACATGTGTACGTGTTCAAAGTCGTAGCTACGATGTCTCGTTATGATAACTCGATTTACAGACCAATGTTCTAATGAGTGCCGATGGGAAGCTTCATCTTGCAGACTTCGGTCTCTCGATGATCCTTTCGGAAGCACAAAACTCCTTCAGTCCGTGCCATCCAGGGAATGTGCGGTGGATGGCGCCTGAGATACTTGCTATACCTGAGCAAGGGGAGGTGGCGAAATCAACCAAAGCCGCCGATGTTTACTCATATGGTTGCATCATGCTTCAGGTGTGTTGTTTTCCATTCGATTCCATGTGAGTTACTGTGCTGATAATGTGCAGCTGTTTTGTGGACGTGCGCCTTACCTCTGGCTAACGCAAGCGAACCACATTATTCGCAGGAACAGAACCCTTCCGTCAATTCACTGATATCGAAGCGGTACACAAGGAGTATTCGTTGAAATGCATATCTGTCAGATCCGGAGATCGACCAGTGGCTTCTGCGACTGTAAAGTCCTTAGGAGCAGAGTAACAACAATACGATGAACTAGCCTAGGATGCTGTGTACTTGGAACAACATTTATGTGTTTCCCAATTTATTACTGCCTTGTTACATACACTATGAGGACTGGTATTGCATGTAGTCTACTAGCGCATTAGTATTGCTCCTACATAAATACAAATACAGCCAGTGTATTATACGACACCAAGAAGTGAGAACGGACACGATATATGATAGGAGACACTCGGAGTCAACATAAGGACAAGAAAGAGGATCACTTCAAAACCGAGACCTTATACAGGTGAAGTCTCGTTTGACAGTGCTTCTTGAAGATAATTTATCACCTCTTCTACTGATGGACGAAGCTCGCTCTTCGTTGACCAGCACCGCCGCATGAAATCCAGGTGATCAGGCTCGATCTCAACGGAGGAGTCAATGGGCTCTGTACGTTTGAACTTGGCAGAAATAACGTGTATGGCAGACTTCAGCCACCAGTAAGGCTGTTTCGCATGTAGGACCTGCACACAGGCGATGTTAGTCTCTCTAGCCAGCCCACACGAGACCACGAACCTGAAGCATGATACCGCCGAGAGCGTATATATCGGTAGATTTCGTGGCGCATTGTATGGGTTGCTCTTCTGGGGGGTCAAGAAGCTCTGGAGCGGCCCAACGTACTGAACCGGTGTGGTAGGAAAAGGCAGGGTTGGATTGTACCATGATATTGGAGATACCAAAATCTGCAAGACGAGGGGATCCATCGGCAGCAACCAGAACATTGCCCTACAATCACCATAAGATGATTCTGGTTGTACGGTATGGTATGTGTAAACTTACGTTGGTGAGGTCACCGTGGATTACGTCGTTGTCGTGGACTGCAGAAAACAAAGTTATATTTGTCACATCCATAGTCAATCCATCACTCACGGTATTGGAGTCCCTCTGCAATCTGTTTAAGCTATTGAAAACGTAGTAAGTTCCCGTACTCGGCTTCATGGATAAGACTTACCAGCCGAAGCCTATCTATCATCGAGAGGGTCTCATGTGCATGCTTAAGGTAAGATTCCAAAGTCCCGTTGGGCATCCAGGGGGAAACAAATGCGCGAAATGGGCCGAACTGCTCTACAGTGCCGTGCAAGGGTAATACATATTGATGCTTCAACTTGGCCCATATACGGATCTCGCGGTCAAAGTTCTGCGTTTCAAAAGTTCAGATATGCGGCCGTCAGACTGGGCCACAACATACCTTGTTGATTTTGGCTTTGTCAAGATCACTTAGACTTGGGAATCGTGGGGATTTGACCGCCACCTGAAGTCATAATCAGGATATGCAGAAAAAGAAAGTCTATTGAAATACCTCATCCGAGCTTTCGCCGCGGTTCCATGTACACTTGTAAACATCTCCAAGACCACCCGAGGCAGTTGGGTAACCGGTTTGCCTGTTGATATCACCTGGTTTGATACAGGGAACACTACTACAGTTCCATGTTTATAAAGTCCTGCTGAGGAAAAGAAATGACATACGAGTCTTCCGTAGAGAGGCGCCCACTTGAAACATGATCGTCGGAAGTTCTATTGGGAGTGTCGACACTCGGGGTCGGCTTGCGGTACTGTCATCAGCGGAATGCTCGAATAGAAGATGCCTGGCCATTTGGCGACACGGCTAACCTGTGTTGAAGTGAGATGGATGGATGGCTCCACGGACGATGTCAACAAACATACAAGATCATGAAATAACTGTTGCAAACGTTCGAGCATGCTGACGGGAAATTAGTGGGAAACAGTGCTGTTCCCTAAAACCGATGAACTACAGCCTTTTATGCAGGAAACACTAGTGCGGCAATATCGCAAAGTTATCCTACCGATAATTACGGTGGAAGGAGGCTGCCTAGGGTCGAACTGAGGACACCACGACTGATACTGGTCGAAGCAACGCTGTGGTTGAATTCGATCAATGATGAACACCCTTCCACTACAGACGCTCGTATCAGCAGGCGTCAAAAACTCACTTCTGATCTGTGGCAGACAATGAAACATGTTGTCAGGGATGTGAAGAGCACTGGCAGCACCGGAAAGAGTAGTGATTGTGCAAGGAAACACCTACTCTCGCGGCTTTGTTAGCAATAGATAATCCTTGTGGCAAAGAGATAGCGCTTCGAGAAGATGTCATGATAGTTCTAACTTCGCCGGATACAAAACGTTGTTAATACGAGCCAGTCGTTCAGTGAGGGTCAGAT